>NC_069396.1:24222500-24526250 GCF_027475565.1 Acinonyx jubatus | reverse complement strand
GCCAGACTTAGTATATACAGGGTCAACAGCTTGTTCTGCTTAGGGTTGGTCAGGTAGAGCTTGGCTGCCAAGTTGATGACCTGCAGTTTGATGGTGTCCTGCTCTGCTGTGAAGGACTTGGCCGCTTTTCCCAGGACATTAGGTGAATACTGGAGACTTGCTCACAGTACTCATCAATGAGCCACAGGATCCTGGCTCAAGCCAGGAGCACCTAGATGTTGTCTGTGAGCTTTGCCAGCTTATGAACTCTCGTGCTGTGCTGGCTGCATCTGCAGCAGCTTCTTAATGATGACCACTGACTCTGTGATGAATAGCGCATCACGGTGAAACAGTGGCTGCATCAGGCCATTGAGGCAGGTGTCACAGACTCATCCTATGTTAGCTGCACAGCGTCCAATGGCCTGGATCATGATGCCCTAAAGTCTCTGACCATGCTGTGCATATAGGTCTGGCATTTCTGTAGGACAATAAGGATTTTCGTTTCATTAACTAGTTTGCTCAGCACTTCCAGCTTTAGGATTTTGATCTGGGTGGAGTTGATCAACCTGATGTAGAAGCTCTTCAGACTTGGTTGAAACATACTGGATGCTTGATGGTGGGCCCATAATGCACCTCACTGCAGAGAGAACAGCGTCCAAGGTACCTGGGAACTTGGGGTAGAGCAAGGGGCAGTAGGTGTGGGGACAGGAGGTGGGCCAAATAGAACAGAGTAGAAGACAAATTGGAGGAGGGCAATAGTAGGAAGAAGGCAGGATTGGGGTCAGTGCAGGGGTGGGTGAGCCAAGATAGAGGGCTGCATGATTGATGTGCCCAGCATCATGAAGGCTTTTTTTTTTTTTGAGAGCACAAAATATTTTATTTAACAATTTTCAGTGTAACAAATGTGCATTTTGGAAAAATAGGAACTCCTGCCTCAGAGGAAACTTCTTGGAACAAAGTCATTGGCAGGAGCCACAGAGAACACTGAGCAGTGCTGGAATGGAAGAAGCTGAGGAAGCCAAGAGGGTCTCACATCTCAGGAATCATATCAAGTGCTGACCTAGGGGACATAAGAGACTGCTCTGTCAGCAAGGCCAGGCATTTCGCAAAGTGACAAGAATAACTGGATCTGGTCATACAAAACTCCAGAACATTTTGGAAAACATTTTGTGGGTCTTTCCTAGATGATCAAGTGAACCAGAAAAATGCAAAGACCTGTGCTAATTACACTTGTACACAGTTTCTACACTTAGACTTAAAATACCACACAAACTGTTGGGGCTCCTGGGTGACTCGGTTGATATCTGATTCTTGACTTTGGCTCAAGACCTGAACCCAGTGTCATGAGACTGAGCCCTGCATCACTCTGCACTGAGCTTGGAACCTGCTTAAGATTCTCTCTCTTGGGGCGCCTGGGAGGCTCAGTCGGTTAAGAGTTTGACTTTGGCTCAGGTCATGATCTCACGGTTTGGTTCATGAGCTCAAGCCCCACATCAGGTGATCTGCTTTCAGTGTGGAGCCTGCTTTGGATCCCCCCCCCACCCCCAATCCCGTCTTTGCCCCTCCTCCACGTGTGCTCATTCTCAAAGAAAATTCTCTCTCCTTTTGCCCCTCTGCTCTGCTCATGCTCTCTCGGAAGGAAGGAAGGAAGGAAGGAAGGAAGGAAGGAAGGAAGGAAGGAAGGAAGGAAGGAAGGAAGGAAGGGTGGGTGGGTGGGTGGGAGGGAGGGAGGGAGGGAGGGAGGGAGGGAAAGAAAGAGAAAAAAAACCCACTAAATGAGAGGCACCTGGGTGGCCCAGGTTATGCTCTCTCGGCTTTGCGCTCACAGCTTGGAGCCTGGAGCCTGCTTCGGTTTTTGTGTTTCCCTCTCTCTCTGCCACTCCCCTGCTTGCGTGCTCTCTCTCTGTCTCTCAAAAGTGAATAAACATTAAAAAAATAAAAAACCTAACTAAATAAAAATAAAATACTGGCAAACTATGTTCTTCCCGCAGAATATACAGAAATTAATTTCTGAAGATTTTTATAAATATTTCAATCTTTTCTTCAGCCCATTCAGAGTTAAGAAGTCAGATAGCTTTAAGAACAGTCCATGAAAGCTCAAAACTTTGAGTCCAATAAGAGGAGGCCTTCCTTTGCAATTTCAGAGGGTAACACCCTATCAGCTGAAGAAGATCTTCCTGCGGCAGGAATACCACCACCTGTGGGTGATGGACCCCACCTGGTGGGGGGAGGGGCCTAGATTTCGAAACAAAGATGGCGAGACGCTGGAGCTGAGCAGAGTGGGAGCTAGCCTGCCGGCCAGCAGCCTCTGAGTGTGTGTTAAATTAGACGCCCTGGCACCTCAGACCCACGGTTTGCGATTAGAAAATGCGCATCTTTCACAGAGAGTCTCGGCACTTCCGGACCGGCCGCCTCTGCTGAGCCCTGGGACGGGTGAGTCCACCGTTGTCCGGTTGTTTGTAGTCCTGTGGGTCTCGCGCTCAGGAGCCCTCCTGGCTTTCAGAATTAGGTGTTTTGGGGGCTCCTCTCTGAGGGGAAGGCCCCACTTCCCCACACTGTACGTGGCTGTGGACTTCAGGTGGGGCTGGGGGGCTGGTGATTGGTGCACCTCAAGACTCTCCTTCCTGCTTCCTTGTGGTCCTTATTTCACTGGATATGCACGAGTGGCTCAGCTGAGATGTTAGCGTTTTTCTCAGAGGGAGTTGTTCCATATGTGCACGCAGATTCAGTTTGTCTGTGGGACGAGGTGAGCTCAGGATCTTTCTACCTCCCCATGTTGAACCCAGGAACGTTCTGGAGTCTGGAAGCCCCAGAGCAGTGTGTCAGCATGGTTGGGTGAGGGCCCTACACTTTTTAAACATACATTAACTATTCTTTTATATACGGGCGGTGATATGGAGAACAAAGACAAATTAAATTTCCTTATAACTTAGAGCTCATGGACCTTCCTCAAGCTACTCATCTTCCGTAATGTTAATAATTTGTTAGAGGCCAAGGCAATCTTAGTTTGATATTAGCCTACCTTCCAGCTCCGGTTAGGTCTACTTTAACATATGAAAATGCCTTTGGAAACTTCCTTTATCTCTACTCCTACAGCTGTTCTCCAAGATAGACCTTAGCAGTCAATATCCAAGCATATGGTGCACTGATATACATGTGAAGGGTCTCATGACTAAGGTTTTACTAGACAGTAAATGACCTTAGTCTAACAGCAGCTAACCCCTCAAAGTCCTGGAAACCTTGCTTCCAAATTCCTTAGAAGCTTAGGCTTTCCCTAACTGCCTCCCAACTTGTAAGCGTATCATCAACCATTCCTCCCAACCCCATTGCAACTCTTTCTGCCCATGGGTTCTGTCTCCATACTTGAATAAAACCACCTTCTTTGGGCTGAAGACTCCTCAAGAATTCTTTGTTGACCTTTCACTTCCAGACCCCAAAATTTCACATCACGTGGTTCATGGACCATACACTGAGAAACAACCACTTGTGCTGCTACCATGAGGAATATCACCCTTTTCATCCCTCCTCCCACTTAATAGTAGTCGTGGAAAACAGCAACAGGACTATCAGTGTGATGTTTTAGTTCTAGTTCTACAGAACTTTCGTTGAAAGTTTATTTTTCCATCTCGTCACAATTGACACCTGTTCTCCATCAGCATAACAATCAATGTCCCATTAAAAACATCCAGGCATTACTTGAAAAAGTAAAAGTGTTTTTCATTGGTGTTTCACTTCAAGATATATCTTCTTGTGGGTTTTGGCATGTTTTAATTCTCCACCAATGAGCTGTGTAAGGGTCTAGAGGCAGAGGGCTTCTCCCCTCTTGGCACTGGGTTGATAGAAAACACACATAGCAAATGAAGAGTTAACAAACAAAAACCAGTTATGTTCAAAATACAGCATCCATATGTTGGTATATATTTGTAAATGCATAGGGACATTTTTTCCCCCTGCAAGACATACCCTGAACTTTCCTGGGCTATCCTCAGGGAAGGGAACTGGACTTTGGGAATAGTCATCTGGCCTTTATTATTTTAATTTTGTTAGTGTCATATTTCAAAATTTCACTTAAGTTTTTTTCATTTTGTTTTACAATTGTCAAATTTTTCAAACACCTTGAATACAGATTTTTAAAGTTGGCCATAATACATTGAAAAATGTTTTATCCTTATGTATATACTAATAACAATGGAAGATTGTGCAGGTGATAACACTGCAAGTAGGATTGAAAATCACTAGATTTTCAGTAGAAAAAAAAATACATCGTACTGGGTGGCAAAGTATATTAACAGAGCAACCTGATAGCAGTCAATTGATAAGAATTGCAAACTTGAAAAATACTGTGATCACTTGTAAGATCAGGCATAAATAATACTAGGAAGAATTCTGAAACATGGGAAAAACCAAGTTGTAGGACACAGTAGAGCTGCACAGCACTTGAGGACACATTAAACAGATGAAAGATGGGACACCTGGATGACTCAGTTAAGCTTCTGATTGTTAATCTTGACTCAGGTCATGATCAGTTTTTGGGTTTGAACCCTGTGTTGGGCTCTGTGCTGACATTGTGGAGTCTGCTGGGGATTCTCTGTCTCCCTCTCTCTCTGCCATGTTCATTCTTGTGCTCTCTCTCTCTTTCAAAAGTAAATAAACAAACAAACCCCAAAAGAACAAGAAGAAAGACCAGACCAGCACAACTTATTCTAAGATCTGGATGCTGTTTGCTGAACGACACTGGCTCGTGGTTCTTAATTTCTTATTGAGAAAGAACTAGACAATCATTTTGGAGTCTGCTATACACCCCCATGTAGTCTATTATTGATATTTACAGTTAGGTTAGCAGAGTAAAACACTCCTGGCTCTCATTATACGTTTGAGCAAATTGGATCTCAGTAAATTTTTTCAGTAATATACAGAAGCAGTTACTTTGTAATAAAACCTGTCCTAAATTCTGGTTGATAGGGTTCAATAAGCATTTATTGGTCACCTAATAGGAGTTGAGTATAGAGCATCTATTCAATAAAATCATAAAGATCCCTGCTGCCAAAGAGGTTACATTATAAGTGAGGGCAGGTCAGTTCAGCAGGGAAGGCAGTTCTTTTCGAGGTGTTTTTACCTAGCGATGAGTACTATGAATTCAATGAAACAGAGTCCTACGGTAGAGTATTTGGGGGGTGGGAATGATGGTGGGGTCTCTAGATAGGTTGGTGAGAGAAAATATATGAAATGAGGCCTGAGTGACTCTAACAAAAATCTGGGACAAAGGATGATGTTGCAGAGAGTACAGCAAATAAAAAAGCTCTGGACAGAAATGGAGCTATTAACATCAGCTGGGTTAAAGGATTCACCTGAAAAGTAGTTTAGTGGCCAAATAAGTACTCACCCCCTAATCATCTTCTGATATGCTTAACAGGTTCAGTGCTGTTCCTGAGAACTTGCTGTTTTGCTTAATCAAGCACCACTCAATTTCAGATGTTCTACCTAACTCCTTACCCAGGCCGAATACATGGACACAAACACAAAGTCTGCTCATAGACTTACTGCACACAACCTCACAATGCTCAGTGGGATGCTGGTTTGATAATCACAACTGGGAATAATTGATCTGGATGGTTCTGTCTTCATTTTTGAAAACACAGCCTTAAGACTATGCCAAGCAAGGATGAGCTTTCTTTAATTCTGTGTTTCAAGTGTACTTCCCATGTGTTCTGCTCTGGCCTTCTTGGGTCCATCAGTCTCCTCCCTTGCCCTGTTAGGTTGGTCGGGAAAATGAGAGTGGGGCTCTCACCCCCTGCGTATGTCACATTTTATGTATGCATATCATAATCATCCTGGCCTTCTTGTTGGCTCAAATCTCTAAATGGATGAGGCTTTGACAAGTTGATGGTACTATTAACAAAAGAAGCAAATGAAGAATTTGCTAGACTCCATAAGCGAATGGACTATTCACACCTTGGATGGTTTTCTGTGTTAAATAAGGGGCAAACACCTTCTTAAATTTTGATGTTTTTTAAAATATTTTTTAAAGCCTTTTAAAATGTTTAAGTGTTTATGTATTTTTGAGACAGTGAGTGAGCATGCACTTGTACAAGCAGGGAAGGGGCAGAGAGAGAGAGAGAGAGAGAGAGAGAGAGAGAGAGAGAGAGAGAGAGAGAGTGAGTCTGAAGCAGGCTCCAGGCTCCAAGCTGTCAGCACAGAGCCAGACACGGGGCTCAAACTCAACAACCATGAAATCAAGACCTGAGCCTAAGACAGATGCTCAACTGATAGTCACCCAGGTGCCTCAAATGTTTGTTTATGTAGAGTACATGAACGCATGAGTGGGGAGGGGCAGAGAACGAAGGTGAGAGAATCCCAAGCAGGCTCCACTTTGACAGGCGCCCCCCTATCCCCATGCAGAGCTTGGTCTCACAAACCATGAGATCATGACCTGAGCTGAAATCCAGAATTGAACACTTAACCAACTGAGCCACCCAGGTGCCCCTGACTTTTCATTTTTTCAAATAAATTTCCATGTTATTTGGTGAAGTTTGATATTTAAATAGTCTTTCTTCTGTTTGTGTGTTTGTTTTTAACTTTAATCCTTTTTGAAATGATCGTGGAGACGAGCGTGAGGCTTTTGGATTACTTGTATTTTGGATGTTCTTTAATTGTAAGTTTAAAATTTTGATACCATATTTACTAGGTAATAACCAAGTAACTCAAATCATATTTTTGGCTTAGAAGGCTTGACTTTTTAAAGGATCAAGGTGAGGATTATCAAGGTCTATGATGATTTCATCTGGGAAAGTTCAGTGCTTTCATGCTAGTAGTATATTGACTATTGAGATTAAGTTAACTCTCTTGTTCATTCACTGTCAAAAAAGAAGAGGAAAAAAAAAGCCTTAAAACACTGGAAGTGTAGATACGTGTGTGTTGGTGGAGGGGACATTAAATGATTTTATAGTAAAAGAACAAACTAAAGAAAATTTATAAATGTTTGCCTTTCCTTTATAATATAGTTACAGGGTTATTTTGTGATTGCCACCTGTAATACATTTGAAATTTGAAAATGCTCAGCCTCTTGGTACAGGCAATAATATGTCTTTATACTCTACCATTTCATCTTAAAATACATCTAGGAAGAAAATGAAGTAATTTCTTGTACTGAGAAAATAAAGATGATTTTATTCTATTTAAGGATCTCATTGAAGTATTTATTACCTGAAGATAATTTTCTAAGGTATGTCTCATAGTGGTCTATAAATAAATCCCAGAACCTGTATTTTTGAGAACTTGTATCAACAGTCATTCCAAATTACTTTAATAATATTTATTGTTAGTCTCAATACCTAGGTTATACTTGACATTTTTAGAGATTTAAGAAAAATAATCCATATTCAAATCAGACAATAAAATGTTACCTGAATTTTTCTTTTAAGATGGGACAGTCATGGTCAGCATATAAAACTTGATTGTAAGGGGTTTATATTTTAAACCTAGAATAGTTAATGGCAGTCCATAAATAGGATTGATGGAAGGAGGGAAACTAAGTTCCACTGTCTCCCTGGAGAATTTTTATTTTCCAAAATATGCATACATACAACTTACATGCCTAGTATGATAAGGGTCTATTGTTCAAAGTTTTTGTTAAATTTTACTGGAATGGCCATTTTTTACGATATATGTGGTATCAAAATACAAAGAAATTGAGACTAAAAATGTTTATCTTATTTCTGTGGCTAGTCTTTTTGTTTGTTTGTTTTTGTCTATTTTGAAGGAGAAAGAGGGAGTGTGTGAGCAGGGAAAGGGCAGAGTGGGAGAGAGAGAATCCCAAGCAAAGTCACAGGCTGACTGTGAAGTTCAAACTCAGGAATCTTCTGTGAGATGAGGACCTGAGCCAAAATCAAGAGCTGGATGCCTAACCAACTGAGCCATCCAGGTGCCCCTCTGTAGCTTGTCTTAAGAGAGTACTAGTTAACTTTGTTTTATTTTTGAGAAGTACTAAACATGATCTTTGTCAGTTATGGGGCAGGGAGTGCATACACACCAGTTTTACCCATAAGCAGTTATTTCGGATTCAAAAATTCCCAAATAGATCAAGCTCAGTACTAATGTGGAACACATAGCTTCATTTTATTTAAAAAATTTTTTTAACATTTATTTTTGAGACAGAGACAGAACATGAGCAGGGGAGGGGCAGAGAGAGAGGGAGACACAGAATCCGAAACAGGCTCCAGGCTCTGAGCTGTCAGCCCAGAGCCCAATGTGGGACTCAAACTCACGGACTGTGAGATCATGACCTGAGCCAAAGTCGGACACCCAACCGACCGAGCCACCCAGGCGCCCCATCTTCGTTTTAAAAGTTCAGAGAGTCAGCTACGATAAGTTTATCAAAATCCTATCCTTTTTTTCCCTTGGATTTCACAACTGGGTCAGGCGTATCATGAAAACAGAATTTTCATAAAGATTGCAGAAAGTTATAGACAAATGTATAAGCAAATAAAAAATCAAATTGTTTCTGAATCAATAAAAACAATAACAAGAAAAATTCCAAATATAGATAAAGTTTTGTTTCATGCCTTCAATCAAGTATGCTGTCTGTGCAGTTTAATGAGTCTTTCATTTTATTGAGCTAGCTTACCAATTTATAACAGAAAGAATTTAGACAGGATCTATAGAACACCATCCATGTGTATGATGGAAAAAAAAATCTGCCTTATACATCAGGAAAGTATGAAATTTCGGGGTAAAGTAAAAGCAGAGCTTTCTCTTCTTTCCTAATTATTCTTTGTCTTTTGTATCATTATGGATTCATGGAGTCCTAATTTATTCAGTGGGTTATAATCTAATACTTATTTAGATGCTCAAATTTTTTCCAGAATGGGGGACCCATCAGTATGCTCTTGGGTCCTTCTGAGAAGTCTCCATTATTTCTCAGTGTGCATCTTTAAATTATAACTTAAATATTACTCTATGACTTCATGTGTCCTATTCTCATGACCCCTTCCAAACCCGCCCCCCACTCCGGCCTTGGTAACATTGTTGTCATATATTTAACTTCTAAATATGTTATAAGCCTTACAGTTCACTGTCATTTTTTATAATAGACATTAAATTCATTTTACAGAGATGAAAGAGGAAAATGTTATGATTACTCACATTTTATAATTTCTGGTGCCCTTAATTAGTGCGGATACACATTTCCTTTTTGTATCATTTTCCTTCTGTATGAAGGACTTCTTTAGCATTTCTTGTAGCTCAGGTTTGCTGGTGAATTCTTTTAGCTTGATATATCTAAGAAATTATTTAATCTTTATTTTTGAAGGCTTATTTCTTTATGCTATTAGTTATTAGGTTGACTGTTGGCTTTAGTAGAGTTGTTCAGTTCTGACTTGGGTAGTTTCCTATGAGAAATCTTACCATTCTTCATTCTTTTGTGTAAAACGTAAGCTTTTCTCTACTTGAAAGATTTCTCCTTTATTATAGTTTTTTAACAATTGGTTTAAAATGTGCCTTTGCATTGTTTTCTTCATGTTTGCTGTACAGGGAATTTATTGAGTTTGTTGGATCTGTGGGGTTATAGCGTTGATTAAACTTGGAAAGAATTCAGCCATTATTTCCTCAAATTGATTTTTTATTTTTTGTTTGTATTTAATGTATCTTTTTATCCTTCCCTGATTTGTTTTCCTTTGACTCCAGTTGCACATATGGTAGTCCACTTCTAGTTATCCCACAGCTCACTGATACGTTCTTTTTTTTCTTCTTTTTGCATTTTTCCTCTCTGTATTTCATTCTGGATGGATTCTGTTGATGTGTCTTGAAGTTCATAAATCCTTTCTCCTGAAGCATCTATTCTGATATCAGTGAAAACCAATGTGTTTTTCATGGCAGACACTGTAGTTTTCACATCTGGAAGTTAACTTATTTTATATCTTCATGTTGCTAACATATTTAATATTCCCATTTTCTTCCTGAACATAAGGAAATAAAATAACATTTTTAATGTCCTTTTCTAGGCATTCTATTAAAAACATACATTGGAAGTATTGCATGTTTAGTTTCAGACTACCATAGTAAAGCCCATATCACAATAAAGTGAGTCAAATGAAATTTTTGGCTTCCCGGTGCATATAAAAGTTATGTTAACACTGTAGTCCATGAAGTGTACAATAGCATTATGTCTTGAAAAACCAGTGTACAAATGAATTTAAAAGTTAAAATAGTTAATAAAATTAGAGCTCTAGAATAAACATAAATATAATGTAAATGTAACCATTTCAGCAAGTTGTAATCATGGATCACAAATGGACGTAACAAATAGTGAAAAATTTGAAATACTGTGAGCATTGCCAAAATGTGACACAGAGACTTGAGGTGAACAAACACTGTTGGAAAAATGGTGCCAACAGACTCGATGCCAGCTTGCCCTAAAGCTTTAGTGTGTAAAATATGTAGGTATTTGTGAAGTACGATAAAAGGGGTTATGCCTGTGTCTGGGTGTTTTTTGGTCTGCTTGTATTGATTTTTTTTTTCCTTGAAGAATCATACCTTCCTCTTTGCCTAACTGATAGCTTTTAATGGAATGCCATACACGGTGACTTTTAACTTTGTTGTTGCTGAATACTTTGGCATATCTGTAAATGATCTTGAGCTTTGTGCTGGAACACAGCTACTTGGAAAGAGATAGATCCTTTTGAGTTTGCTTTTAAGCAATATGTTGGGTAGCCTTAGACTAACCTTCATCTAATTTTGCCCCACTACTGAGTTTTCTTTGTTTTTTAAATCCATTTTCTTACTTAATTTATATCCAAATTAGTTAGCATATAGTGCAGCAGTGATTTCAGGAATAGATTTCTTAGTGCCCCTTACCCATTTAGCCCATCCTCCCTCCTGCACTCCCTCCAGTAACCCTCTGTTTGTTCTCCATATTTGAATCTCTTATGTTTTGTCCCCCTCCCTGTTATATTAGTTTCCCTTCCCTTTTATCAGTTTTGTCTCTTAAAATCCTCATATGAGTGAAGTCATATGATATTTGTCTTTCACTAATTGCCCTTAGCATAATACCCTCCAGTTCCATCCACGTAGCTGCAAATGGCAAGATTTCATTCTTTTTCATCACCGAGTAATACTCCATTGTGTGTGTATGTGTGTGTGTGTGTGTATATATATATATGTGTATATATATATATACACACACACACACCACATCTTCATTATCCATCCATCCATCGATGGACATTTGGACTCTTTCCATACTTTGGCTATTGTTTATAGTGCTGCTAAAAACATTGGGGTGCATGTGTTCTTTTGAAACAGCCCACCTGTATCCTTTGGATAAATGCCTAGTAGTGCAATTGCTGGGTTGTGGGGTAGTTCTATTTTTAGTTTTTTGAGGAACCTCCATATTGCTTTCCAGAGTGGCTGCACCAGTTTGCATTCCCACCAACAACACAAAAGAGATTGTCTTTCTCCACATTCTCACCAACATCTGTTGTTTCCTGAGTTGTTTCTACTGAGTTTTCTATGTACTCTATCTGACGTCATGTGCATTATGAGGTTTTTCCTTTGTGGTTGGGTGAGTCTTTTCCTGCCCTCAAGTAGTCTTGGTCATAGATGTGCTTGTCGGTGATGAGACCAAGATTTGAGAAAATGCTCCAAGATCTCCATTGCTTTCTTTCTGTGTAAGATCACTTGTCTCCAGTGCTTTGACCCACAAACTTTTCCTATCTTGGCCTCCCGCTCTCAATTACCTTCTATTGACCTCATTGGTGAGGAAGATATTTTCACCCTAGACTTACTAGGATAACCAAGCCTATGTTACCCAACACAGGATGGAGGAGATTGACCATAATCACCTGTATCATTAGTTACATAGATTGAGCCTGAGGGAGGAGGACACAGCATGCTACACGTGACCTCATAGAGGTGGTCAATAAGTGGAGTCTATGGGAGGCAGGTTTTGTGGTGTTGAGAGGGTGTGGTGACCCACAGTTCCTATGAGAGAATGTCATTGGTTTATTGGATAATTCCATGTGTTGTCAGGAAACTGGAATCCACTGTAAGCCTGAAGTAGTCCCCTTGATAAGGAAGGTTGTTTGGGTAGGGAACCTCATCTGTGGGAGCAGAATTGGGGGGTGAACTTGTGGTTATACCACTTGAGACCCTCTTGGTTTCACTTGGTAGAAAGGTAGCACATAATATTGGATCTCAACTTTAGGCCTTAAACCACACACCTGACTCTCGTCTCCCTTCTGTCAGCTAGTGGCATTGCTCTGCTCTGACTGGGTCCTTCTTGTCAGTATTGCTATCTGAAATCCCTCATTAGGCCATAACCTGGGGATAGTCCTAGAGTTGATGTCTCTCAGGCATCACTGTTCTGTGCCACCATATGTGCATGGTTGGAAAAATACTATTTCATTGACCTCATTCATTATTTTTAATGATAAATCTGCCACCTGTTACTCCATCTTGACTTAAGCTTACATTTTAGAGAACTGGGGCGTGGTACACATGATATATTGAAATTTAATGGGAAGTTTATCATTACTAAGCAAATGTTAAATACATGATCGTCAAAAGGAGGACTTCAACACTATTACTTTTAAAATGTTTCCTATCCCTCCAGAATTCTATAAAACAATGACTGTAGTATGATTAGGGGGGCATAAAAGGTAAGAACAATCTAGTGAATATTTGACAAAAGGAGAGAAGGAAAGAGTAAATGACATACCAGTACAGTGTTCTTACAGTTAGTATTCTCCTTTTATTCCTAGGCTTGAACCTGAAGGCTCACAATTTTGCAAATAAAGAGACCTGTAGGAAGTTAATTTTGAATAAGTATTAAACTCTTTGAACACAATGCTCCTATGTAAAAAGTAAATAAACAAAATAAATAATAACAATATGGGAATAATATGGACATCACTGATTTGCTGCAAAGACGTGGTGTAAGACCTACACAAGGACTTGATACAGGGTTTGGCTCACAAAAGGTGCTCAATAAATATCATTTCCACTTAAGCTATTTTGATTACTTGTGAAGGAGTTTGATGTCTGAGTTTCCCTATCTGCTTTTGTACAGACTAAAATTATTTTACCAACTAGCGGGTTTTGATTTTGTTTTTGCCATTTTCCTTTTGCTTTTCCTCACTCTGGGAGGCTATAAACCATGCTGTGTCCATAAGTAAATAAAAAAGTCCTCAGCTTCCCCAACAAAGAATATTTTTTGGCAAACACACTGCACTTACACAAAGTGTCAGAATTTCAAAGCCTCCCCAAGGAGTCCAGCAAACATATCTAAGGAAAGGTAACAGAGTGATTATGAGTCCTTTTCAAGGCAACAAGACCATTCTTCAGAAGGAAAGTCAGGCTGTGTGAAGAGTCAAATGTTGATCCTACAAGACTTGAGCAGCAGCAGAAAACACATGCAGGCAAAGAATAAGTTACTGTTAGCTTAAAAAGGGGAGTTCACTTGAAAGTTGTGAGTTATTTCTAAAAGTTTGCTATATCCTAAGTATATAGGAAAAATGCAACCCTTTTGATTGTGTTCAATCCATATGATAGTTGATTGTGTTAACAAGTATGTATTGAGCAAATTAAATCATTTTCAATGTATTGTTTGGACATAGAGATGCTGTGAACTTACCTTTATAGAGGAGGATGTGCCAGCATGAACATTTCAACTTCTCAATTACTAATTCTGTAACCTTGAGCCAATTATCAAAGATCTTTGCACCTCACTTTCTATCTCTGTTAATAATGGACATTTCATGGAATTTTTCTGAGTGTTGAGTAAACCAACGCAAACAAAAGATGAGTCATGGTCCAAAATTCCTAAGAGGTCCCCAGTGAAGGATTGCTCTGTTGATGCTACTACCACTGCTAGCAAATCATGAACTATTATTACATTTATCATTAAATGTTTTTTAAACAATGGACATTTTGAGATTCTTCCAATGCTTGCCAAAAGCAGAGCTCCTAAAATCACAAGGAAACAGAAATGAAATATTATAGGCACTGTGATGACTGTGATGGAAACTCAAAAATGGAATCTATCATGTAAGAAACCATGACATTTAAAATATAAACTATTATTGCTCATATAAAAAGAAAAAAATAGGGAAAATAAAAAGCATTCTACCATTATAACAACTTTTGGCCTTGTGTATTAATTCATTCAACAAATACTTATTAAACACACATCATATTTGAGCCGTTTTTCTAGGCATTGTGGATAAAGAAGTTAAAACACAAATTTGAGCTGTCATGGAGATGACAATTTAAGAGGCGATAGAGAATAAGTACATTATGTCCTTGCCTATCTTACTCCTCAGAGGGAAATATGTATGAAGAGGAATAAGGAGTTTGTGTATCAGTAGAATGGATTGCAATTTTAAATGAGATGGTAAGAGACAAGCTCAGTGAGAAAGGATGAACAAAGACTTGAAGAAGGTATAATTGTGACCTTAATGGATAGCTGAGAAGAGAGTATTTGGACAGAAGCAAGCAATGCGTAGCTCTGGGGTAGGATCATGCCTCTATTGTTTGTAGAACATAGAAGATAGGAATGTAGTTACGTGAGCAGGGGTCAGTCCTATTATTTGAGGCTAGAGAGTTAATAAAAGATAGTATACAGAGAACAGGTGGTCTTCTAGATTATTCTCAGGGCATTAGTTTTTTCTTTCAAAGAGATGCAGAATCATTATGAGTCTGTGCTGAGTACATAATAAAAAGAAATAGGGTAGGTAAGTTAAGTTAGGAGTGATTGGATTCTTGGTATGTTTTCTTGTGATTAAATATGGAGTATAAGAGGAGGAGGAAAGTCATAGATAACTGTTACTTGAACAACTGGTGGGATGGAATTTCCAAGTAGAGAAGAAAATGCAAGTGGAAGTCGTAAAATAAAAGATCCAGAGCTTGGTTTCAGGAGTGTTAAATTTTAGGTGATAATTAGATATTCAAACCTTGATGTGGAAATATTTGCATCCAAGCTGAGAGTCCAGCATCTGCAGGCTGGAGATGTAAATTGAGAGTCATCAGGATATAGAATTATTTTCCATTTTTTTTCACTCCTTGTTTGTAGACATTTAGAATTGATATATCCTATTTTCCAGCATTACATTAATTTTTTTCTTAATATTGCATTATAGCAACATTTAGTATTATGTTGAAAGCAATGGAAGGTATGTGGCAGATTTGGGTATTAATGGTCTGTTTTACCAGGTGTCATTTTGACAGCTTTGAGATTGGACATGCTGTTTTACCTTTGTGGTCTTCAGTTTCTCACTTGCAAATAAGAGACAGTACTATCTATTTTATATGATTTTTGTGTGCATGGTCACATTTTATACCATTTTTCACAATTTTAGTTTTTAATTATTAAGTGATAGAGGGTGTGCAGTGTATTCAGCGCTTCATATTTTATCACCTAGTTTAATCCTCACTAAAAATACAGAGGTAGTTGGAATTATATGAGTAGGAATATGGAGCCTCAAGAAGACTGAATAATGTACTCATGTTAGCATATTTAACAAATAGCAGAGTCAAACATACTGTAATTGTTTGTATTTTGCTTTTGCTTTTGTTGTTTCTATATGCATTTTATGATCAGAATCTAAAGTCTGAGGAGTAGAATAAGGAAACAATTCCTTACTGTTTTCATTATTAGGCATGTGAGAACGTTGGCTCTCAGCATTAGAATAGTGTCTAGTTATCTGTGAAGGTCAAAGTTTCACTTGAATGAATAGTGTATGTATAATAGCTCTGGTAGTAAAAGACTTTGAAATGCAGTAACTTTAGTTAAGCTAGCTAGCTACCTAGGTATTTATGAAAATGTATCCAAAGGTGAATTTCAGTTGCTCAGTCTGTGGGAAGGTACAATATAACCAACATGTTATTCAGTGAATTGCTTTAAGACCAATGCAAAGTGGATCTGTGGAGCCTCTCTCATTCATCGAAAGTGTCCACCTCGTTGGTGTATGAAATATTCTCGAGTACTTTTTACTATCCCCTTTTAGTGCCTTCCATTGAAAAGAATCTATCCCAGACATCTAAATGCAATCTCCTGTTTATGTGCTAGATGAAACCAGCCTAATAACTGCCAAATACAGTTGAAGAGGTATGGATGGTGAAATCTTTCAATTATCTCTGTTATAATCGAGCCCAGCTTCAGTAACTCATGATTCTGCACATAAATAGTGTCATTTTATAGTTTGCTTTCTTCTCAAATGATGATTTATCACGTATGTTTTCCTTCCTTTACTTACATAATAGATTTTTTCTTCAATCATATATGTCATAACCTCTATTATTATATTTGATATATAAATGCTGAAAAATCTGTGCCATAGCAGTCAAGTGTGTGGAGGAACACAAGTGTTGGGCTTGAATTGTGTGTTTGATGTCCCATTCAGATGAATCTGATTTATGTGGGTAAGTTCTCAGGGAATTAAGTGTTCTCATTTGTAAATTGGCAAAAAGACACTCCCCTTAAAGGGTTTATAGCATAAACAAATCCTGTGCTTGGCAAGATATAAATATATCTATGACAACAACTTTAAGCCCAATATTAATAGAGTACATGTAGACTAAGTAGGTGCTAAATACTTACATGAACTAGGTAAAATAATCTTTACAATGGCCCTTAAAGGCAAGCATTATAATTACATTCCTTTTACTGATAGCAAAATAAGAAATTGCGGTATAGAGAGGTTAAATATCCTTCTCAAAGAGGCATAGCTGACATTTTCCTCCCTGCTTTAAGAACAAGATTAGCTAGAGCAATTGTATCCAATAAAACTTTCTGCATGCATAAAATATTGTATATCTGCCCTGTTCTGAATGGACGGACAACTAGCCTCATGTGGCTATTAAGCATTTGAAATGTGATGAGAGGGATGAACAGAATTTTTAGTTTTATTTAATTTTAATTACGGTTTAAATTAAGTAGCCATATGTAGCAAGTGGCCACATATTGTACAGTGACTCTGGAGTAAAATCCTGTTAAACTGTGAGACCCTCCAGGGCTTGTACTGTGTCTCATTTGGCATTGTGTCAGGGGCTAGTACTGACGTGGAGCGCAAAGATGTATAGTGAATGTTAGCTGCGATAAAGGAGAGATTTATTGATGGGTTCTACCCTCAACTTGCAGGTCTAGTTTCTGGTTTGTGGATGTCCTGGTATGTCTGTCCTTTTCCATACCTCCATTGTCTTTTAAGTTCTTGTTATTGAGCCTGGCTTTGGCTTCATTTCATTCCCTGCAGCTAGGTGTAGACACCAAAAGTGTCACTATTTGCTAGGGAGGAAGGAAGTATGAATAGTAGTTGAGAATGTGGATTTGGGGGCAAGGCTGCTCTGCTTGACCTCCTGTCCCACAACTTCTGAGCTGACTATCCTTTCTTAGACAAGTCCTGTAAACTCTGTGCATCTCAGTTTCCTATTGTATAAGGTGTGTGTAATAAAAGTTCTCTTTGCATGAGGTTTTTGGGAGAGCAAAAGGATAAGATTTTGTAGGATATCTGAGATGTAGATTATAATCAACAAATAGGATCTATTTTCATTATTTTTCTTTAATGTTTCCTATTTGTGCTTTTCCTTCAAACCTCTGTGCATCACAAATAGAAAATTTTGAAAACATTTTGAAACCTCTGTTAAGACTGTGTCTACAGGACACTGATTTGCATCCTTAATTTAAACAATCATTTCTTGAGCTGCCATACCTTGCCAGATCCTTGAGGTAGAACAAGGAGGATAAGGATAAGTAAGACGTGTCCACCACCTCCAAGGAGTTCACAGTCGGATAGGAAAGATAGCTAACACACAGATTACAGAGTAGTGTGAGCATTATAGAGGAAATAACTATGAAGAGTGAAG
This sequence comes from Acinonyx jubatus, assembly GCF_027475565.1. Taxonomy (NCBI): domain Eukaryota; kingdom Metazoa; phylum Chordata; class Mammalia; order Carnivora; family Felidae; genus Acinonyx; species Acinonyx jubatus. The sequence continues at coordinate 24,508,418 of NC_069396.1, read as the reverse complement.
AGCCTATTATTAGATAGGCAGGAATTATCATGGAGGTCTTCATGGAAGAGGTGCTATCTCACTGAGTTTTAAAGATCGCTTAGCATTTGCTGGATGCGTATGAATGAAATATAATCTGCATTGTTCAGTATATAATTTGCTGTGAGGAACTTAATGAATAAATCATGCAAAGTAGTTCCTCCTCTTTTTTTTGTTTTTGTTTTTGTGAAGGTCGAGTTAAAAAGAATCTGGAAAATGTATCCAGATCATGCTTTCCTACAAAGTATTCAAATTGGTACTAGGAAGAAAGAGACAACAATCATGAGTGTATGATTTGGCTTGAGGTCTCAGACTAGAGAAGATGCCAGATTAAAGGCCTAAAAAAGTCCGGATAACAGAAATATTGCAAACAAAATACAATTCTTGTAAGTGTTGAAAAAAAATTATGCAAAAAATCACCACAGCTGGCAAGTTGACTAGCAGCATATCTGGAGGCAAGCGTGGGGTGCACTGAGGAGAAGCTCGATCCTTAAATCACTGTAATTATGTACGAGTCCGGGACAATCTGTACAGCCTTACCCTGCCTAGACTCCTCATGTAAATGCACAACCCATACCTCCAACAGGACACACTACACAAGAAATTACATATTTTAAATGAGATGCTGGAAAGCTCTCGAGCATAGTGAAGCCAGCTGCACTAAGATATTTGGCCATCTTTATTTTCTATGGTTTTAGCTCAATAGGTTAAAAACAAGTGACATATTTTATATCTCTCCAAGGCACTAAGGCACGGTGATTGCGAGTTGTGGAGATAGTTTTTATTCAGGTGCTACCTCTGATCATTCCTACTTGTGTGATGTTGGGTAAGCTATTAAATCTATATATGTCTCAGTTTTCTCAGGTATAAATTAAGACTAATAATAGTACCTCCCTTGTAACATTGTTGTAATAATTAAATCAGGTAACATATAAAGTGGTTAGGCAGTGGCTGCTGTAATTAGTGGCCAATGAAAGTTAATGCCTGTCCTCTTCTGTCAGCGTAGACTGGGTATTCTTCATGCATTATGTTCTTGCAACTCATTGGGCCTTTAAACAGTGGTTGTTCAGGGGTGCTAGGTGGCTCAGTTGGTTAAGCCTCCAACTCTTGGTTTCAGCTCAGGTCATGATATCATGATTTATGGATTGGAGCCCCACATTGGGCACTCTGCACTGACAGTGCAGAGCCTCCTTGGGATTCTCTCTCTTGTCTCTCTTCCCCTCCCATGCTTGCCTACTCTCTGTCTCAAAATAAATAAATAAATGTAAAAAAGTTTTTTTAAATGGTTGTTCAGTGAGGCAATGAGTAAATTAGAGCCTTATGTTGATAACAGGTTTTGGAATCATGCCAACAAATCATTTTTCTGATTCCAGCATTGTAATATTAACATTTTACTCCATAATTTGAATAAGTGGTGCCTTTAATAATAAAATTACATTACTACCTATAATACTGCATATTGGGGACAAAAGATGGTGTGTGGATTATTTTTAGGAATTATTTTAATGTCCCTATTGATATTCATTCATTGCTTACTTCATTTTGTCATTGGTTAATAATCACTTGTGGAAAAATGTTTGCCAAATCTAAAATCTACACACACACACACACACACACACACACACAACCTTACAGACTCATTGTGTAATGTTAAAAATGGGACTTAAGCAAATGATGGAAAGCCATGTTTTCATGGGAGCAGTTACGTTGTTAGGTTTATCATTTGAATGGGGCTTTTGTACCCTTTCCATTAGTACTTTCTACCATGGATGAATGGAAGGCTGGTGCAGATTTTCTTCAGGTGAGGCAGAAGATGAACAAAGTTGTTTGTACATTTTATTGTAGCAGATTAAATATCAGCTTTATTGGGGTGCTTGGGTGGCTCAGTCAGTTAAGCATCCAACTTTGGCTCAGGTCATGATCTTGTAGTCTGTGCGATTGAGCCCCGCTTCGGGCTCTGTGCTGACAGCTCAGAGCCTGGAGCCTGCTTCGGATTCTGTGTCTCCCTCTCTCTCTGACCCTCCCTTGCTCACACTCTGTCTCTGTCTCTCTCTCAAAAAAAAGTTAAATATCAGCTTTATTATTCACAAAATACATCTTTATTTTCCGAGGCTCGCTCTCATTTTTTTTAGCATAATTTGGGAGGGTTTGTTTTGACTGACCCCTTTCTAACCCCAACTCCCTAGCTCTCTTTGTCTTCTTAAAAAACATTTGTGTCTGTGGGACTTGTTTTCTCAAATTAACAACTGCATTCTTTAGCCTTATTCTTGAGTAGAGAGACTGGTAGTACAGGGATGCTCTGAAGGTCTTATGTTAAAATATAAGATGTAGTGGGAGGGGAAAAAGAGAGTTGTCAGTAATAAGGTTTTATCTGAATGTAGTCAAGTGACTTCGGGAGTTATCCCTGGCACATTTGTGAGTATTTGCCTCAACGACGGAGTCTGGGTTACAAAATCATTTTGTGCCAGAAGAGACTGTTTAAAATTGTGCTCATGGTGCTGTCTCCAGGCGGGAATTTGTTATTAGCAGCGGTGATAAGGAAGGCTGCAGACATGTCATGCCATTGGTTACCCTCAGGATAAGAGTAGATCAAGGCATTCTGAGGAAAGGGCAGAAGGGGAGAATTACTCCTTGTCACTGCCAGACTTTGTGGCTACCAGCAAAGGATCATTTTAAGCTGCTTCCAACTCAGGAAATTGGGGAAATGGCAGCTCCTGCACCAATGACTGCTCCCCTCAGCCTGCCTTCTTCAGAGCTGTTGATTACAGAGACTTCACTCAGGTCCACGGTCATGGCAGAGTTTCCCCTGCAAGTAATTGAAGAATTACTTCATCTGTGTGTACAGAGGCCCCAGGGTCAGATGTAGTGAGCTGAAGTACTAGTAGCACAGTTTTTATACATCTTGACACACTCACCCACCCAAAGGCACACATGTAGTTTTGATGATAGTGGCTATGAAATAAGTGCTTAAGAGGGGTGTGTGTGTGTGCGTGCGCGTGTGTGTGTGCGCGCGCGCGTACACGTGTGCTTGTGTGTGAGATTTCCCATTAATGAGAACATTTTTTATAACCCAACAAAATAACATCGACTTAATGAAAAGACTTAGGTACTCACAAATTTGAAACAAATACCTATTAATCAGTTTCTCCCATCTCTGAAATAAAACACATGAAATGACTAAACGATTTTTGGGTTACATCAGTATAATTATGTCATTTACTCATACTGTGATATTGTTAACAAAACAAGGAGCTATAAAAACCAAAGACTTATTTCTAGCAATATGCTTATTTTACACTGAAGATTAAGCATTATTGGATATGAAACTTGCAAATCTTTAGTTATATTCCCTTTTATTCAAAGATTAAAACATCCTTTATACACCAGAGAAGAAAATGCTGGGTACATTTGGATTCAGTAGATACCACCAACTCTTTTTTCAAGTGTTCTGACTTTGGCAGAAGCCAAGCAGCAGTTTGCAAAGCACTTTTCCTTAATATTTAAATTCCCTTTGAGGTTTAAGAGAAATTTAATCCACATGTTTCTAATTCATTTGCACTCAACTCATAAAAAAAAATGTTCTTCAATTTGATCTCATTGTGGTCCAGGGGCATTAAAAAGCTTTCAAATGAGCCTTCCTCCTTGAATTGAAATCCAGATGTTGTGTTTTGTCAGCTTTAAGCAAATTCAAAACTCAAAAAAGTCTTGGTCATAAATGAGAAGGCACAGATGGTTTTGGATCTTAGGGGGGAAAAATAAAAATCCATAGATAATAGAAACTCTGTTAAAATATAAGGAACTATCATTTTTAAGGATTTCATTCAACTGGTGAGTAACATTATGCTCATTTAAAGATGGCAGTCTCTGCGGCTAAGGGAAATAAAATGAGCTGAGGCCAAACTGTGAGTGAGAATATAGCCAGGAATAGACTGTCAGAGACCTTCTTTTTACTAATCACGAGTAGTGATTAAAATAAATAAATAGTAGGAGGGTGAAAAGGATGGAACCAAATGCTAAAGCCATATGGTAACACCATCAGGGACAGAAAAAAATAAGGTTATTTTTTACATTTCAAATATTCCCTCACATTAGCCACAGAAAACATAGGGAGGGGAGAAGGCACTGAATACTGTGCAATTAGAGGCAGTAAGAGTCACCTTCTAAATAATCCTATTCCTGGCATTTCCCAGAGGGTTCAGTTTTTCAGCATTCAAATTTTTGATCTGCATTTACTGTATCTTGGGGCAAATGGGGATTCCATCCCTCTTAAATATGAATTCTATTTGAAAGGTGCTTAAGCTTTTTCTAGTTTTAAACCACTATGTTGATCCGCACAAATGTAAACACATCACTGCTCACCAGTAATCTTTTTCACCTCAGATTGGACATCATTATCTTTTCTGCCTTAGTTATAAATTTCTTCATAAGCAGGATGGACTTATCAAAGTACTGTGTATTTTTTGCTGGTGACTTCCCCCTGAGAACTTTGTCATGGCTTTGAAAATCTTCTATTTGGAAGACGCTTTAATGCAAACTCTGTAGATAAATGTTTGTCAATACTTTGCTTAGTAGGATGTGAATATTGGTGGGGGCTTCCCTTAGAAATTGCTTAAGAGTTAACCCAATTTAGGTTCATATTCTAGCTCCACTCTTATCACCTGGGTTATTTAGAGACTTTATGTTGCTTCTCTTATCTTCTATTTTCTCATCTCTGGAATGCTGATAAAATCGGTACATTTGGGAAGTCTGTTGTGAGGGGTGAGATGTGCAGTATTCATTTATTCATTTTTCATCCACCTTTCTCTCCCCAATACGATGTGTCATGCTATATGGGTTTAGCTCAGTCCTTGATAACCTCATGAAAACAAACAACTTGGTGGGAGATTTTCTCTTCAGTTTTTTTAAGACCTCTTTACTCTTCTTTCAATTGTGTACTTTAAAAGAGAGTGCTATGCAATTCCTCTTGCATGTAAGTTTTTCATAAACATTGACTCCTGGTCTGGATTTAGCGTACTTCAAATCTAAGTCTCAAATTCCTCTTTACCCATTTCTTCCCCATAGAGCGATGACAAGGTATCTGTACCTATTGAGTAATCATTCACCCAAACTCAGAACAGCATCCCAACTTTGCTCTTTATTCCATAGGAGTGAAGTGGGGTAGACATCAGGCCAGGGCCAGCAAGGAATCTTTCATAGCAGCTCATCGGGAGCTGTCTTTGGGTCTTGATGAGAAAATGGGTTTGATATCTGGAGTTGTTTGTAGCTTCAGTCAGTATGAGGGGGGAAAGCTTGTCAGTAGTTGGAGCCTCATGTAAGACAAGATAGCAAAATCATCTGCATTCTGGTAGCCCGGAATCAGCCATACCTGAAGCCTTTCAATTATGTAAGAAAACAGATTTTTCCGTTTGCACCAGCCACTTTGAATAGGAGTGTTTTACTTAATACTAATATGAAAAGAACATGTAGATATATGTATGTTTTCAATGCATAATAAGGTGGCTTTCATGAAAACAGTGACTAATGGCAATTATTTTTCCTCTTTGCCTTACTGTTATTACTATGGTTAATACTTGTGGCTGAAATTAGCAATAAAAGATAGTTTTCTTTTCTCATCTCAAACAGACTTTAAATGGCTTTTAATTTTTTTATTTTGTTAAAAGTTTTCAGTCCCAGCCCCCAGACCTCGTGGTGCTTGCAGACACAGGAAACTACTTTGTTCAAAGAAAAAAGCCATTCCTCTTCTTAGATGTGCCCAGCAGGTCTATTAAACGCCTGTGATTTCTCAGCCATTCACAGTTACCGCATGATGCTTACAACTGTGTTTCAACAGATCCTTCACACTTTTTATATCTTTTTTTATTCCCTTTCTGCAGACAGGCTTACTATTTAATACCTGCTCGGGTATAACCTGATACTATTGATTCTAAATGAGTTCCACTGCCTCTGATTGTTGACTAGTGATGTGATAGTGTCCTTTTCTTTTGAGAATGGATCCTAATTTATACCCTAATTTCGATTAGTAATGTTGATCGAGGAGCCAGAGAAACGTCTGTAGATGATAATTTTGATAAGAAATTGGAAAAAGAAATGATTTTTACAGAAAAACAGCATATACATGGTGGGGCTAAATATAAAGGATGAAGGATGGGGACCACGAATACGCTTGGAGAAGGAGCCACATGTGAATTGCTTTCCTTTGTACCCCAGCTGCTATGAGAGATGCAGGCATTGTCCTAAATTCTCATCTTCCTTTACATAGGGCTGGAGTACTCCTGATAGCCAGGTCCTCAGCAAAAAAAAAAGATGGTAGGAGTGGGTTTTGACGTTTAGTCTTGTTCTGGTGAGTTTCTACATGGAATTATTTAGGGATGACATAAAGAATCTCTAAGCCTGTTTCAGGGAAGCTTTTAGAAAAGTTTATTTGAGCAAAGGCAGTTTCCCTGCAGCTATATTGTCCTAAGTAGACAAAGTTGCATGAATTTGTTTTTATCACAAATATCTAATCATTTTTCTTGTGAAACTTAGGCGATCAGGAAGGAAAATTCAAATATTTTAGGTCTTGGTGCAGTGGCTAGGGAGAAATGCAGATAGCATCTCTGCAGACTGTTGGTTAGATGTGGAGGATTGTGGTGAATAAACACAGTCTGGTTTCTTTGAGTTGAATGCCCTTTTGTGAGGGCCAGTGTATCCCTGAAACATTCTGCTGGTGAGAATAATATTCACAAATAGCATCTGGGGCTTTATTTTTGACCACTGCCGGATGCCCACTAACGCTGTGGTGTTAAGTTTTACTGCTGCATATCGCCATATGATTCTTACACTGCACAAGAAGATCACTAGTTATTAGCACAACATAAAATTTACCTGATGTTTTTCTAAACTGGTGATAAATGACTTCTGGCCAACCTTGCCTGCCATTCTATCCATGTTTTTTGAAGGGCAGAGATAACTACTTCATGGTGTGCTATAAATGCAGTTTGCCTTAGAGTAATGTCTTGGGAGTCAGTATACCTCATACATAGTATGAGAAATTATTACATAAAATAAAATTTAAAAATATATTTACATGATATGATAGGATCATTTAACTTCCCAGAGGTATTCTGCCAGTCCTAACATAGGTAAAATCAGAGGGTTTAATTGTGTAATCAGTGGTTCTCTAAAGAGATGAAATTTGGTGTCTAAAACAGAGAGGAAAGGGGTCATTTTAGCAGTTGCGCAGGAATGGAATATACCACACCTAGCCCTTGCGAAGTTCAGGTATTCTCAACTTTCACTTGAATTGTTCATTTCAAACCAGCTGTTCTTTTCCATTGATGCCACCAAACAAGCATTTTTTAAGAAACTACAGATATTTGTACATCAGTTGACCCAGCTTAAATTTATGTTTTCGTTATTGTCTGCAAATAAGTACTTGTGAAATTACCTAAATATCTATGGCAACTTGCTTCTTTTCTTTTATAATGTGAAGGAAAAATGTTTAAAAATTTTATAACAGAGAAGGAAACTGTTTTATGTGCTGACAGCATAGACCCCTTCAGACTGTCATTCAATTCTGTGTTTATTCTGTAAAGCCAAATTTAAAAAGTTAAATAACAAGACTTGTATGCCTCGAAAAACATTTTTAGAGATGATCATTAAAATGTGAGTTTTCATTGAGAAATTTAAGATTACATTTTAGCTATCTGGGAATGGATAGCTTTTGCTTTTATGAGACTGAAGCGCTACCTACTGCGCTAACGAGGCACCTGATAGCTTTTGTTTTTAAAACATAAGCCTTTATGTATCTAGGATGACTTTGTGTTGGGAAATAAGGGCCTGTGTATAGGTTGCTTCTTTAGAAATACACTTCATTAACAAACTTGTGTCTGAAGTTTATTGCTATTATCTCTTAATATTTTGGGTATTTTCTGAGTCTTAATAATCTGTATAATTTAAGTGAGTTGATAGCAATGCAAAGATTCATCACTCCAAATAGCAAAGAACATTCTACTAATGGCTAAGAAAGAAAAGTTTTTCCAGAATATATTTTCTATCCAGCCCAACTTTTCTATCATCTGGTTTGTTTTATCCCTAAAATTCTAAACAATCATTTTGATGAAAAAATTTTTAATGTTTATTTTTGAGAGCGAGAGAACATTACAGGGGTAGGGACAGAGAGGGAGACACATAATCTGAAGCACGCTCCATGGTCTAAGCTGTCAGCACTGAGCCCGAAGTGGGGCTCGAACTCAAAAACTGAGATCATGACCTAGGCTGAAGTCATGCTTAATCGACTAAGCCACCCAGGCACCCTGCTTTGAATTTTTTAATGATGTTATTTGGAGCATTAAAAATACCTCCTAGTCCTCTTCTGTCAAGTTCCCAGGCAGTGACCATTGCCCTATCTGCTTTGTAGCTGCACTTGGTTCATTTTGTGGAATAACATATTTATCCTAACTTAGGATGTTGGCAGAGATGAGTGAGTCCTATCCCATATGACTCATTTGGTAACAGCTACGTTAAATCACATTCATTCTAGTTGTCTGACATACAGACTATGACTCATTTATTCGCTTGCTGACACATGTTGAAAATCTGCTGGGTGAAAGGTACTGTGTATGGAGCTGGATAGAAAGGCAGAGGGAGAGTAGGCATGACTAAGAGGCCTTGCTTGGTGGCAAACATGAAAGCACATCATTACTTTAAATTGTGGTTCTAGCGCGGGTATTCAGAAGTATGTGCTAAGGAGAGGCAACAGCTCATTCTGTCCATATGAGATTATGGTGGCTTTGTAGAGGATAGAAGACTAATTCCATCTCCCACTAATCATCTTGGAGGGTTTCTTTAGCATGTTTGGGTTTCAGTATGATTTTTAGGCTTGTCTGAGGTTAGTCAAAGGATATTTATGCTACTCATTAATCCACTGAGAAAAATGAATGTTGACATACTCCACACAATCCATTCTTTTCTATGTCCACTCTCATCAGACAGTTCCCATAAGCCTTTGTATTGGTTCTCCTGCTTCCGTTCTTGACAATTCCAGTGCATTCTCTACCCACAGCAGAAAGCGAAGCTATGCCAATCTGTCATTCCTGCTATTGACTTTCCAAAGGTTCACTTGAATGGCCTGCGAGGTTCAGCAAGATGGTGCCTCCTCTTGATCACGTCCACACCCTCTGCCAGGTACCTTAAGTCCTCAGGTGCTTCTGACAAGAGTAGTCTTCGTTCTACTCTCCACTTGGGTGATTGAGACTCTTTAGAGTCTCAGATTAAATATTACTTCATCAGAGAAGCCTTACCTAATACTTAGCTATATTATTTCTTGGAATCCTGCATTTACCCAGTGTAACCTGCTTCATTATTTGCAATTTGCATGTTGATTATCTATTTTCCTAGATTATCAACCTGACAAAGTTTGAGACATTTGTAGACTTGGCTCCTACAACAGTATCTGCCAGGCATGGAACATTCAAGAAAGCTCTTTTCTGGATGAATTAATGTCATAACATTTGCATCCAGGCTAAATATTTCATCAATATGTTCATAGTGTATATTTACCATTGTACACTCTGAGTTTAAGTTCCTAAGGACTGAGGCGGGGGGGGGGGGGCCAGGGAGCAAAGGTCTTAAGCATTAAATTAATTGGAAAACATACTACATATTGGAATAGTCTTACTTGTCTCTTCTGTGCAACTTGGACCTAAATTCATTGTGTTCAAACCATAGGCCATGTTTACTAAAATCAAACTATATTCAGCTATGGATAACCTGTCTTTGAACATTGCTGTAGGCTGCATTCTGTCCGAGGAGTGGGCAGCAAGCTGTGAGACTAAACGTTTATCATCATATCTATAAGTCAAAATAAAAATCTATGGACTTCCTCCTGTGGGCCTTACACTGCCTTTAGAAAAAAAGAAAGGTGAAATATTTAGATTGGAAAAAAGGAAACATAAAAACAATTATTTGACCATTAACTATTAACTATCCCATTAACTATTAACTATCCCATTAACTATTAACTATCCCATTAACCATTAACTATCCCATTAACCATTAACTATCCCATTTCCTTAAAAAAATCTGGATGACATTCCCAAATGCTATAAAGCACAATTGAAGATACCGGAAAGAACGTAAACAATATTTTAATATCTCAGTTTATGATGCCAATTCCAATGTAAGATAAGTTCCTTCAAAATCTTTTTTTTTTTTTAATTTTAGAGCAGGAACATGGGAGAGGGAGAGAGAAAGAGAAAGAGAGGGAGGGAGGGAGGGAGAGAGAGAAAATCTTAAGACTCCATGCTTAGCATGGAGCCTGACATGGGGATCAATCCCCTAACCTGGGATCATGACCTGCGGTGAAATCAAGAGTCAGACATTCAACCGACTGAGCCACCCAGGTGCTCCTCAACATCTTTTTTTTTAAGTTGAAGTATAATCGACATACAACATTTTATTAATTTCAGCTGTACAATATAATCTAATATTTGTCTATATTGTCAAATTACCCCACCCACAATAAGTCTAGTTAACATTTGTCCCCATACATAGTTTAAAAAAAAAAAAAAACCTTTTCTTGGGATGAAGGCTATTCTCTTAATCTGTATTGTACGTTTGAAAGTTACTATATATAATAACCTTTTTTTACATGTTTTGAGCTATCCAGTTTTTCTCCAACGTAAGTAGAGACTAATTCTAAGCCACTTAAAAGCTATTGTTTCCATCTTGCTCATCCTTTTTTTTTAGGTATATTATAAACTTACTGCCAGGATAAAGTTGTCTTTATTTTAGATTTGGAAAAATGAAAATAAATTAAATGGAATACAAATGAGGACATGTATCAAGCTGCATATCAAAAATGAGAAATACATAGATTGATATGTGTGTGTTTGTATATATTTTAATATTGTTGACAATCTTATTTTCAGGTTTACAGTTTAGTAATTTGACAAGTTTATGCATTATGCTATGTTCACCACAAGTATAGCTACTATCAGTCTGATTATTGCTATTACAATATCATTGACTGTATTCCTTATGCTCTGCTTTTTATTCTCGTGACTTACTCATGCTACAACTGGAGGCCTGTTTCTCCTTCTCTTACTTTGCCCGCCTCCATCTGTGTCCACTCTGGCAGCCATCAGTTCTCTGTATTCATAGTTTTGATTCTGCTTCTTGTTTATTTTTTTAAGATACCATTTATGAGTGGAATCATAAGGTATTTGTCTTATTCAATCTAACTTACTTCACTTAGCATAATACTCTCTAGGTCCATCCATGTTGTCTCAGATGACACAATCTCATCCTCTTTTATGGCTATGTCATATTCCATTGTGTGTGTATGTATGTAATATTCCACATTTTCTTTATCCATTCATCTATTTACGGACACTTAATTTGCTTCCATGTCTTGGCTATTATAAATTGTGCTGCAGTAAACATAGGATATGTATATCTTTTTGAGTTAGTGTTTTCATTTTCTCTGGGTAAATACCCAATAGTGGAGTTACTGGATCAAATGGTACTTCCATTGTTAATTTTTGAGGAACATCCATACCGTTTTCTTCAGTGTCATACCAATTTACATTAATACCAACAGTGCACAGGGATTATTTTTTCTCTACTTCCTCTCCCACAGTACTTTCCTGATTGTAGCCATCCTAAGAAGTGTGAGGTGGTACTTCATGTTGTGGTTTTGATTTGCATGTCCTTGATGATTAGTGATGTTTAACATCTTTTCATGTGTCTGTTGGTCATCGCTATGTCTTTTTTGGGAAAAAAAATATCTATTTAGGTCCTATGCCCATTTTTTTACTTGGATTGTTTGTTTTTTTTGGCATTGAGTTGTATGGGTTCTTGATACATTTTGGATATCAACTTCTTATCAGATGTATCATCTGCAAATATCTTCTCCCATTCAGTTGGTTTTCTTTTGTTGATGGTTTCCTTTGCTGTGCAAAAGCTTTTTATATTGATGTGGTCCCAATAATTTTGATTTTGTTTCCTTTGCCTTAGGATATGTACCCAGAAAAATGTTGCTAAGGCCAGTGTCAGAGAAATTACTGCCTATGATCTCTTCTAGGGCTTGCATGGTTTTAGGTCTCACATTTAGGTCTTTTAATCAATTTTAAGTTTATTTTTGTGTATGGTGAGGAAAGTTGTCCAGTTTGATTCTTTTACATGTAGCTGTCTGGTTTTCTCAGCACCATTTACGAAAAGACTGCCTTTTCCCCAATGTATATTCTTGGCTCTTTTGTCATAGATTAATTGACCATATATTTGTGAGATTATTTCTGGACTTTCTATTCTGTTCTATTGATCTAGATGTGTATGTTTGTGTCGTTTCCATTCTGTTTTGATGACTAAAGCTTGATGCTTTATCTTGAAATCTGGAATTACGATACCTGGTAGCTTTGTTCTTTCTCATGATTGCTCTGGCTATTTGGGGTCTTCTGTAGTTTCATACAAATTTTAGTATTATTTGTTCTAATTTGGTGAAAATGCTGTTGTTATTTTGGTAGGGATTGCATTGAATCTGTAGATGCCTTTGGGTAATAAGGACATTTTGACAATATTCTACCAACCCATGAGCATAGAATATCTTTACATTTGTGTCATTTTCAATGTCTTTGATCAGTGTTTTATAGTTTCCAGAGTGTGGGTCTTTCATCTCTTCAGTTGAATTTATTTCTAGGTATTTATTCTTTTTGGTGCAATTATAGTTGGTGGTGTTTCTCTATTTTCTCTTTCTGTGACTTCACTGTCATTTGTAGAAATGCTACCATTTTTGAGGTATTAATCTTGTATCCTGCAACTTTACTAAGTTTTCTGGTGGCATCTTTGGGATTTGTCTGCAAATAGTGACAGTTTCACTTCTTTACAAGTATCAATGCCTGTTGTTTCTTGTCTGATTTCGGTGGCTAGGACTGCTAGCACTATATTGAATAAAGATGATGAGAATGGACATGTTGGTTTTCTTTCTTTCTTTCTTTCTTTCTTTCTTTCTTTCTTTCTTTCTTTCTTTCTTTATTTTTTTTCTATGTCATTTATTTCTGCTCTACTCATTGTTTTCCCACATTTGGCTTTCGAACATGAATATCTTGAAATCTAAGGGCCACTAAGAATTCTAGATACTTTTTTTTTTAAATAGTCATTAAAATGGTTTACAATTAACTTGCCCAGGTGTAATGAGTAAATCAGATATACACATACTGTAGGGTATGTTACATATAGTAGGCAAACATTAAAGATACATGTTTTGAATAATTAGCTTTTAAAAGAAGAAATGGTTACTTTTAGTAACAGAGGGAGTCTTTTTCATAAATTTTAAGGCTGGATTTACTTCATCTGTAAAATGAAAATTAGAACTGCATTTCATACTACCAACCTTTGTGCACATTAATCTAATATAAATACTGTTTAAGTGTAGCTCACTTGCTTTTCACTTTAATATTGAAATAATGGAAAATAGACTTAATTGTGACAAACATGCTTAGCTTCTACATAATAACAATGTTTTCAATTTTACTGCTTTTTCTTTGGAAGGTTTCCAAATACTTCCACATATTCTGTCATATTTGCTCCTCTCTTCATTCTGTAAAGTCAAATGCAAAAATGAAATTTGGTTAGAACCTAGGGAATTGGCTATTAATTTTATTTTCTTTGTACCTTCTGATTGATGCATTTTTGTGAGTAAATGGCTAGATCAATCAATGCCTTAATTTCTGCAACTATGAAGTGGAAAGTTATCCTTGCTATTTCTTCCTGCTTGTTTGATCAAATGAAATATGAAATTAAATATCTATGTCTACAGAAAATGTTGTGACATAAACTCAAGCATACTACTACGTATTTTCTAGTTGACTAACTGGTTTTATTTCCTAAACTAGTTATTGAAAAAGATTGAGTCTTGATACCTTGAATCTTTGATAGCTCGAGGCAGAAATTCCTTAGTTGGCCTGCATCAAAGAGAACTGTGATGCTCTACTAATGTGTGGCTTAAAAAAAACAAATTTTGACTCACTTTGACAGTTAAAAATGAGTCCTTGTGTGGAGCCTGAAACTAAAATGTAGGAGGTATAGAGGGAAATAAACTCTGTTGAGCAACAAATCTGTGTCAAGCATTGAGTTGTTTGTTGCCAGATAAAATACAGGACAGCCATTTAAATTTGAACTTCAGATAAACAACAGATAAATTTTTAATATAAGTATGTCCCATGCAATATTTAAGAAATACTTACACGAAAAGAATTTCTTGTTTTTTTCTGAAATTTGAACTTTATTAGGAGCTTTGTGTTTTTATGCGCTCAGTCTGGCAACTATATTCTCATCGGAATTCTATAAGGTAGAATCATACAAGGTAGTACAATACTGCCCTATATTATACTTACGAAAAGTAAGGTTCAGAGAACTTGAATTACGTGCCTTAGATCACACAGATAGTGGGAGGGGGGAGATTAAACCCGGGCCTGTCTTCACCCAAATCTAGTTCTCCTTCCAGTATGACCTTCTGCTCACATGACACACGAACACATTTGGCTGCAGAATCAACAATGATGCCTCTACCAATGCATACCTTCCTCCCTGGCTAAACCGATCAAGACAAAGGGAAATACTTTATTTTATTCCACCTCTTCTCCGTGCACAGTCCCCCCCCCCCCCCCCCCCGACTCTCCAAGTTCTGTCGGAAAAGAGCACTCTCATTTTCTCCCAGCACGTAATACAACTGCAACTACATTCCCTCAAGGCGATAAACCCAGAGTACATTTAGAGAATGGAGGGGACATATTTATAGTCTCCCAAGATCCCATCCTTGCTCCTTTACCACAATTTATCATTTTTGTGGTGAGACGTATTTGGGGAAGTGCTGTGGTAATTCCCTCAAAGCAACAGTTCCAGGACTTCATACGGCCATAGGTGGCCATCCATGGTCTGTAGATTCTGAAGGATGAAAGAAAAACTGAGTTTATTTGCAGTTAAAGTGATGAAAGGGGCAGCTATTAAAGCTATTAGTTACTATTTTCTGTTCTAAAAGAAAAAGAGAGGATATTAACACTGAGGGTAAAGGAAGATGGATTGCTGAGCTTCAAGCTTCGGAAGCCTTGCCCTGCAGCCGGTGCCGCTGCTCCCACACAGTTTGGCAGGGGACAAAGAGCGAAGAGTGTTCTATTTTTAATTTTAAACTTTTAAGCAGAAGGCCATCAAGAATAATCTGCTCAGTAAACAGTTGGTCTGGAGTCTCAGCATTTCTCTTCGTTTGGCAAACAGTATCACAAATGTTAAATGTTAGAGAAGAACCAATGGCATGTGTGTTTTATCAAATGAATCTTTTGCCAAGAATATCTCTGGATTTTTTTTTTCTGATGAAGTTTAGGGAAGAAATGATAAACATAGCGGGAAGGCAGTGAATCTGGGTATAAGGCATGGATTTTCTAGCCAGATAGACAAAAGTAGCTTTCTAGCCAGACAGACAAGTGCCAACTCCTTAACTTACCTGCTCTGTGACCTTGAGAACGTTACTTAAATTTACTACATCTGTTTCCTCTGAGGATGAAATTAATAGCAGTACCTACTTGATATTAATATTGCAAAGATAAAAAAAAGAAACTCAAAACAATACCATGGATATTAGATACCCCCCAATGCTTATCAATTCCTTTTACTTTTTTCTATTTTTTTTTTTAATTTTGAAAATACAATTGATTGAGACAGAACTATGTTAAGCAAAATAAAACTAGATTTGAAGGCATCATTTGCTTTTATTTAAAACTGTATTATATGTTACTGATTCTCTTGTCATAGAGACATGATCCAAAGGCAAAGGTTTCTGTTGATATAACCTTAATATTTCTCAAATTTCTGTAGTCTATCTTGGATGGGTTCAGTGTGGAAGCTACAAAGGCCATATTATACTTTAACCTCAGAAATTGTCAAATATGGTCACTTAATGTTTTGGAATTAAGTGATCCCTGTGATCATGAATTTTGTTTCCAAAGATACTCAACTAGGCTCACAATAACGACCCATCAGAAACTCAGTGGAAAGAAATCATTTTCAAGGAAAACACATGGATCCAGATAGATTTTAGGCCAGGATTATTTTCCACCTTTCAGATTTTGCATTTCTAAGTACAAATTCCAAAACTGATTTATTGAATCTGATTTAATTAATTCATTTATTAGGAATATACTGTGTTCCTACTATGTGCTCAGTCAGTACTGCTGTAAGCACATGATTAACACTATGTGGAAATCACAGAAAATAGAGTGAAATGTTGTGAGAGAAAAAAATTGTCAACCAATAGTTCCTTGTTACTGTACATTGAGCAATATATTTTATCCCATTACATTTTATTTGTGTCACTTCCATTCTGCTCTCAGTATGAACAGACAAGGCTAATATTGTTTCCGGTGAAGGCCTGACAGCTATTCTGTTGATTTGTTTGGCATTACATTTGAGCTGCACTCATGCGGCCCAGATTGCTGAAGGATGGCTTGGCTGAAAAGAACAGGCAATATGCCCTAGGGAGAAAGGGCAGGGTTTTGGAAAAGAAAATTTTGGAACCAATATTTGTGCATGTATGTACTGCTAAAGGCTCTGAAAATTCCCGCATAGCGGCCATAGTTGAGGTAGCCAAAAGAGAAATTATCTTTATCTCCTGTAATAAAGCCTGGAGCCTCAGAGCCTAATTTTTAAGAATATCAGTTTTGATGTGACTTGATCCAGTCCTGCTTCTCAGCAGCCTTTTCCACAATATGTACCCTAATTTTCTTTCTAGAAGTTCTATTCTTGCCCAATTTGATTTGGGTGGGTTTGGGCCCACTTTTTGCCAGAGGTCTAGGCCATCTTGGATGTTTATAAATAAGGGTAGCTATCCCAATCTAGATACAGAGAGATTTTTCTGGGACTCCTAGACAAGTTTGTTTCTTAATATTCCATTAATTATAAGAAGCTTTTCTAACAGTCATTTCATTTAGCTCTTAATGGTGTGGGATGCGATGTGAGGTCTGATTATCAGCAAGTATTTGCTCTCATGGGGCAGCCATCCTGATGAAGAAGCCTTTACATGCGGTATGGTACAGTCAGGATGCTTTGTGAAAAATAAGCCAGCCCATACCATGAAACTTGGTATCAAATTATCCCCAAGACTGACCTCCCAATGTTTTAGTCACATGAGCCAATAAATTCCTTTTAGGTAAGATGATTTAAATTGGATTATCTGATAGCCTCAAAGAGAAATATTCTAATAACAGATTCATGTCCTGGCTGTGTGACTGTGGGAAAACAGCTTATCCTCACTGAGTATTCTGAATGTCTATTCTACACATTTCACAACTTTATTTCCTCTTCTGTAAAATGAATATAATGATGGTTTGGAATATATCTCTTGAATAATACATTGCACAAGATATTTAAACAGTTGGCACAGTGCCTTGAACTTTTTACTTCTTCAGTGCATATAGTTATAATCAAGTTTATCCGTACATATTCACATTTTCACACATATATGATGAACTTCCAATAGTGCACAATTCAGGGTATATATGGGAAAGCTTGAAAATGATGACGAAGATAGTATTCTGATTTTCTCTTTCAGGGAAAAAATATGTCAATAACTACAATACATAGTTGGTGGAAAAGTACTTTTTTTTTATTTTTAAGGTGTCAGAATGAAGACCTGCTATTTCTGAGTAGAAGGATCAGGGAACACCTTATGGGAGCAGAAGTGGAATAATTGGTTGCACTCACAAAGGTAGACTTTAGTAAGCAAAGGAATAGCTTCACATCTTAGTCTTTGTTTACAGTAGAGATGCCTATGGGGGAAAGGGTGTTGGTGAGGAAAGCAAAGAGTGAGAAAATTGACAAAGAGACTGAGATTTTTACTGGAGTTTGAAGCTACACTAGGCTCCTTGGGTGCAGAAACTGTAGCTTGTTTTAACTCTTGTGTGAAAGGTGATGTCTACCAAATGAAGGTAACTGTATGTGTGATGATTGAAGTAATTCCAAAAGATTGTCATATCTAATGTGTATTTTATTATTTGCTTCTCCTTTTCTCCAGTCTCTTACCAAGCTCAAAGGAATCCAAAGTAAAAAGTGTATGCATGAGTACACAACAAATGTAATAAGGAGACTTAATATTGTTGAGTGCCTACAATAGAACAGTCAATATAAATGCTCGCTCTCTGCTTCTCTAATTTTATCTTTCAATTAATCCTTTGATACAAGCATTGCTACCACTATTTTACAAATGGAAAGAGACTCAGAGTTTAAATTATCTGGGTTTATTATAACTAACCAGTAGGGTCAAAGAAAATGTGTGTAATTGCTCTACTCAGTTTCATAGAACACAGGGTCATGGCATGGGAGAAACATTGACTGCCTCATAGTTGACTTTCAAAAAGCTGGTAGCTCTAGACCTCTATTTTTGTTGTGTTTTTGTTGGACTCCCTTTTATTTTTGTCATCTCATACCATCTCATACCTGTTCCTACTGGTGCCCACAGTTGTCTTGGTCCAGTACCATGAGCTAACTTTATAGACCTCCTACTCACTCTGTTACAAAGGATAGGGATACCTCATCTGTATTGAGAGACAATTTTGTACCAAGGATTATCACAAATAACTCATTTTTTTTCTTGATCTGAGTTTCAATAGTGTGAGGTAGGCCCTATTATTCTAATTTAATATCTTAGAAAACCAGTATTAGGCAATTGGTTTAATTTTCTGGCCTCAAACATCTAGTACTAGGGAGACATACTCAAAGTATGGGCCAATTCGACTAAAAAAAATACAGTGGAAAGCATTGTGCTTCAATGGAGGAGAACTAAGAGAACATATGTAGAACCATTAAGATATAAGTAAAAGACTAATGGTAACTGAAGGAATAAAGACACTTGATGACCTAATTGCATAAGCCTACTGTAGGGACTGAACACAGACCATGTTAGTGAGGTAACATTTCATGCTCCAGCTTGCCACTGCATGGTCACAAAATGACTCTGCTGCATAAGTCCAAAAACTGTATCATACACTGGTGTCCAACATAGGAAGAGAGGGGAGAGGCTTGCTTCCCTGCTCGTGTCTTGGTCACAATGGGAGATCCTCTGAGAAAATCCTGTGTCCCAACAGATACTCCTTCACGTCTCAGTGGCCAATATCAGGTCATTGGTCACTCTTGAGAAAGATAAAGAGAATGGCTTTTGAGTAGCAAGCAATGATTTAAATCATAATAGTTTTTCTTCTATTTCTTACATAATAGTATTTTTTTTAATGGAGAGGATTGGTAAAACACCATATAGAACATATTAAGAGGACCATTATATTTTACAGATCAAAATACATAATAGATACATATGTTAATATCCATAATTTTGCAGAAAGAAAGAAATACCTACTTAGGTAACACTCCTTGTCTGAGGTTTCCTATGTAATAAGACACATTGTACCATATCTCATCATTGGACATGTGGATGTCTTCGAGGCTACAGGCTATTCCTTCCTATCCTTGGGCTGGTCTTGACAACGTTAATGACCACTCATTTTTCACTGAGGTGCTTCCAAAGTGTGTGTTATTTGGTTTTCTAAATCAGTTTTACAGCTGATGCAATTCAGTATATATTAGAAGAAGATGAAGTCTCCCTAAATACTTACATTTGTAATTAAAACAAAATTCGTAATTAAATATAGACAAAGATACCACCATGTCTGTTCTTGGCAAAATCTTAATATTTGGTAATGTTAACTTCAGAATACTTAAAAATAACATCAATTAGAAATAAAGTTTCCTTTTAAATATCCCTCAATCACATTTTCACATAGGAATGGTAATTTAAACAGGATCTATATCTTGCCAGTCAATTTTTAGTAACATATTAATAACATTATATTAATTTAAAAATACATGTTAATATATAAGCAAAACATACTGGTGATTCATATAATATACATCATGTACATTTAATTTTGTAACTAGAATTTTTACATAGCATTGTTTTAAGATCTGTTCATACTTGTCCTCTTCCCCGTCCTTCCCCGTCCTTCCCCTGGTGTATAGCATTCTGTCATGTAAACATATTGGTGGTCGTTTATATTATTTCTTGTATTTTTTAATATTATGATATTTTTAATTAGAGAGCGCATGCATGGGTCGGGGACAGGGGCAGAGGGAAAGCGAGAAAGAATCTTAAGCATGCTGTCTGCTCAATGTGGAGCCCAGCGTGGGGCTTAATCCCACAACCCTGAGATCATGACTTGAGCTGAATCAAGAGTTGAACATTCAACTGACTGACCCACCCAGACACCCCTCTTGTATTTTTCAATTAAAAATATTATGTATGGTTACTTGGGGGCTTGTATGGGATTTAACAAGAGTGAATGCCTAGAAGTGAATTCTGAGTCAGAAAAAGTATACACATTCTCAGTGGTACCAGATAGTACTAAATTCATCATTTTCCCACTCCTCAACATTATATCTAACTATCTGAAGTAAACTAATGATAATACTAGAGCTTTATTTCTTGAATTGGATCTACTTAAGAAGGTCAAAATGATTCCATCACTTTCTTCATATCCCTCCATTTGAATCAATTACTGACTGGCTGGAACTGATCAATAAGTGCTTACACCTTCCTTTTTCCTGATCCCTAGTAAACGCTCAGGTTAAAGGAAATTGATTTCTTTTTTTCCAAATGATACCACCAAAGTCTAACTCTTAGGTATTTCTACTGTTAAGAAATCAGAGGATGGGGAAACCTGGCTGGCTCAGTAAGTCAAGTATCTGACTCTTGATTTCCACTCAGATCATGATCTCAGGGTTATGAGATCGTGCGCTGGATTTGGCTCTGTGCTGGTCATGGAGATTCTCTCTCCCTTTGCCCCCACTCCTTGACACATGCGTGCGCATGTGCTCTTTGTCTAAACAACAACAGCAGCAGCAGCAGGGGATAAAGTAGGAACAAAGAATCAAGTATTGTTTTTTAAATGTATGTTGGATGGGTCAGATGTTTTCTTCTTCCTGTAGAACCATCAATTGTTATGTTCTGTTTTAGAAACAGGGAATGTTACCATATGTTTGTGACAGTGTTTTAGACAACTAGCTATGGAGACTGCTTTAGCTGAATTCAGTAGTGATATCCACTCGAAATCATTTATTGATAATTTCTTTTGTACCTGGAAATGTCCCTAGCTGGGAATACAGATATGCTTCTCTTTTGATAGACTTTATAATCATCTATGAGGGAGGCAAAAGTATAAGCAAATAATTGCTGTTATTAATGTATTTTAATAGAGTTATGTATAGGATTGAAGGAGCATTTCAAAGAAAAACAGAAAAGTACCACTGATAGGAGTGTGCTTAAGAAAGGATTTTGCCTTAAATTTGTATTTTAAAACTATTTGTAAGTCTATAAGAAAGGAAATTACCCAACTTTAAAAGGCTAAGATCTAAACAGGTATACGACCAAAGAAGATACACAGACAGCAGCAAATAATCAGAAGAAAGGATGCTCAATATCATGTGTCATTAGGAAATTGCAAATTAAAACACAAAACGAGATAGCACTATGCTCTTACTAGAATGGCTAAGATCCTAAACTGTAACATTAAATGCTAGTGGGGTTGTTGAGAATAGGAATTCTTACTCATTGCTGGTGAGAATAAAAAGTGGTAAGCTACTTTACAGGACAATTTGGAGATTTCTTACAAAATTAAACACAATCTTAACATGAAGATCCAGCAACTAGATATTTATCCAGATGAGTTGAAAGCATGTCAATCCAAAAAGCTGCACATGAATGTTTATAGCAGCCTTAGGTACATTTGCCAAGACTTAGAAGCAACCATGATGTTCTTGAATAGGTGAATACATAAATCACTTATATCATACAATGTAATATTATTCATTGATTAAAAAGAAATGAGCTATGAAGCCATAAAAAGACATGGAGGAAATTTAAAACTTATTGCTAAGATGACAGTCTGAGAAGACTGCATATTATATGATCTGAAGATACAGAACTATGGAAAAAGCAAAACTAGAGAGATAGGAAAAGTGCAGTGATTTCCAGGAGAGAGGGATGATGAGGGGGAGAACAGGATTTTTAGGACGCTAAAATTATGCTGTATAATAGTCTAATGGTGAAGACATGTTATTGTGCATTTATCAAAACCCATAGAACTGTACAACACAAGGTGGAAATCCTAATGTAAACTATGGACTTTAGTTGACAACAATCTTTCAATATTGGTCTATCAATTGTAAGCAATGTACTGGACTAAAGTGAGATGTTAGTAATAGGAAACTGTATGCCAGGGCTGGGATAGAATATGTGGGGACTCTGTAGTTTCTGCTCCTTTTATTTTTTTTAATAAACCTAAATGTGCTCTAAAAAATAAACTCCACCAAAAAAAATTTAAAAAGACTATGTGCCTTCTAGGAAAACAAAGAGGGGATATGGACTCCAAGAAATGACATTTCCCGCTAAAGCCAGGAGCATGGAGTACGTAGATAAAAAAAGCCTAGAGAAGAATCTCAGAAGATACTGGTTAGGAAAATACTGACTCTACAGGAGATCTGTGATGTGGGTTTTTGCCCAAGTTAGATTGTGGACATGAGTAAGAGCTAGCAAATTGTAGAGACAGTAGAGGAAAAAGGCAGAATCTAAACTGCATTGATTGTAAAACCAAAATGCAAATGCAAAACCAAAGAGAATTTACTTCTTTTTTCTCTTTTACTGTGTGGATTAAAACAACAACACACCGTGAGCTTCTATGTATTTCAAAATTTATCTCGGGAATTTGTTGCTAATTGAAATTTAGGCACTTACAAAATATAGAGAATATAGTAATGACACAAAATGTAATCAGTAATTGAAACAAATATATCCTTTTATTGGAATAATTAAAATTTAATTTTAGAAAAAACCAGTGTGTTCCTATAAAATTCATATCTTATTTCTGACATATTCATAGGCAAAAATAAAAAAGTTGATACTATATGTATTTTCAGTTGCATATCAAAAGAATTATGGCAAAAATTGATAGAAAAGAGCATCAAAATTTCAGATTGTAAAGATAGGTATTTTTAAATCAAACATTTACCTTAATGTCTTGACATTGGGAAAACACAGAATACATTTTTGGACGAACTGTGAGAGATGTTTCAGAAGAGGTGTTGTGGTTTTAGAAATGCCATAAATGTTGATGAGCTTGGCTACAAGATAGGTGGAATGAGAAGTAATTCCAGAGGTGGATGGTAAGTGTTTGGGAGATTGGGAAGGAAAATGATTATATTTCAGATTCTGATAAAATCAGGATCCAAAACTATCTTGGTAGTGTACTAAAAGAATGAGTCAGAAATCAGCAATAAAATTTAATAGAGTAAAACCTAGGTCTGCTAAAACAATCTGGTCGTTTCAAGGTAAGAGAGAAATGAATGAGTAAAAGAAGCAAATAATAAAAAGTATTAAGATTTTAGCTGATAGCAATTTCATCAAAACCTAGCACTGATGGGCTATTGAATCGGCCTAAAACTGATCCAGAACTTTGGGTCCTAGAGAATATTTGGCACAATGTGGTTGGACAGACCACATTGTTGCCAGGTTTGGGTGTGGTCATGAACGAGAATACAGAAAGACTGAATTTGTCCAAAGATTATCATTTAGAGACTCTGAGAATAAAGTACATAAAACATAGGTGAAAGAAACAGTTTTTTCTCTGGTACAGTATCAAGGAATACTTACAATATTGTCTTAATGCCACCTTTAGTAAAAACCAGGCTTCTAAATAAGGAAGTAATAGGGCTCTATATAGGAACCAGGACAATTAGGCATGAACTAACTACATGTTGCTTGAAAGGTAGGAAAATCATGAACAAGAAGCTGTGAGCCAAGTTTTATATTTACCTTTTACACATAAAACTAATTGCATATTTTTGCATGAAGTGAGACAATTTGATCACATGGTATGGATCTAAAGCTAAAAAGGAAACCAATTAAATACACTAGTTGCTCAATGTTGAGATTTAATTTTCAAAAACAACCACTAAAATCAAAATTAAACTTTAGAGAAAGCCTATTAAACTCTTTGTGCTTAAGGTTTTTAAGCAAAGTAGTCTTTATACTTTTAAAATTATGAATCCATGTAATATACCTTGATGAAAAAACAAAAGTGTAGAAAGATAAAGATCAGTCCATTAAAAATCAGTCCATTATTTTATAATATAAAAGAGGGATTACCTTCATTAGCTTAGGTAAAAAAATTCTCAATAATCATAATGATGGATCATTTTTCTCAGAGCTAGAAAAAAATTTAGCTGCTGTCAGTTTGAAGAAAAATAAGAGATCTTTTTAAATAATAATTCCAGTTTATTATCATTTGAACAGCTTTGCTATGAGCCAAAGGAAAATGCAGCTCTTTTATTTCATAAATCCACAGTTGCCAACACTATGCCCATACGTTTAGATGGAATGCAATCTTATAAATCTTAATTTGTCTTGAATAATGGAAGCCTGTGACTTAAGCACAAAATATCTCCAGAAACTAAAAATGGATTGTTGCCCCTGTTTAATTTGTTTTCCAAATTGTCATCTCCATGTTTTGTTTACTGACATGGAAAACCAATTTGAAAATAACAGAGAATATTGTGCGATGTGAGTAAGAGATAAAAGGCTTCTGGAATCCTAGATTGACCCAGGGGTAGAAATCTATAAAATGACACAATTCCAGAAAAGGAAATTAAAGGCCAAGTAGTTGGGTATCATAAAAAAAAGCTATAAAGTCTGTGGTGCAAGTTAAAAGGAGAGAGAAGTTCAATAGTGGAATTTTACTTATTGGTGATAAGTAAAAAGGAAAAACAACCACAAAAGTTACTAAAAAAGACTAACTTTAAATCATCAAATATTGTCGAAACTACACTGAATGAAGTCTGGTAAAGAGAAAGTGTTGAGGGAAAGACCAGGCAGGTCTTGTTTATAATCAGCTTGCAAGTCCAACATTCAATATTTTATTTTAGTTAAAAAATTTTTTTTCAATGTTTTTATTTACCTTTGAGGGAGAGAGAGAGAGAGAGACAGAGAGACAGAGAGACAGCGAGCGGGCAGGGGCAGAGAGAGCTGAGATAGAATCCGAAGCAGGCTCTAGGCTCTAAGCTGTCAGCACAGAGCCTGATACAGGGCTAGAACTCCCGAGCTGTGAGATCATGACCCTAACCGGAAGTTGGAAGCTTAACCGATTGAGCCACACAGGTGCCCCACCAACATTGAGTTTTTTAAGCTAAGTTATTCTGTCTTGATGAAACCTATAAAGGAAAATGTGGCCTTTTTAAGTTGCCCAATGAATACTCAGTTTTCTTTGAATAAAATACAAATACATTGCTAGATCAACAAGGGTGCTATAGAGTTAGTGAAAAACCTTGAAATGTTAGGCAATTGGATTTGATGGAGACTGCTGTTGGATTTTGTGATGCAAAGATGACCTTGGGTTTAAATTTCTTTCATTTTAATGAGAGCTAGGAGAGCAGTTCCCCATATAGTTCCACAATTGTCTGTTACCCCTTTAAGAGAGATGGGTGTCTTCTGGAGGAAAAAGTATTCTGGTTACATGGTCAGATAGAGCCTTAGCAAGTGTAAGTCATTCAAGCTTCTCACTCTCAAGAAGTTTGCTGGGGTATTTTATCCTTAGGTATGCTCCATGCTTTATCCAATTTAGGATGCTTATAAATGCACACTAGTGTCCACAAATGTGAAGTTGTTCTGCTTGCGTTTGGCTGCCTGACCACTAAAACCTCCACCCTGAAAAACCTGCCTAACGTTTTTAATAAAATCTTGCTTAGTTTTTTTTTTCCAGTTCTAGTAACCCACTCTCTACCCATGTGACAAACACAGAGAAAATATTTAAAAAGGCTAAAATGACAGTAATGAGTTGACAAGGATCTAAATCAATGACAACTTTAATACAATGCAGGTGGGAGTGTAGACGGATATAAACATGTTGGACAACTCTTGGGCAAAATTTGCAAAATGTTTCACTTCTGCATGTATTCTGAGCAATATTTCTATTTCTGACTATAAGCCCAAGAAAACTATACTAATGTGCACCAAAAGGTGCCTGCGACAAATACTGTGGGATTACTTACTTTAAGAGGCAAAAACATTGTGAAAAAACTCACCTGTCATTCCAAATCCAATGGTGGGGGGCGGGGTGGGGGGAAGATTGTTCATTTGTATAATGAAAGACTATACAACAGGGAAAATAAACTATTGCTATGTGCCAGCTTTTAAGAATTTCACAAGTATGATACCAGGCAAAATAAACCAAATTAAATTTTTAAAAAGGCTACATAAGCCATGGTACTATGTATATAAATTTCAAGAACAGACAAAATTTACCAGTTGATGATGGAGTCGGATTAGTGATTACCTTCCAGGAAAAGGAGGGCAAGTAATGGGAAAGGGATATAAAAGGGAAGCTTCTTGAATTCTGGCTTATGGTATGGGGTGTGGCTACCTGGATGTTATTGCTACATGAAAATTCTTCAAGCTGTATGTATACTTTCAGTCTTTATAGCTTTCTATTTATGTAATAAGTAGTATACATACTATTAAATACATAAATCTGTATTATTTTAAAAAGGTAATATACTTTTTAAAAAAGAGAGAATTGGATATCCAAGATACCAGGATGTGAGGATGATAATATGAATGATGGTGGCAGTGGTGATGTGACAACTTTGTGTTCTACAAGAATATGTCGTTGAAACTTTGATTTTAGGTTGACATAGACTTAAGTATAACTCATGGCATTTACCAGTTATATGATGTTAAGTTGTAGAAATACTATGTAATGTCACCTCTCTCCCCATTTGCAAATTTGAGCTATGAACATTACTTACCTAATAGTGTTAGGGTGAAGATTAAATTTGATAATTCACCTCTTAAGCTTTTTTTGATACTAGTATTTATTTCTATCATTATCCTTGTTGTCTTGTCCTCTTGATTATCGGTGTTACTATTTCTAGAGCAGCCTCTACTATAGGAATGCCCTCTAACATTCCTATGTTAGGTGGAGGATAGCTTTGATTAATCTCACCCTTATGAGTAGGAATCGACCACATAGGTAAAGGGGTTTCAAGTGCCCATATAATGAGATAAATGGAAATAAATTCTTTAGTTTTTCTAACTGATACTATATTTTTAAAAAATTATAAAAAGTTTACATAAGAGCTAGAATTAGAAAAATTGGGCAATAAACATGTTATATCATCTTAGCCAAATAATGATAAAAATCCTGAATCTTAATTCATTTACCTGGTCTATTTACATGAACATATGGTTACTGAATTCATCATTGTAGGCATGTGTTAAGTTTTTATCGTTTGGACATCAATTGCTTCTTGTCCATAAAACCTAACACTTTTTTTATTAACAGTGCCATAATTGGTCTTCTTTCTTACTCCATTTTAAGTTATAAGCTAAGGTATAATAAACTGTTGATTAATTGCACAAAAATTCTGATGTTGAAAAAAATACATATATATATACACACAGACATACAAGAATATGTCTTTGAAACTTTGATTTTAGGTTGACCTAGACTTAGGTATAACTCATGGCATTTACCAGTTATGTGATGTTAAGTTGTATATACATATATATATATATATATATGTATGTGAGTATATATATATGTATGTGTGTGTCTATATGTATGTGTGTATGTATGTGCATATATGTGTATATATGTATGTGTATATGTATGTGTGTATATGTATGTATATATGTATGTGTGTATATATGTATGTGTGTATATGTATGTGTGTATATATATGTATGTGTGTGTCTATATGTGTGTATGTATGTGCATATATGTGTATATATGTATGTGTATATATGTATGTGTGTATATGTATGTATATGTATGTATGTGTGTATATATGTGTGTGTGTATATATGTGTGTGTACGTGTGTGTGTTTATATATACACATATATGTGTGTGTGTGTGTATATATATATAATATATATAAAGATGAAACCAAACAACTGCTGGGTGGGAGGCAGCACTGTCATGTGGCAAGGTCAAAGAATCTTTGACCTCTTGGTCTTTGAAAGTACTAATGTATTCAAACAGTTTAGTGTAGCAAATAGAAAGTATTGGAACATTTAGAGGATAATAAATAGGAGTTAGTACACATACAAGCAAACTGAAAAAAGTTAAGGACTACTAGAATAATTTTAAGTTTGTTATTTCTCTGTTTTGTTTACTTCCTGTCTCTATGTTGAGACTGAATTGTATTGAAACCTAGGACAGGGCCAGTGCAAGTGTGGTAGGCTGCTTACTGCTACAGCAGGTCAGCAGAATGTGTATAGGAAGGGAAGGAAACTTTGTCCTACTCCATGAGAGATTTTGGGTAAATAAAGTTAGGATAAAGCTATCAATACTAGAAGAAAAATTTTTGTGAAGATCACCTTGAAGGAAAGAAGACATAAAGACTTAATCTGGGCCACGGAAGTAGGGCTGTTCTGTCGTAGCTATCAGGCCTGAGGATATTTTTTGACAGTTTTCTGGGTAATAAGTATATTTCTGGCTTAATTGAATTTTTCCCCGTGTGTTCTTTATGTTAATAATGTAGACGGCTATGGTGGTATGTTTCATACTTTATATATAGCAAATACACATGTAAGCTCTCTTGAAATTTAAGACTGCAAATTGAAAAAGACACTCAGATTTACTCTAAAACAGGCTTACTTTTTGTTTGTTGTGATGGGAGATGAAAGTGGGCAGTTGTGTGCCCCATATTGTTAACGGTCTTTACAAGGCAACTTCATTATGTGATTTTCTTTACAAATCAATTGTGAAAGTTCAAACTTTTTTAAACCTAAAAATCGAAATTTCATTTTTAGCACATGTAACTGTTAAGTGTTGTTAAATGATTATTTTCTAATGCACAGTGTTAACTGTGTGACACTGGCAAATCCGTTGGCTCCACTGATCCTCACTTTGTTACTTCCAAAATGGCTACAACAATAGACACATTCTGAATCCTAAGAGTAGATATTTCTCCAAAGAAAAATGGCCAACAGGTATGTGAGAAAACACTCAACATCACTAAATGTCAAGGGAAAAGAAAAAGTAGTAGATCAGATTGAAGAACAGGAACCCTTCTCACTTTGGTGACCATGTAAAATGGTACAGTTGTTATGGCGAATATTAGGGAAGTTCACCCAAAAGTTGAAACTAGAACTAGTATATGATCTGCCAGTCCCACTTTTGAAATCTGGTCCTCAAGGACATCTCTGCATCCCATGTTCATTGAGCCTTTAATCAAAACAGCCAGTATGTTAACCCAAATGTCTATCAAGAGAAGAATAAAGACAGTGTAATAGTTATATTTACGTACACATATATATAATTGTGTGTGTGTGTATAGAGGTATATTCAGCCTTAACCAATAAGGAAATCCTGCCATTTGTGACCACATGGATAAACCTGTAAGACATTATGAAAAGTGAAATAAGTCGGTCACAGAGGGACGAATGATTATGAATACTTCCTCTTCTGTGAGGCATCAACAATTGTTAAACATACAGAAGTAGGCAATAAAAAAAAGACTGGTGGTTACTAGGAAGATAATAGGAGAGAGTATGGGTATAAATTTATACAAGATGAGTAAGTTCCAGAGATTTGCTGTATAACATAGTGCCTATATTGAACATTAAGTTATAGTGGGCTTAAAAATTTGCTGAAAGAATAAATCTCATGTTAAGTGTTCTTATCACCCCTCTCCTTTTAAAAGAAGGGACACAAGAAAACTTTTGGAGATGATAAATATACTTATTACCATGATTTTGGTGATGATAACATGGGCTTATGCATATGTCCACATTGACCAGATGATATAAATTAACTAGTTAGACTTTATTGATGTATAACCTATACACAAAAAACCCGGGGGAACAGAGAACAGAACTAAGAAAAAAAAGTTGCCAAGAAGATGAAAATGGAAAACCTGTATTAAATCAGTTAGCATAGTACTTAGCAAATATGTAATAAGTTGATTTATATTTTATATTCTTCCTTTCTTTTTTCCTTTTTACCTTCCCTTCTTCATACGCTGCTTCTACTTCTCTTTGCTCTGCCCATAGTGAGAAAAAGAAAAAAATAAAACACATCATAATTTACAGCATCAACTTGTTTACAACATGTAAAAATTTAAAAAGAAAATCTAAAAAACATCTTTTGGAAAGTTTGCAGATAATCTAAAGCTACTTTTTAAGTG
The DNA here is from genome assembly GCF_027475565.1 of Acinonyx jubatus. NCBI lineage: Eukaryota > Metazoa > Chordata > Mammalia > Carnivora > Felidae > Acinonyx > Acinonyx jubatus. Next base: position 24,478,147 of record NC_069396.1, on the reverse strand, counting down.
ACAAAGTTCATCTATGATCCTGTCAAACATGATTCTTACAACATATTCAGTGCAAGAAAATAAATGACAAGTGACATAATGAAATAAAGACACACTTATCCTTAGAAAACACAAGGATAAAGCAGATTTGTGAGGAGGCTGCTAATGACTGCAGTCAGTTGCCTGCAAATCAGAATGGCCAAGGTCAGTAGTGAAATAACGTTCAGTGCACTAACCTGGAGATACTTCAAGTCGGAAAGATCAAGTTTGAAGTGCCTTGATCACTGGTGGTGTCCATCAAAACAGACTGTTCTTAAAATATGACCTGAGTTCACCCACTGGCCCAAACCAGAATTTTACCAGTAAGAAACAATACTAATCAAAGAACATTTTGTAGTTCACCCTAATGATCCCTCATTTTCAAAAAAAATACTATTATTCATTACATTATGATTAGAAGAACTTTTTTGTTAAATTTCCCTTTACCATAAACCCCTTCCTGTGTGAATGCATTGAGCACATGATGAATTTAAATTAGCCTTTATTAAACAACATTATCTCTGTACTCTGGGGCTTTCATTTTGCATAAAAGGCCAAAATTGACATATATTCCTTTTTAAAAGAAGGAGCTCTAAAATCTGTTAACCTCAACTTCAATTTTAGTGCAATATTTTACAACATAAAACAAGACTCTTAAGAAAATGTCATGCTGCTCTGAAATATGCACCCCAAAAATAAAATGACCCTTCTAGACTTTGGATGGCATTTTTAGGAAGTGTTTAATTTGGTTTATGAGTCAGATTTCTGAGTTGAAACTTCAAAGATTTTAGAGTTTCTCAACTTTAAAAATGTAGTTTTTAATAATGATGTTTGTGAAGTTAAACTTAACATTGGCTCAAAGTTAACCGACAAAAATTTTATGTATCTTAGAATATTCTAATATAAGTTAATGCTAACATTGGTGCCATTGTGATAGACTCTGAATATCTCAAAAGTACATGAAGGATGGTATACAGTTGTGATGGTATACAGATGTATACTCCAACTATTCTACCTGATGTTTGAACATTTTCTGCTCTGGCCCTAAATTGTGGTTGCCTACTCTCTGTTTGAACATCCCAGTGTCAGGAGTGGCTAAGACATCCTCTACTTTGGTAATAGATGTTTACTGTGAAAAAAAAAAAAAAAGTTTTCCTTACCTTGGGATGCCTGTAAATTCTATGTAAGATAGTAGTTAAGAGCGCAAACTTTGGAGTACTTTCTGTAGATTAAACCAATGCTGGGTAGGTTCATGATTAACAATCTTAAATGAGTTAAAGTTACAGGGGAGAGGTTGACTTGTTGCATCTGGCAACATTTGTGGTGTAAATATTTCTCTCAGGTTTAATTTCAGGCTATCAGCATGACTTTGCTAATAAGTGTACAGGATTGGGAAGAGGTGTATACAGTCAGTTGTTGGGAGACTCTTGGAGGTGGCACCAGCACACCACTAGTTAAATCTCAACTCTACCATCTGGAAAATGTGTTATCTGGGGTAATTTATATAAATATTAATTGTGTTTCACTTTTCTCAAACAAAGTGATAGAAAAAAGCACCTGTGTTATAAATGTTCTGAACCGTCTAGCACAGAGTAATGCTAAGTGCTCACTATCATTACTAGTATCCTGTTCATCTGCTGATGCCCAATACGGAATACTTAAGATCCTCCTTCTACTTTATGATCTTGCAAATATTTGAATCCAGATATTATACTCCCTCTAGATCATCCCTTCTGAAATAGAAATCTTAGTTATTGTTCTCCTAAAGTAAATTTTTATATGCTTTTCACATTCCTCTAATTGGTTGCTCAGAGACAGAGTCTATATTACAGCCTTCCCTCCACCCCCAGCTTAGATGCCAAAATTTTTGTCATAATGCAATTTCGTGCTTATCTTGATGAGATTGTCAATAATCAGCTCGACTGTCTTTTTAAGTCAGGATATGCACCAGGTGTCTCCAACACTGTTGACTTCATCTGCAATGCTGGCTTTACCACTGATTTTCTCTGCTTTGTTCTCATTAACAGATCCAAATTTTCATGTTGCCAATGTAGTAGATATCTTTCTTAATGTAGGCCACCCTGAAACAAATACAGCATTCTTGATGTGATGTAGGGAGGTGAAATAAAGCCGAATCATCATTGGTTTCATGCTGGGCCATGTATTTGTGGTGGCAGGACCTAAATTTACTCATGTTTTACCTTTTTGTTGTTGCTAAGTTTGTTTATTTTGAGAGCGAGAGCAAGCGAGAGAGAGCGCAAGAGAGCTCACAAGTAGGGGAGGGGCAGAGAGAGATGGAGAGACAGAGTCCCAAGCAGGCTCAAATTCAGGAACTTTGAGATCATGACCTGAGCTGAGACCAAGAGGTGGACGCTTAACGAACAGACTCCCAGCTGCCCCAGTCATATTGTACTTTTGAATCATCTGAAAAAAAAATATTTCAGAAATAATTCTCCCTTTTTCCTGGAAAATTATGAGTTATTTTAGAAACACATTTCCCCCGCTAATATTCCTCAAGTTTAGTATAAGATGGTCCAAAGAAGAGAATGTGTTTTCTTAACCCAAATTCCTTCAAAAACACAAATACTGAAACTACACCAGAAGAAATCTGAAAAGCTGTGTTTCTTTCAGAGGAATTTTGTTTATAGCCAAGAACCTTTCTAGGAAGAATGAAAACCTGGGTGGCTTCATAAGTGAATTCAATCAGACGTTTAAGGAAGAAATAATAGCAGCCCTGCCCAGTGTTTCTTTAGAAAATAGAGAAGGGGAATCTTCCCAACTATTATTTTTTTTTACAAGAAAAGCATAACAACCCACATGCTAAAATTTGAAAAAATCATTACAAGAAAAATAAAATGACAAATTAAAATCCTTGAAGAACATAAATGCAATAATCTTAAAAATAATTGGTAAATAAATCTAGGAATATATTAAAAGTGAATTTATTACAGGAATGGTTCTGCATTAGGAAAAAAATAATGTAAGTGACAAAATACAACAGGTAAAGAAGAAAAATCATAACCTCTCAATACATGGAGAAAGAGTTCATCCATTGATAATAATCCTCAGTGATTTGCTAAAAAAGAAAAATTCTCAGTTTGACACAGTGCATTAGGAGGAACCTACAATTAACATTGCTAATGGTGAAATAAAACCACTTAAGTGTTGGGGGAAAATGCTGGCACAAATAATTCAAAGTCTATTTCCAAAGCTGGACAAAACTAGATCTGCAGTTTTAAAGAAATGAACCAATTAATTTCAAAGAATTGATGAATTCCTAGAGAAATCCTTTCGATATTTACTACAGAGAAGGCAGTGTCCTGCATTTATTGAGGCAAAATTAGTAAGAAAATTGCTGGCCTCAGACTTCTCCTCTGAAACACTTAAATTCAGAAGGCAGTAGAGCATTGCCTGGGGAGTTTGTCAGAGGATCCAATCAGACGTAACAAAGGCATTCTGTGTGTTCAAAATTAAGGGTACAGAAAAGGTTCTTTGAAATATGCAGAAGTGCTTTAAAAAAGAACAATGGAGCAATTTAATATAGAAAGGATATCTTGGTTTGATTTCGGGCTTGGATTTACATTAGAAAATATTTACTTATAACTAAATCTGGATAGGAGTGTCATTTATATAGAATTACCATATTTGAAAGCATAAAGGTCATTTTTGCATAATAACTGCACTTAAGCTTGAGAATCAGACGCTTGTCATTTAGATATGGCTCCTGTGTGGATTTGCTGAATTACTTCCATCTTTTGACTTGGGCACCAAAAATAAGCGTATCAGCTGGGGACACTTGTGATGAAGGCTGTATTCTCAGCAAGCCTATGTAAGCGTTTCTCCCCCCCGAAATGATTCATCATTTTCTATCAATAATAACTTGTTTACTTGAAGAGACCCAAGTTTTTTATTCTAATTATTTAAACTCATGATAGTATATCTGACTAGTTTGTACCATTTCTCTTGCATCCCTCACATACATGGCCTTCAGAAGCCTTCACTGGCATCTAATCTATCATCTGTATAATATGTATTTTTTATATTACAGACCAAACACAAGTTTTCTTGAGAAAATTTATAAAATATTTAAAATGTAGGAAAAAGAACAAAATTAAAAATACATATCCTAGCATCTAAAAAAAGAACAAAGGAAAGCAAAATAAACCTGAATAATGTTGGCATATTTATGCCACATATTTTTTTCTCATTGATCATTAAGTGGAGGTATTCTTTTTTTTAATGTTTATTTTAGAGAGCTCCCAAGAGCAAGCATGAGTCAGGGAGGGGCAAAGAGGTGGGCAGAGGATCCAAAGTGGGCTCCGTGCTGACAGCAGAGAGTCTGATACAGGGCTAGAACTCACAAACCATGAAATCATGCCCTGAGCCGATGTCAGACACATAAGCAACTGAGCCACCCAGGTGCCCCAAGTGGCGGTATTTTTCTCAACACGTAAAGCAATACTTTCCAACTTATTTCTCCAACTTACTTCTCCTCATTTTACCTGATTCTTCCCTATAATCCACCTACATGTTTTTTTCAAATATGCAAGTCATTTCTTGCCACAAATCTTTGCCTAGGATTATTACTCCCATGTGATCTCTGATTTGCCCACTGAGCCCTATATAAATGTCTTTGTAATCACCCTATCTAGTCTTAGTAGACTTTTATATAATAGTGTTGGGGTAACTTGTCTTACTTCTCCTACTCTACCTTGAGCATCTGAGGAATAGAGGCTATCAACCTTCCTAAACAAGACCAAGACAGAAGCTTGGCACATAGTGGACATGCTAATCAATGTGTATTAAAGGATAAGTGAAGACGATTGGAGTCAAATACAGGCATGCACACATCTCAAACTAAGACAAAAATAAAAAAAACCCATACACATGTTTAAATCTATCCACTAAAGCCCTCTTCCCATGACATTTCAGATCCTGGCTTATGAGAAGCCTTTGCATATTTCTGTGAGAGCTGGCATCATGAACTATGATTCCCTTCCGATGGAAGATTGAGAATGGTTTAGGTTTTTTTCAAACAGGATGCTGTCAGAGAATGCTCATCTGAGCATCAGACTACTGGGATCTTTATATATCTCTTCTCTCTCACCTACACCAGATAGGCAATTTTAAAGAATCCCACACCCCTTGTACCATGAAAAAGTATCATAAATTTTGTAAGAAACTTAGTCTAAGAGCTCTGAGAGGCTGGATATGGTAACAGAGAATTTCATTAGAATTTCCATATTTGTGTTCTTTCATGTCTCTGAGCCTTGCTGTGGGTAACATTGTTGCCTCGCTTACTGGGCATAGAGTTTTACATTAGGCCTTTGCTAATTGCCTCCTTTTACTGCTCAAATCTCAACTCCTATGAATGGGTGAATCCCTCCATGTGCGTTCCCAGAGCATCACTTGTGCGATTTTGCCAAACCTCTTGTCACACAGTCTTGCAGTTACCTCTTCTGTGTATGTGTCAGTCGGCCCCCCATGAGACCCTGAGCTCTCTAGGACAGGTGGGTGGGTCTTACTCAGTGCTCATTCTCTAGCATCTCACATGGCTGGTAGAACATAGCAGACATTCAAGTCTCCATATCTCCTTTGCTACTCATTCCCTCAGCAAAAATTTCCTGCTTGGACTTCTTCCATGGAAAAGTGAAATTTAACCACAGTTCACTTAAGGCGAAGTTAGCAGACCTACTGCTTTGGGAAGAAGTCCCCAACATAGCTGAGCAAAACGACAGAAGGACTTTGGGATTTTGTCAGCTCACTGTTCTGCAGACCTTTTCCCATCTCAAAAGGAGTCAGATGTTTGATGAGTCTAGTTTGATGGTGATATTAAACACACACACACATAAAGAAGAAATTCTCTTCTAGAGGGAAAATCAGTGTTTTACAAAACTCTTGATTAAATTAAGCTAATCAATTTGGTTAGTAACCGACTATATGCTTTGATATATAGCTATACATATACATTCTAGCTTTGAGCTATACTGTTTCCTGTCGCTAGATCTGTTTTCTCATTTATAAAAGAAAAAAGGTTGAGCTAAGTGTCTTTTAATCCATTTTCAGCTCTAACTTCTTATGATATAGGGCAAGTAAATTGCCTACACAAGATAGACATAATTACTTCTTTTAAAGTTAAGAGTGTATGAGTTGTAATAAAAGCAACTTCTCCTCCCCACCTTTTAAAGTTCTTTTGATTTTTCAAATAAAACCAAAGCTACATTTTCTCTTTACTGTCACAAAAGTCACTGTAAAGTAGGAAAGAGAGTTTTTCATTCATGCATGATTTTCATTCACTTAGCAATTATTGAGGACCTACTATGTATCAGGCACTAGGTTAGGTACTAAAAGTATAAAGGCAATGGAAAATCAAGCAAGTGAGCTCCGCTCAATAAATGATGAAATCAAATGGTAAGCCAGGAGTAGAATCTATGAGAATCAAACCTGATCTCTTTAAGTCAATCAACAAGTCAACTATTATTCCATAAAACTTTGAAGCTCCTTTCATTTCTGGGTTCTGTTTTGGGAGTCAAGATTTAAAAAAAAATAGATATTTTTAAAGATGGTACATAGCCAGAAATATATGTACTCGTCTGAAAACTTGGCCTAGAAACAGATTCCACTTGGAAACTGGCTCTACTCCCCAGTTGCCAAAAGAGCCTCATAGCAGGAATGTGACCCCAGCAAGAGAGATTATCGAGTATGTGTGAGTGAAATCACTGAGGGGTTGGTGCGAAACAGCTGTGTGATTAAGGAGCCAAACTTTCAAGTAAAAAATAGAATTAATGGGATAGTTAGCCTCGTTGAAAAGAAATTGAAAAATGAAACATGTAACAGGCTTGATTTTCTTTTGTAAATGCCGGAAAATGAGTACGTTACACCTGGTGCAAGGGCAACATAACAATGCTGTGAGCAATGTACAAATTCTGCCTGCATTCTGCTCCAGGAAAAAACAGAAGGTAGAATTTTGCCCCTTCTTTGTTTCTCACCTTGCTTATTTCTTCTTGACTTCACTTCACATTCATCCTGTTGTATTTTTTCTCCTCTATGCCCTTTTTATTTCTTAAAATGAACATTGAAAACATATTGCTAGACTCTATATTAATCCTGTAGAACAAATATGTAACACCGAGTCAGGAAGAGGCACCTGGGTGGCTCAGTCAGTTAAGCATCCAACTCTTGATTTTTGGCGCAGGTCATGATCTGAAGATTCATGAGTTCGAGCCCCATGTCAGGCTCTGTGCTGACAGTGTGGAGCCTGTTTGGGATATTCTCATTCTCTCTCTCTCTCTGTGTTTCTCTCTCTCTCTCTCTCTCTCTCTCAAAATAAACATTAAAAAAATAGAGTCATAAAAAGACCCTGCTTTCAAGAATGTCATGATCTATAGAACAGATGAAACCTATGGAGGCATAAGTATGGATGCAACCTGGATAGAACTATGGCTTCTCATGGTCAGTCTTTGACCACATGGAAAAAAATCTTGATATCTAAAAACTGTGAGTGAGTACACATATTTTAAATAACCTTAACATCTAAGAAGTTACTAGAATTACTATAATGATTTACTTCCATCATTCTCAAAAACTGGTAAGAATTTATGCATTTGGATGTAGGAGATCTATATTTAGTACCCAGAAAAAACTTTTTCTAGAATTTTCTGGTGAATCTGTTTCCTTTTCTCCAATCCTTTATGTTCCCTTCTTTAGCATTCTACTCATCAATTTCATACTTTGCTCTTCTACTCTGGTTTTGGCCATGAGGAATTTTTTTCTCCACTTACCAAACATGTCAGGTTGCTCTAGGAAGAACAGATACCTTAAAACTTGAGCTCCCCTGTCCTTCCTTGCTTCTCAGGGAGGAAATGGTGTAGGATACTCCATAATTCTCTCCCTGATCACCTTTTCTGTGAGAATTTGCCTATACTTTCCAGTGATTCTCCACTTATTTCTTCCTACCTTTATGTTTATTTTTCAATGTGTCACAGAAGGAGGAGATGGTGAATGGCAGGAGTTGCAAATGGTTTCCTAGTGAATGTGGCCTTAGAGATTACAGTGGACCCTGAAAAGGGCAGGGGATGATAGCTCAGGAGAATTTGTCAATGCTTGCTTTTATTTTATGGAAACCTTATTGAAATGTATAGTGAACTGCTATTGGATTATATGACCTTGCATGTTATTTTCTGGGAATAGCCTTCACCCACTGTAGAGAATTAGATATGATATGTGGAAAGATACAGAAGAAAAGAGAATCTTGAGAGTATCCAGACCCTTGCTACATCTACCCGTAAAGCCCAGCCGTTCCTGGCTTTCCATGCTGTGAAACAAATCCACTTCACCATGAGAAGTGAATTCCTTATCACTTTTAATTCAGAAGGTTTTAACTGTTTCAAAACGAGTTAAAATAAATCCTGGTGGGATGATATTTTTATCCTGATTTTATAGGTGGCAAAATTAAGGCTGAGAGAAATGGAAGTTATAAATCATGTGGAAGGATTCGTTCTGAGTGTGTTGTGTAGACATGAGAATACCTGCAGAGTTTGTTCAAGGAAAATACATCTTCATTTTAGGGAGTGTGGGTGTTGCTATGTTTGTGTGTTTCCAGGTGATTGCATCTCTGTCCCTTTCTGTGTGTACGCATGTGTGATGAAGAGGTAAGAAAGAAAAATGGGAAGGGGAAAGAGTGAAGTGCAATTTGGAACAGAAGAAATGAAGGCTATGTGTGAAATAATGCTAATCTTGTGCTCGACAAAACGAAAAAAAAATCTGTAAGTCATTGTAAAGGTGTTAGCAATGTCCTTATTTTCCAAGCCACTTGATCTTCATGTTATTTCTTTCTACCTATCGTTCGAGTACCCAGTAATCTGGAGGGAAAAAAAAAAAGATGATACACTCACTTCTCTCTGTCCCTTCTGACAAATGAAGACAGCTCTCAACAAGATGGTAATGGCAGTTCCTCCAAATTATTCTAAAAATACTTCCAGGGTATCAGCCTTTCCCTGAACTGCCTTGTTATCCTAATGCAATTATGTAACTTTCTAATCTTTCTGTCAGTGCGTAGTCAGGAGGCAGGAGAAAAAAAATACCCTGAACTAGAAGGACTGAACATTTAAAGTGGAGGTGACTGATTAACCACTGCCTCTGCTTTCTTATCAAATCTATTAGCTACTGGTGTCTGGACCTCTAGCTTTTTAAGGTTCCCGAGCTGGTCAACAATTTCATATTCAACAAATTCGCTTCAATGCTCATGTATGTTATAACCTTCCTAAGCCAGCTTTCTACCCCTACTTCCCGCCACCCCTTATTCCCCACTCTAATCACCCTAAGTGTGGCCAGGGGTATTTGACACAGCTGCATGTTCAGTGGTCACTAAAATGAAGTCTGAGCAGGTAATGAGGAATGGATGGGATGCTACGCAATGTACAAAGAAACACTGTTGCTGACTTTGTCATCCCTGTATGGGAGGAATTGAACTGTCCATGGAAATCTGCCTATCTTTCTGTGTGGATACATTTTTTTTTCCATTAAGGAAACTAAAATATGAAAGCAAAATCAGTTGAAGGATAAAATCATAGGATTTGAAAGCTGTGAACTGAAGAAACACTATGCTTTTGCTTCAGTTTAACAGATGAGAGAAGAGAGGATCTCAGAATTTCAGTGAAGGAGGCTTGTGTACTGAAAATAACGTGAAGGATATATCCGAGAAGGCTATCTCTAAGTGGTAGATTCAAAATCATTTAGACTTTACTTTTTATCTGCAGTTCTGAAATTTTCTAAAATGAACATGTATCACTCTCTAAATAAAGTGTGTCTATTTAGGTTAAATGACATACTGAACAATTGTCATTTCCTGTTTGGGCTTCAAATCTCCTTTTACAACCAGACAGCCTATTGCAAATCCCTTGGACCACACAGGTTCAGGTAGTGCTTGTGAACGATGCGGTTTTCATCACTAAGACAGAAATCCTTAACTAAATTAGGCTTTATGACAGCAGCCCGCTGAAGGCCAACAGATTTCTTTTGCTATTAAGAGCTGTGTCTTCTGGGGCACCTGGGTGGCTCAGTTGGTTAAGTGTCTGACTTTGGTTCAGGTCATGATCTTGCAGTGAGTGAGTTTGAGCCCTGCATCAGGCCCTGTGCTGATAGCTCAGAGCCTGAAGCCTGCCTCAGATTCTCTGTCTCCCTTTCTCTCTGCCCTTCCCCTGCTCACACTCTATCTCTCCCTCTCTCAAAAATAAACATAAAAAAAAACCCAAAAAACAAAACAAAAAAAACTGTATCTTCCTTTGCACAGACATGGGGTGCGGGCCTAATGCACAGGTCCTCTGGGACAGTGAGTGTGACCTACGTAATAATAAAGAGGATAATAAAATAGCTAACATTTATTGAGCACTTATATGTCCTTGGCCCTATGCTTGGTACGTTAATAGTATCTGTGTAATCATTGCAATATGCCTGTGAAGCAGTTAGTATAATCTTTGCTACACTAAGGGTTAGTGAATCATTCAAGGTCATGCAACTATTAAGTGGTAGATCTGGGAATGATCCCTGAGCTGTTGGATGCCAGATACTATTATGCTCTTAAACCACCAGTGTATCACCTTAACCTTGTTGACTGTGATTGGAAGGCTTAGGGGGCAGAATAATTGGGGACGGGATTCTGAACATGACTTGCAATGTGACAACTGAGAAAAAAGATTACAGCTAATTAGAGTATAATGTTAATATTGAAGAAAATGTCAGCATAGGGGCCCAGTTCTCATCACTCATTCAGGTTTTTCACTTTGTAACTATTGAATGTCTACTAATCATCAAGCCTATGTCTAAGAACTGGAGATACTATGAAAAATAAAGCATGGTCCATACTTAGAGCCTACCCAGTGTCAAGGTCTTAATATTTACTTGCTGGTGTCAAAAGAGAATTTCCTGATGTATTTTACCTAAATTTCAAGTATTATTTTATTGATTGCTCATAATGACCACATGAAGTATACAGTATTGCCCTCATTTTATAGATGAAACTCTAAGGTACTAAACATGTTGCCAGTTGACTAGGTTGGGACTTTAAGAGCTGTGTTCTCAACTACACATCTGTGCTGTCTTTTCATTTATTAAAGGAAATGTCTATTCATTTCATTCTTGTGCCCAGAAACTATGCTTCCTCATTCAGTCTGGAGGAAGGGATGGGGTGGGAGGGGAGGTTTTATTTAACATCAGTAACTGAAGCAGAGGAGCTGAAATTACCTGACAGTTTCTAGCTCAAATGTTCTATATATCTGTGGCTTCATATTAATACATTTATTGCAAAATAGTTTATTCTTTTAATTATGTGTCATTTCAATTATAATGTGTCCATGCCCCAGATGCAGTAGTTTCAGAGGTAAGAGTAAAAAGAGTAATTCAGGGCCAACAAAGAAAGACAAATTGCAACATAATTTTGCCTTGCCTTGTCCTCGGGCTTATCTGAGTTAATAGTATCTGAACATATAAATGTGAAGGATAATGATCTAGAACAAGTGTTGGCAATTTTTTTTTTTCTGTAAAGGGCCAGCTAGTATATTGGAGGATATCATACAAGCATTTTTATAACCTTTAAAATGCAAATACTTAAAAATGTAAAACGTTCTTAGCTCTCAGGCAGTACAGAAACAGTCACAGGATAGATTCGGACATGGATCGTACTCTGCTGACACTTGATCTAAAAGATTAAAATTTATTCCAGAGACCTTTGCAGAAAGGTTTTTGGCTGACGAAGTAAATAATACGTAGGCAGAACTGAAAAGTAGTTCAAACAATAATAAAATAGTTTAAAATTCATAATTGAAGAATTTGGAAAATGCATTTAAAAATTTAAGTGCATGCTTGTTAATGTATTTTTTGTTAATTCACTTGGTCAAATGAGGTCATTCAGCCTTCCCTTTATGGAAGATGTTGCTACTATCTGGACTGGAGGAAGTATGTGTGCAGCACTGTATCCCAAGTGAGGCCAGACTGCTGGAGCCTGACTCTCATAGATGATAAACCCCTTTCTTGATACGACCTTTTTAGAGACTGTTCTCCACATTCCACACCATGAGCATCCTTTCCATACACAGTTTCCTCTGTAACATTCAAGCTTTGTTATTAGAAGTCTCATGAATATATTACTTTAAAGTTTTGGGATTTTAAACAGCCTCCTGATAATCTATCACCTGGGGTAAAAGGAAAACAGTTGAAATGGAGGTCAGTTTATGCTGTGAAAACTCCAAGGGCAGATAGGAGATTTGCCTTTTATTTTTCCCTTTTTACAAATAGAATTGTTGCATTTAGGATATGGCCATTTCTTTATTGAATACCTTTTGGGAAAGGGTGTGTGATTTGAAAGTCCTATGAATAAAGAAACTGAAGCTTCACTTAATTCTTGCATTTTTCCCTTAGGGAATGCAGAAATAATGGATTAAGACGGATGCTGAAAAATTATAAATCCTTTTGCTCAAGATTTGGTAGTCAACTGGAGAGTTCTTTAATATTCACTCCATTAGCTATATTTCTATCACCTGAACTAAACCACTTTAAAATACATTCTCGGGGCGCCTGGGTGGCTCAGTCGGTTAAGCGTCCGACTTCGGCTCAGGTCACGATCTCGCGGTCCGCGAGTTCAAGCCCCGTGTCGGCCTCTGGGCTGATGGCTCAGAGCCTGGAGCCTGCTTCCGATTCTGTGTCTCCCTCTCTCTCTGCCCTTCCCCCGTTCATGCTCTGTCTCTCTCTGTCTCAAAAATAAATTAAAAAAAACATTAAAAAAATTTAAAAAAATATTCTCATGTCTGAAAATAATACAAGTTCCTCCTTTATGTCTTGATTCTATTCATATATATTTGTTCTCATCTTCAAAGATGAGCTGATCCCCTCTGGGCTTTCAAAACCCATTCACTGGGCTTTAATTACCCTTTCAAAACCATCATGAGTCTCAGGCCAGTGACCTACTTAGCCAACCACACTGTGTTAGAACTGTCCCTCAAACGGCTTGCTGTCATTTCCTGCTCCTACTTAGTCGTGGTGGCTACTTCCATTCCAGTGCTAAGAAGCACGAATCAGAACCTTACCAACATACCTTAGTGAGCGAGTTACAAGCAAGCAGGGCCGCATCTTTTAAGCTTTTTTTTCACCTCTTGTTTTTAAATGTATAAGACTATAAACGAAGTCAAATTGCAATACTTGAGAGATCCAGAATATTGTCATGGGCACTATTGTTAAGATAATAAGGAATGGAAGTTTTGGCCTCTTGTATCATGGCTTTATAACCAGCCAGGTAGTGAACCTCTCTACATTCAGTGATATGAGTGGTCTGAGGTAACGAGTATATATATTATTACTATTCTTTCCTCTTGAAAACCTAGAAAATGCCAAATATCTCCCAAATTACTATATTCTCTGTATCACTAGCGTGAGCTTTAGTACAAAACAGTCTCCCTGTCTCCCTCCTTCTCTCCCTCCACACGCACATACCCCAATAGGAATATCATCCTGCTTTGGTCTCTAAATATTTTGTGCCATTTATGGCTCATTCTTTCAGTCTTCACTCCATTCACAGAAACAGGATATACAGTGCCTGCTGTGATGAGGGAAATCATGATGAAAGAAACATGCGGAACATATCCTCATGGAATGTGAAGACCTTTTTCCACTATTCTCCTTTTGCTACTGCTTGCTACCTTCTTTTCCTGGCTTCCCTTATAACACTTGTTTTCTTTTCTTCTCCTTTTGATACTTCCTGCCCCGAGCAGAGCTGCAGTGCCCAAGTACCAGATCTCTCTGGGCGTTTCTGTTGACAGGTGGTTTCACCTGCTGTGGTTACGGTGTGTGAAAAGCACACATATTTTTGAAGGAACAGAGATAATTGGAAGAGAAAGTGGAGAGCAGTTGAAGGCTATACCATTCAAAAATGGGAACATTCTCTTCAAAACTATTATTGGTTGAAAACATGAAGTCAAATAACTCAAATCCCTGACTGATTCCCTCTTTCCACCTCTCATCCTCAGTGGTGATAATAGCATAACATAATGTGTTCTTAGACTTTGAGTAAAACATACTCTAAATAGATTAAAATGTACCAATAAAAAGTAGATCCTATGAAAAATGTTGTATCTTCAGAACTAAATGAAGTCATGGGTCAGAACCAAAGACTTCCTAGGAGTACATTTCGAGTGTTATCTATAGTTAAATTATAATTTAACAAAAGGCAGCTGGTCACTGCATGAAAGAGAGTAATAAAAGCTACAAGACTAGTAACAAAGTTGACAAAAGAGGTAACAGACCAAAAATACAAGAATTTCCTAAACCTCTCTGTTCCTGAGGTTTTGCTCTTTGATGTGTATCTAAGTCATTTTTTCCTCAGCAACTAAATCATTCTTTGGTCACAGACCAGAAAACCAGCACTGGGGAGTATTCATTTGGGAGACACAAAATAATGTGGTTTGGGAATGGCATTTTCTCTTATTTTTGAAAAAAAAAAAACTATCTTAAACTATCCATCTGGGGCACAAAAAAATCTGTCAACCGTTATCAAAATGATTTACTTAAGAGCCATTTAATGAGATTCATTAATTTAAAGAGATTAAAAATAGTCTGTATTAAAGGACATTTTGACAGGAAAAAAATAGGTTATAATAAAAGCTAAAAATCAGCAGTCTCTCTTTTTATCAAAGATGATGCAGAACTTATGGCAAAGTCTTCTTCATTCAAAATGAAATTCAAGATCTGATTCAATTAATAATAGCACTCTTTAAACCGAAAATAAAGTTTGCAGTAGGTCAGAGTGCTAACTGTAATACTGACAAGAGCACACCATGTTTGGTTTTTTCCTACACAGACATCTAAAATGAGATGGAAAGGGTGAAAATGGAGGAGGAGTAAGCCTATACACATTTAACAATAGAGGGAACAAACTGTCCTAGAAACAAAGTTAACTTTTGACAAACAGAAAAAAAACAAAAAACAAAAACAAAAAACAAAAACCCCAACTTTCCTATTCCTAGTAAACTTTGAAGAAGCAATTGTTTAGCGACAGCTTCCTTTTCTGAGACCTGTGTCTTGAGAATGTATTAAATACATTCAACTCCTTCAAACAGTAACATTTACTCTTTCTTTTAAATACAGTACAAAAATGTGTACTAAATTTACAAGAATTTACAAGAATGCCTATGTGAGGATAGTAATTATGGAATAGATACGTGTACGAATAAATACATGAAACTTGAAACATAACGACATGTCAATTCATACTCATCTAAATTACATGCACATGTATGTATAAATATGCATATGTACATAAAACTGAAGAGTTGAGGTATGTGGATCTTTAAGAAAGAAGGCACTGTATTAGCTGGATCCTCTGGGAAACAGGTGCTAAAATGGAATAAGGAATGCAAAGCTGTTTTGTGGGATCATGTTTTTTTTTTAAGTTTGTATTTAAATTCAGTCACCATACAATGTAGTATTAGTTTCAGGTGTCCAATATAGTGATTCAGTACTTGCATACATCACCTAGTGCTCATCATGACAAGTGCCCTCCTTGAACCCTATCACCTGTTAAAACCAATCCCCCTCCCCCCCTCACCTCTCTTTTGGTAATTATGAATTCTCTATAGTTAAGAGTCTGTTTCTTGATTTGCTTCTCTTCCCCCACTCCCACCCGCCTTTGCTTATTTCTCTTGTTTCTTAAATTCCACTTAGGAGTGAAACCATAAGATATTTATCTTTCTCTCACTGACTTATTTTTACTTAGCATCTATTCTAGCTCCATCCATGTCAATGAAAATGGCAGGTTTTCATTCATTTTATGGCTGAATAATATACTTTGCGTGTGTGTGTGTGTGTATACCACATCTTTATTCATCAATTTATGGACACTTGAACTTCTTTCATAATTTGGCTATTCTAGATAATTCTTTTATTCACATAGGGGTTCATATACCCTTTGAATTAGTGTTTTTGGATTCTTTGGGTTAAGTACCTAGTAGTGCAATTGCTGGACATAGGGTAGTTCTATCTTTAACTTTATTTTTAGGGAAAAAAGTTCCATACTTTTCTCCAGAGTGGCTGCCCCAGTTTGCATTCCTGCCAACAATGAAAGAGGGTTCCCTTTTCTCAACGTTTTGTTGTTTCTTGTGTGATTTCAGCCATTCTAACAGGTGTTGGGTAATATTTCATGATAGTCTTGATTTACATTTCTCTGATGATGAGTGATGATGAACATTTTTTCATGTGTCTATTGGCCATCTGGATGTCTTCTTTGGGGAAATGTCTGTTCATGTCTTCTGCCCATTTCTTAACTGGATTATTTGCTTTTTGGATGTTGAGTTTTAGAAGTTCTTTCTATATTTTGGATACACTAACCCTTTATTGGATAGATGATTTGTGCAGAAGCTTTTTATTTTGATGTGGTTACAATAGATTGTTTTCCTTTTGTTTCCCTGGTCTCAGACATATCTAGCAAGAAGTTGCTATGGTCAGCGTGAAAGAATTGACTGCCAATGTTCTCTTGTAGGAATGTTACGGTTTGGGGCTCACATTGAGGTTTTTCATCCACTTTGAATTTATTTTTGTGTATGGTGTAAGAAAGTGGTCCATTTTCTTTCTTTTGCTTGTGGTCCAGTTTTCCCAATACCGTTTATTGAAGAGGCAGTCTGCCATTGGATATGCTTTCTTGTTTCATCCAAAATTAATTGACCATATAATGATGGGTCCATTTTAGGATTTTCTATTTTGTTGTATTGATCTATATGTTTGTTTTTATGCCAGTACCATACTGTTTTGATGACTATAGCTTTGCAGTATAACTTGAAGTCCAGAATTGTGATGCTTCCAGCTTTGTTTTTCTTTTTGAAGACTGCTTTGGCTGTTTAGGGTCTTGCATGGCTCCGCACAAATCGTAGGATTATTTGTTCCAGTTGTGTGAAAAATGCTGTTGGTATTTTGCTGGGGATTCCATTAACTTCAGATTGCTTTGGGGAGTATAGACATTTTAACAATGTTTGTTCTTCCATCCATGAGCTTCGAATGTATTTCCATTTTTGTGTGTCCTCTTCAATTTCTTTTATCCGTGTTATATACTTCTCTGAGTATAAGTCTCTGACCTCATTGTTCAGGTTTATTCCTAGGTATCTTATTATTTTGGGTGAAATTATAAATAAGATTGTTATCTTAATTTTTCTTTCTGCTGATTCATTATTGGTATATATAAATGCAACAGATTTCTGTTCATTGATTATGTGTCCTATGACTTTACTGAATTCATGTATCAGTTTTAGCATTTCTTTGGTGGAGTCCTTAGCGTTTTCTATGTATAGTATCATGTTATCGGAAAATAGTGGAATTTTATTTCTTGCTTATTTGGATGATTTTATTTCTTTTTGTTGTCTGGTTACTGTGGCTAGGACTTACAGTACTATGTTGAATAAAAGTGTTGCAAGTCAACATCGTTGTCTTATTCCTGCCATTAGGGGAAAAGTTGTCAGGTTTTCCACATTAAGGAGGATGTTAGCTGTGGGTTTTCCATAGATGGCCTTTATTATTTTTAAGTATGTTCCTTCTAAGCCTACTCTTTTGAGGGTTTTTACCATGAATGGATGTTGTACTTTGTCACGTCATTTTTCTTTGTCTATTGAAATGATCATATGGTTGTTACCCTTTCTGTTACTGATGTGATGAATCCCATTGATTGATGTGCAAATTTTGTACCACCCTTGCAACCCAGGAATAAATCCCACTTGATCGTGGTCAATGTTTTTATTAATGTATTGTTGGATTCCATTTACAAGTATTTTGTTGAGGATATTTGAATCTGCATTTATCAGGGATATGGGCCCATAGTTGTTTTTTAGTGGCGTCTTTATCTGGTTTTAGTATCAGGGTAATGTTGGTGTCATAGAAACAATTTGGACATTTTCTTTCCTTTGCTATTTTTTAATAGTTTGAGAAGAAATGGTGTTAACTCTTATTTAAATGTTTGGTAGAATTTGTGAAGCCATCTGGCCTTGAACTTTAGTTTCTTGGGAGTTGTTTGATTACTGATTGAATTTCTTTGCTGGTTATTGATCTGTTCAAGTTTTCTATTTCTTCCTCTTTCAATTTGGTAGTTTATATGTTTCTAGGAGTTGAACCCTTTCTTCAAGGTTGGCCTATTGTTTGGCATACAGTTTTTTCATAATCTCTTATGATTGTTTGCATTTCTTTGGTGTGAGTTGTTGTTTCTCTTGTGTGTGATTTTATTTACTCAGGTTCTTTTTTTCTTTTGTATAAATCTGGCTAGAGGTTTATCAATTTTATTGATGTTTTTGAAAGAACCAACTCCCAGTTTCATTGATCTGTTTATTCTTTTTTTAGGTTCTGCAACATTTATTTCTCAATTTTTATGCCCTTCCTTCTGCTGGCTCTAGGCTTCATTTGTTATTCTTTTTCAGTTCCTTTAGGTGTAAGGTATAGGTTATTTATTTGATATTTTTTTTGCTTTTTGATATAGACCAGTATTGCTATATACTTCCCTCTTAAAACTGCTTTTTGCTACATCTCCAATGTTTTGGACTATTGTTTTTTCATTTTCATTTGTTTCCATGTTTTTTTGATTTCCTGGTTCATCCAATCATTGTTTAGTAGCATGTTGTTAAACCTCCATGTATTTGTCATCTTTCCAGACTTTTTCCTGTTGTTGACCTCTAGTTTCATAGCATTGTGATCAGAAAAGATGCATGGTATGACTTCAGTCTCTTTGTATTTCTTGAGGCTAGTTTTATGGGCTAATATGTGATCTATTTTGGAGAATGTTCCATGTGCACATGAAAAAATGTATATTCTGCCATTTTCTGATGTAATGTTTTAAATTTATCTGTTAAGTCCATCTGGTCCAGTGTGTCATTCAAAGCCTTTTTTTTTTCTTTATTTCCTGTTTCGATAATTTACCTATTGATGTAAGTGAGGTGTTAAAGTCACCTACCCTTATTGTATGACTTTCAGTTAGTTCCTTTTCTGTTTGTTACTGTTTTAGATACTTGGTTGCTCTTAGGTAGAATGTGTAAATATTTTCAATTCTTATATCTTCTTGTTGGATTGTTCCTTTATTATTATATAGTGTTCTTTGTTGCTTGTTTCAACCTTTGTTTTAAAGTCCGTTTTGTCTGTTAAAAGAATTGGTACTCCAGCTTTGTTTTAACTTGCATTTGCATGATAAATGTTTCTCTATCTCCTCACTTTCATTGTGCAGGTGTCCTTAAGTCTAAAATGAATCTCTTATAGGCAGCATATAAATGAATCTTACTTTTGTATCCATTCTTACACCCTAGGTCTTTTTATTGGAATGTTTAGTCCATTTATATTCAAATTAATTATTGATGGATAAGTATTGCCAATTTATTCCTTGTTTTCTGGTTGCTTCTGAAGTTTTTCTCTGATCCTTTCTTTTTTCCATGTTGTGCAGATTTTCTTTAGTGATGTGTTTGGATTTCTTTCTCCTTACCCTTTACATGTTTATTAGTGGTTTTTGATATACAGTGACCATTAGATTTGTATATAGCCTCTTCTGAAAATAAAAGTCTATATTAAGTTGATGGTTGTTCAGGTTTGAACTCATTCTTTTAGCCTCTCCTCACCATATTTTAGGTATATGTTATTATAATTTATGTCCCTTTTTTTGCGAGTGAGTTCCTTGCCTTACTTTTACAGAAAGAATCATTTTTAATGCTTTTATGTTTTTCCTGCCTTTATACTGTCACTATTGGTGTCTCTCTTCCACTCAAAGAACCCCCTCTAATATTTCTTTCAAGGCTGGTTTATTGGTAATGAACACCTTTAGTTTTTGTTTAGCTGGGAAATTCTTAATCTCTCCTTCTATTCTGAATGATAGTCTTGCTGGATAGACTATTATTTGCTGCAGTTTTTCTTTTTCCCATTCAGCCCTTTGACTATATCATGCTACTCCTTTCTTGCCAAATTTCTTTAGAAAAATCTCAAGCTACCTTTATAAGTTTTCCCTTGGAAGTTAATAACTTCTTTATCTTGCTGCTTTTAAATTTTTTATCTTTATCACTGTATTTTAAAAATTGCAATATATCTTGTTATTAGACTACTTTTGTTGATTTTTATCGGCGTTCCCTGTGCCTCCTCGGTCTGGATTTCTGTTTCCTTCTCTCAATTAGGAAAGTTCTCAGCTATTATTTCTTCAGATAAACTTTGTGCATCCTTTTCTCTCTCTTGTTCTGGGGCTTCTGTAATAAGAATATTATTACATTTAATGGAGTCACTAAGTTCCCTAAGTCTATTCTCATTTTGCATAATTCTTTCTCTCTTTTGTTCAGCTTCATTACTTTCCATTACTTTGTCTTCTAGGTCATTAACATGATCTTCTCTTTCCTCCTCCTGTTGTTCATTGCTTCAAGCATGTTGCTAGTGCCATTTAGTTCACTCTTCATCTGATTGATTTTTGTTTTTAATCTTTATCTCTGTGGTAAGGGTCTCACTGATGTCTTCTATTCTTTTCTCAAGCCTAGTGAGTATACTTGGAATAATGGCTTTAAATTCTCCATCAGGCATATTACTTATGTCTGTTTTGCTTAGATCTCTGACCATAGCCTTATCTTGTTTCCATTTGTTATAAATTCCTCTCTCATTGCATTTTGTCTAAGTTTCTACCTTCTTCTCTCTGTTAGAAAACCCAGTAATGTCTCCTGCTCCTGAAAGTAAAGACTTTTTGAAGTAGAGTTCATGTAGTGCCTACAACCTTGTGCTTCAGGGAGTCTCTGATGTGTGCCACATACACTCTGCTGTTATGTTCTGTCTGCTTTATCCTTCAGGCCAGTAGTTTGCAGAGGCTCTGTTTGCCTGCTGTGGGCACTGTTTGGCCCCTGGCCTGAAGGTAGTGAATTTTAAATAAGTGTGCTCAGGTCTGCTTGTGAAATGAGACCTGTTGTCACCTACACCAGAACTCATGCCCTGTAAAACTCTCTGGTCAGGGAACTTGGTATGGACATTACTTTGTGCAGGTCTTCTGGGGGAGGGCCCTGCCCTGCTGATGCTGAGGCAAGCATGACTGAGAAGGCCAGTTTCACCAGAATGCAGAGGGGTGGCGCTTGGTGTAAGCAAGTTTGACTGCCACTGTTGGTGTTGTGCTGCTTCCCTCAGGTGGCTTTATGTAGGGGAGGGAAATGGCACCTGCCAACTCCTGTGTTAACAGAGAGGTGTGTCTGTGAATGCTGCCTCTCAGGGAAGTGCTCTAAGAAGAGCAAATAATGTCCCCACTGTGTACTCTTCATGTACCTGTTTCCATGCTGTATGCCTTCAGGTTGTTTGCCTGCCTTCTCTCCAGAAGCAGCAGGGTGCCCTCCAGTCTCTATCTGAGCCACACCTACTGAGTTTTAAAACTCCAGTATTTAAGCACCACTAGTTGCAAAAACTGAGGAAATTCAGCTCTTTTTGCTTTCCGATCCAGTGACTCTTGGCGAGTGTTCTCCTTGTGTGTTGCCCTGTGTGCTCCTCCTTCTCTCAACATTCTCTGTGGCCATTGTTCTCTCCCCTCAACAGCAGCCACAGTGCATGTCTCCCCCAAACCATATCTCCACACTTTGTATCTTCTTCATTGTGGCCCACTTTAGTTGTGGATTATCTTCTGTCAGTCTTCAGTATGATTCCTGGGGTATTTAGGATGATTCGATAGTTATCTAGCTGTGTTCCCAGGATGAGGCAAGTCTACGGTCCTCCTCCTCTGCCACCATTTTTCTGCCCTTTGAAGGTAATGTTTTTCAAAGATCAGAGAGGGCAGAAGGGGTATTGTGCAGGGAAGCTCCAAACTATGATGTGGATCCTTTCCTGTGAGAAGGAAGAAGCATGATGGCAGAATTGGAAAGGAAGAACCTCAAACTGCAATGTAGATCTGGATATTTCTTGGGGAACCCGAGGGGGAATCCAAAGGAAATCATCTCACTGGATGAGCCCAAGATTGGATACAAATAGTTAAGTCTCAGTATCTCTGTCAGGTTTAGTCACTGGTGAGGGCTTCCCAGGAGGAGCATGGCCTTGTTAGGAAAACTGAGATGGAGCCTGAAGACATTAGCAGGTGGAGACTTTTAGCTAACTGTACTTTTTGCCCTTGGACAGAAAGTTCTTTTTTTTCAGGGGAGGTTTGAGTAACACATTTCCATAATGACACCGCAAGCTTTTTTCTCCTTCAGTTTCATGGCACTTTATTCCTTTGACTTGAAAGAGCGTGTTAGACGGGAAACACACTCTCACTCTGTACTTTTTGTCTTATTAAACAAAACTGCATTTCAGGCAGATTGAATGACTTGGATAGGATCTCACATAATTTGTTGGAATCCTTTAGCAATTTAAACATCATTTTCCCACTTAATCACACTTCCTTCTTCCTCAGAAAAACACAATGAGTTTTAACTATGCCTACTGTCCTAGCTACTTTCTGTTTTTCTTTCTTTACTATATCTTAACCAGACATCTTACTAGAAACTATACGTATATTAACGTTTTTTCTTTATTAAGATTCCTGCTATAATATTAAATGTCTGAAAAAGGAAATTAATATTCAAGCATTGAAGAAAAAATTTAAATGGGAATGCTTCTTGACTGACATCCACTCCCTTCTTCAGTGATTACTGATTTGATCATTTCTTCTTTTAATTCTTCTGGTGGTTCTAACACAATTCTAAAATAATAATAGTCTTTTCTGTTTTCTTATGTTATACTTGGCTATAAGCTATGAAGGATGATAGATTTATCTCTTTTTAAAACATTACATTTCCTCTCCATTCCTAGTATTTGAAATTTACCAATAATATTTAGGTGACAAAATGTGACTATTTCCTTATCTCTCAACTATAGACAATACATCTTGTCTCTTTATTATATAATCTATAAACCTCTTCTTCACTTCTCCCTTTTTTGTCTTCCCAACTCTGTCAGCTTTACCACCATTTTTTAATTTTATGGTATATGACATTTACTTCTGCTAAACCTCTTGTTCACTTTTCCCTTTTTTGGTCTTGCAAACTCTGTAAGTTATACCACCATTTTTTAGTATTATGGTTTATGACATTTACATTCTCTGCTACAATCTAGAACAATGGTCACCTTTTCTCTGAATTTTCAATACCAAAGTGCTAAGCAAGAATGTAATATAATCTTCTGCTTCTAAATCTGTGACGCTCACATGTGAAGGTTTAGAATGTCAAGGTCAAGCATTTCTCTTCTTTCAGTACTCAATAGGTGGAAAATTATGCAGCACTTTATTTTGATGTCTATAAGCACGGCAGGTTACTGCTATAGATTTTTCTTTCTTGAAGTTCTATTTTTCACCCCTTGTGGAGAGAAATATATAAATATAGATGCATTTATTAGTTACATACTTAAATATCATCTTCAAAAGGTTTATTTTGTGTGTGTGTTTTAAAAGTAATTTACTCATTATTACTGTTTCATAAATATTTTAAAATATGGCCTTTTTTATTTCAAGGGTTTTAAGTCTAGTATCTCTTTTTATTGTGCTTCTATTTATTATTTGAAGACTTATTTCTTTTTTCCAGGAGTACTTACTGAAATAGATATATATTTTTTTAATTCTAAGGAGAGGAAAAAATTTCTGTGGCAGTTCCTGACTGAAAACATAAAACTTGGCTGTGGACAACATTATAATTTCAAAACCATTTTACTTTTTGTTTTATTTTTTAATGTTTATTTATTTTTGAGAGAGAGAGACAGAATGTGAGTGGGTTGGGGCAGAGAGAGAGGGAGATACAGAATCCAAATCAGGCTCCAGGCTCTGAGCTGTCAGCACAGAGCCCGATGAGGGACTCCAACACATGAACTGTGAGATCATGACCTGAGCCAAAGTTGACGCTAAACCGACTGAGCCACCCAGGTGCCCCTACTTTTTGTTTCTTAATATAATACTCAACAATCTCTTTTTCTTAAAGCGTTTTTTTTTTATTTTGAGGTAATGGTAGATTTATATGCATAGCTGTGAGAAATAATTCAGAGAGGTCTCCTGTACCCTTTACCAATTTTCCCCAATGTTAACATCTTACAATATCACAACCAGGGTATTGATGATGTTGTATACATTCAAGATACAACATTGCCCATCACAGCAAGGATCCCACCCCTTGCCTTTTTATAACCATCCTCCTCTCTTTTCCACGCCCACTGCTGCTAAATCATGGCAACCATTGACCTCTCCTCAATTTCTGTAATGTTACCATTTTAAGAATGTTTTATAAGTCAAATAATACAACTTGTAACATTTTGAGGTTGCTGTTTTCACTCAGTATAATTTCTTTGACAGTCATCCAATTGGTTGTATTTATGGTAGTTTGTTGCTGTTGTTATAGTTTGTTTCTGAACAGTATTCCATGGTATGAGAGTACCATAGTTTGCTAACCATTTACCCATCGAAGGACATTTGTGTTGTTTCCAGTTATTGGTTATTACAAATAAAGCTGTTAGGAGCATTATTGCACATAACTATAATTTTCATTTCCCTAGGATAAATGTTCAAGATTGTGATTGCTGCTTTGTGTGATATGTGCATATTTAGATACATTAAAAAACTGCCTAAATGTCTTAAAGTAGCTTGAGCATTTTACATTCTCAGCGTCCATGTACAAGTGATCTGTTTTCTCCATCTCCTTGACAGCACTTGGTTTTATCATTTTTTTATTTAGTCATTCTGATAGATCTGTATGGGTATCTCCTTGTGGTTTTGACTTGTGTTTATCTGGTAACTAATGATACTGAATATTGCTTTTTGTTTTAATTTGCCAGCTCTGTATCCTCTTTTGCAAAGTGTTTCTCCCTGTGTTTTTCTAATTGTATTGCTTGTGTGTGTGGGTGTGCCCTTTACTGATGACTTGTATGAATTATTTACATTTAGATTTAGGACTGATCTGTTTTTGGATATGTAGTTTATAAACATCCTTTTTCTATAGTTTGTGTTTTCATCCTCTTAAGATCTTTTGTAAACCAAGTATTTTAATGCTGCTGAAGTCCAGTTTCTCATTTTTCCCTTTCATTGATTGTGCTTTCTCCTAGCCTTGTGTCCCGATGAATTTTTCCTTTTATTTTCTAATGTCATTGGAATTTCACATTCACAATTTTCCTTTATGCCCATGACTCAATTTGAGTTAATTTTATATAGAATATGAAGTTAGGTTGGAGTTCCTTTTGGATGTCCATTTGCCTCAGGACCATTTTTTTTCAGGCTATCCTTCCTTTGTGAATTGTTTATACATGTATCAGAAATCAACTGAGCATATTTATATGGATCAAGCCACTGTTAAAGAAGGAGTATCTACATTTAGGAAAAAGGAGGCAGTTCATGTTCATACAGCTAATCAGTGCAACATCACTTTGAAACCGGGCTTATTGAAGTCAAAGGGGTTTTGTTTCTCAGGTTTTATGGGCTGTATCTAAGTCTTCTTTAAATTCCCACAGTTATTTGTACTTAGTAGATACTCAAAAATGGGGGGGAAATGAATCAATGTATGGTTGATTAAATGATCACTAGAGTACATTGTATCTTTTAATTGGTTGGAGGTCTTCGAGGAAAGTGGACCTCTGTCTCTAGGTCTCTGCATTACAATTGAAATATCTACAAAAGGTACCTGGTTTCACAAATTTCCTTTCCCTTTACTTCTATGGTTTCTCTTGGGAAGATGCCTTACAAGGTAGCTGTGTTTTTAGAAACCTGACAGTACTTGTCCATCTTGAACACAGAATATTAGAACAAAGGTGAAACCTGCCATTGCTGCAAAAGTGAGTTTTCTACAGTCACTAATTTAATGAATAAGTGGTCTCCTACTGTGAGACCAAATTTGATTTTTTTTTTCTTTTTTATTATCAATCCATACAGTTCTCTATTTTTAGGGAAATAGTGACAACTGTGGTGTAGTCACTACTTGATGTCACTAAGGCCATGTGCCTCAGAACTCCTGGAGTGTTGTTAAAAATGAAAATTAAGCCGTTCTCCCCAAGACCACTTAATCTAAATACTGCTGTTAGGTCCTGAAATAGTCATAAATATATTAAGCAGATGATTTTTTTTCATGACAGCATTTGAGAAACATAATCCCACAGGAATGTGCTAGAAAAATTCACCTCCTTGAGATGAAGGTATCTAGATTACTTGTTGATATAAAATCCTTAAATAACTGGACATAGATAGGAAACTGTACATACCATGTGGCATCTAATTGTTCCAGAACCATCTGCTTTATGATACACGTTTAGTGATGATGTCATTGCTGCAAAATACAAATAGCAAAACAGATATATTAAAAAGGCCACATGGATTATTCCCCCACCCCTGCCCATGGTATCTGAGCCTATTTAACCAGATAGGCAGATACAATGGCATTTTTTACAGAAAATAGAAAAAAAAACAATCCTGCAAATTCATATGGAACCACAAAAGAACCTAAATTGGTACAGCTATCTTGATCAAGAAAAACAAAGCTGCCAGCATCACACCTCCTGACTTCAAACAATATTACAGAGATATTACCATCAAAACAGTGTTATTCTGACATAAAAACAGGCAGATAGACCAATGGAACGGAGTAGAGAGCCCAGAAATAAACCCACATATATACAGTCAACTCATTTTCAACAAAAGTGCCAAGGATATGTAATGGGGAAGGGAAGGTCTCTTCAACAGACAGTGTTGGGAAAATTGGGTAGCCACATGCTAACGGATGAAACTGGATCCTTACCTTAAACCATGTGCAAAAACGAGCTCCACATGAAGCCTTAAACATAAGACCTGAAACCATAAATATCCTAGAACAAAACATAGAGGAACATCTTAACAGTAGTTTTTGCAATAGATTTTGGGTTTGACAAAACCACAAGCAACAAAAGCAAAAATAAGTGGGACTACATCAAACTACAAAAGCTTCTGCACATCAAAGGAAACCATTAATAAAATGAAAAGGCAACCTACTGAATGGGAGAAACTATTTGCAAATCATATATTTTGATTGATATCCTAAATACACATAGAACTGATACAAGTTGATAGCCAAAACAAAACTATCTGATTAAAAAATGGATAAATGAACTGAATAGACATTTTTTTCAATGTCACTATGGTCAATCCTCCATTTGATCTCTGACTTAGGAGTCTGAAACAACATTCTTCCTTAAGTTGAATCTCCTTCTGTAGCATCCTCTTACATAGTAAGATAAGAGGACAAATGTATAATGGGTGTCAATTATGTTCCAGCCATTTTATATTGTTTATCACACTAATCTCCAAAATAATATTCAAATAGGTATTATCGGTGTTTGTAAATGAAGGTGCTATAATTCATCAAAGGTTACACAGTTGGTAATAGATGATATCCAATTGTCTGATTGTGAAATTCATTTTTCTTTCTACTACATAATCCTACTCTTGTCATTCATCCTATCAAGTGGCCTTATCAGAAAATCACCTTTGGCAAAATCACCCCTTCTTTTTATTCAGAGCAGTTTCCTGTGAGTTAGTTTCACAGAGAAAGCTCAGGCTGCTGCCACTTTGTTTGAATCAGGTTTTTTTAAGTGCTTAAACTGAAGGTGAGTGGATGCCCTAGTCCTTTGTATTTTCAGAGTGTCAGGAGCATTTAAACACAAAGTAAACTAGGTTATATACAAATTAAGCATTTAATATTTTCTGCAGATGACTTTATAAGAGAAAAAGAGCTCAGATCCATGAAAGTGGCTCGTTTGTCTACAAATACCAGCATATTGTAATTTCACAGCTTCTTTCCTTAAGTTCCTTTTCTTTTTCCTCTTTTTATTTAACAAAATACTCTATTTGATTTTTAATGAAAATCTGTGGATAAAAATAAATATGATTTTGAAACTGAGAGGCTTGGCAGTGTTGTTACCTTAGCAACACTTATCAAGAGTGCATCAAAAATTTTTAAGTAATAACAACAACAATAATAATAATAAAGGGCATAATCCTACTCGTGAAGAAAAAAAACGGAAGAACTTACGAAAAACTTCAATGAATCTGTGAGAGAAATCTACAAAGTGGAACATGTGGCGAATTAACATTATACAGTGAAGATTAGTAAATTTCAGTACAAGTGCTACTACATTGTTATAACACCATTAAAGCAATTCTGAAATCAGACCTAGGACAAGTAAAAGTAAATATGTAAATAACAATGCATACATTTTACAAAACAAAGGTGGGGGATTATATTCCAGTTATGCCTTGAAAAGTTAGGAAACTCTTTTTCCAGGGAAAATGACAATTAAGTTGGTCTTTGAAAGGTTAAGAGTTGACTAGCAGGGCATGATGGAGGGAGGATAGTTCTTGGTACTGCCAGTACAGTGAGATGGCTCTGGGCTGCAGCTAGAGTCATTAATTATGGGGGCACAGAAATTAGCTCTGAATACTTCTTGAGCTGGATACTAGCTTGGTTGAGCCTTCAGTCTTATGACTTCTTAGAAACTAGCAGGCTGGATACCTACTGTAGGTATAAAACTCAGGATGAGGATATGAGACTTGACAAGGTCTTGCTCGTACAGTCAGAGATTGTCATTATGTGTGCCTGGATTGGGGAATATGACTAATTTTTAACAACTTCCTAAGGTTACAACGATATATTTTACCAGTAGACTGTATTTTGTACAAGTTCATTGAATGCCGTGGGATAAGAGCTTATAAATGGTTTTGAGGAGTTTTTTTGTTTAAGTACTCCACACACATTATACCCACTCAGCCACACTAAATAAGTAAGAGCACACCATTTCCTCCAGAGTATTTCTACACAGCTTACTATGGGTGTTTACAAAACTGGGTTTTACTTATTTTTATTTTATGTCAATGTCCCTTAGAGAAGAGTGTATTTTATTCATCTTTGTTTTCTGCATAGCCCCTAAAACCTAATCTATGTGTGAGCAATAAATAGGTAATGAAGGGAAGTTATATTTTACAAGGGAATGCTGATCATAACGAGGTAAAGGGCTCAGCTGGTAACCGGAACCAATCAGGCTACCTGAATCATCATGGACTGTAAGTGGGTCACTCTCATCCATTGACAGTGACACAAATCAGTGAAGTATTATCTGCTGATGAGTTGAGATTTAGAAACAAGCATAGGGGTATCTGGGTGTCTCAGTTCAGTCTCTTACTTTGGCTTAGGTCATGATCTCAAATTTTGTGAGTTTGAGTCCCACACTGGGCTGACTGCTGTCAGTGTGGAGACTGCTTTGGATCCTCTGTCCCCCTCTTTCTGCCCCTCCCTGGCTTGTGCTCCCTCTGTCAACAATAAGTAAATGTTTTTAAAAAAAAGCCTATAAAATTGGATGGGTTGGAGCTGAGGGGACAGAGAATTAAAAGGCAGCCTTAACATTTGCTTCTGTTTTGTCAAGACCTAACGTTGGAGATCATCAGAAGATATTTAGGGTTATGAGAACTGAAAAGCCACTGGAAACAATAGATTTAAATGGTAGCTAAGGCAGAAAGGTGTCAGATTTGTTATGGGCAAATACCTTGGGAGGGAAGATCATCAGAGGCAGCAAAGAACCACCTGCTGCTTGAAAACAAGAAAGGGTGTCTTTATATGGAGGGAAGAGGCCATTCTCTAGGCCCCAGGGATTGGATGATACCATGTAGGAATGTAGGATATGGTGAAGTACAACCATAAAGCTGAAAACCTGAAATACGAGTCTGTGTCTTTAATTGGTCTCCTGGTCAGAGATAATCTAAAACTACACTGAGGACTGGAATAGTATTGACATGGTCTGAGAGTAGTCTGAACTGAAGACAAAGTAATTCAAAATCTCATCTCTAGATCTTTTCCCACCCTACTTCCTCCTTGGGTGCAGTAACCTCACATAGTTTAAACTCTTTTTCTCCTTTCTTTACTTAGTATTTTCTAACAAAGTCATCTTCTAGATCTAAAGTATTTCCTCCCCCTGGAGAGATTAGAATAAAGAGGGAGAAGATTCATAGCATAGATTTTAACTCAACAAACCTTGTGTAAATTCAGTGATGAGATGCTTCTCAGGCTCCCACACACATACACATACACATACACACACACACACACACATATATATACCTACATAGACACACACCTGGGTGGGGTGGGACTATTTATCTCAGTTTTATTCTTAAACTCGTTATTTCACACAAAATGAATCATTGTGAAGAATCATTGAAGGATATTCATTAATTTTTTAAATATAGTTTTTTAAGTAATCTCTACACACAATGTGAGGCTCGAATTCAGGGCCCTAAGATCAAGAGTCACATGCTCCACTGACTGAACCAGCCAGGTGCCTCAATCCTTAGATTTTTAAACTTGAAATCAATAGAAATTTGATACTGGAAAATGTGTGCCTGCAATTTGCTGCTTCAGGTAGACAATGGGGTGTGAGGAGAAGCAAGGAGATGACATGGTTACGTTTGCAAGAGTAGTTTCTAACTGAAGCTTCAAGCATTTACTAGCTGTGCAACTGAACTAGTTGCTCAACCTTTTTCTGCCTGTATTTTTATGTATACATGTATGATTTGTAAAATAAGATGTTAGTGACACATAGCTTCTGAAGCTAGATAGAGTTAATTTGCATAAAGCATTTTGATTGGTGCCTGACCCATAGTATACTTAGTGCCAGTAAGGATACCAGTAATTGTTACTTTGAGAAATGAATGGCTTACACATTACAGGGGCCTGGTCTTTGTCAAGTATGGCTATGACTACATGTTATGTCCACTAAGTTATCATTTGGTGCAGTCAAAACTGTTATGTGGTGGTAAAGTTCTAAGCACCAGGCATAGAGCAAACAGAGGCAGTGTAATTTAAGTAAAGTTGCAAATTTCTCTTCCATTGTTTGCCTTATTCTCTGTATCTGTAAGATGAGGACCATAACAGCTCTACCTCATCACATATTTGTGGGGAGGATTAAATGAGATAATGAGTGTTGGTGCTTAGTGCTGGATTGAGTGCCGTCTATTTATTCTGTCATATAATCTTCAACCATCTGAAGTAGGCATTGCTGATGTCTCCATTTTGAAGATGTGGAAGCTGAGGCTTGTAGTAGTTTTGCAAGTTTATCAGTGCCATACCTGTAATGAGCTGCAGGATTCAAAACAAAGATCCTCTTAAGTTGAAATAAATCCTGTACTCAAAACAGTGTCCTTGAATTGCATCCAAGTGTTGGGGTACTCAAGGTTTTGCGGGTGAATCAGCTGTTGTAATCCTCACGTGCTACAGATCTAGGAATAGAATCAGATTGACACAAGGCTAAGCTGTAAAATGAGTAGCTTTTTCATCACAGCAGATCAAGTGTTAGGTCTAGGTTGGCTTGCCCTTTGATCTGGTAAAGGTGAATAAATGGCCTTATTGAGAAGTGATCTATCTTTCCCAGTAGTACACTTCCAAAAGAAGTTCAGGATCCCCTGTCCTTAAACCATTCTTTGCATGGAGTTCTGACAGAATCACTCACATGGCAGGTGTTCCAGGCCATTCATTCTGTGTGTGCTTATTTGAATTCTGCATTTCTAAACATTTGATATAATTATTAACATCTTAAATTTGGTACTCTAAAAGGCTAGGCACTTATTTCTGTATTTCTTTACATGGACATGGGTGGTATAATTCTCCTGTTGGATATGCTTAACACTTCAGCCACACAAGAATCCAGAAGCTCTCCCTTGCTCTGTCTTACTTGAGACTTGGTTGTTCACTAAAACTTAATGATTGATAATGTGAGATGTAAAGCCATATTTTCAGATTTAAATCTCAGATACCCCATGTGAGAACTGTGTCAACTTGAGTAATATGTTGAAACTATTGGTACCTCACTGTCTTTACCTAAAAAATGGGCTTCGTGGCAGTACCAACATCATAAGACTAGGTGAGGTTCACCTGAGTTACTAACCACAGAATGCTCACTCTAGAGCCTGGTATATAGCAAGTGCTCAATAAATATTCACTATTATTACTGTTTCAGCAATCCTAGAATGTCTTAATTTCATGTATTTACTGATGTGCAAACAGTTAAATATAAATATAAAAACATAAAATTGTACAAACATTTTTGTGTTTGGATGCCAGGCAGATTGAAAAATAGAGCTGGCCTTCCAATGGCTTACATAGGAGCAGGAAAGACAATATGTAAACTGATAATTATATCACAGAATATGTCCCCTGACTCAGATTCCCCAGAATGTTACTGGGAATGAAGGACAATGAGCAGACTTTGAAGGAGTTTGGAAACTATTGCTGGAGGATGTAACATAGGAGCTACGTGTGCTAGAAGAGTGAATCAAATAGAAAGGCATTCTAAGAAAATTAAACGCAAAAAACATCAAAAAAAAAGTCTGGTGTGTTTGGTGAACATACATTTGATATTATTGGAAAAGTGGGTGGACAGCTTGGGAGTGGTGAATGTGGGCTATAGAAGTAGCCTGGGGCCTGAGCGAGGACACTTGTGTCTCACTGTAGATACACATGGTCTCTCATGAAGCTTCTTGAGATTCATAGTAGGAGTTCTTAGTGACAGCAGTGTATTGCCTGTCTATAAAGCTAGACTTCTTCTTGAATCCCCATTCTGTCATTTCCCAAATGTAGGCACATCATACTCTTTCTGCCTCAACACCCTCATCTGTAAAATGAAGATGATAAAATCATACTTATCCCAAAGGGTTTTGTGAAGATTTGATGACACAGAAATTAATGTAAATCCTGGTGGTATTGTGTTCTTACGTATTAGTGATTCTGAATATAACTCCAGTTGCACTACTGGCAAAACCAAGGATGTGTAACTTAGAAACATTAAAGACAAGATTGGAGCCAAGAACTGATGCCAAAATTCATGGTAGTTTTTTTGCCACAAGCTGCCTTTAAAAAAAATACATGCTTTGTATGTTTTTATTTTTTTTATTTTTTATTTTTTTGCTTTTTTCAAATAGACATTAACCTTTCTCCAGAGCCTGGCGAGGAATGTGATTATTTTTCCTCTGGAGCAATTTCTACTGTTACTCTGATCCATTCAGTGAATAGCATTTGGCCACTTCAGAAGCATTTTTGCACTTCCATGTAAATGGGATGATTAGATGTGAAAGGTAATCTTGAGTGCTGCCATGTTGTGACATTAAAATAGTAATTCAATTGTTAGCAACCCCTCACAAATAACTATGCAATCCACTTGTGTTTAATATCTCAACGTCCTTGCATGCCTTTCCTTTTTGAAACACAAAGCAGTATTGATTTCTCTTTATAACCAAATAAAAGTATTTTGAACAGTTATATCGTTTCATTATCCAGCAGTAAATAAGGAAAATAACTTGCAAAAATGAAAAAAAAATCCAAGTTGATGTGCTACTCTTATCCCTTTCCCTGCAAAACTCAAACGCAGACAAGAGTGGCTTTTTGATGGATTTGAATATCTTTATATTTGAAGACATCTTAGCGATCATCATGAAAGGCAGCTTGCAGTGAAAGGCTCTGAACATAGAAATGGAAGCGCCAATGTATTCATCTGCTTGGGCTGCCATAACAGATTACTACAGACTAGGTGGTTTAAACAACAGATATCGATTTTTTAATGGTTTTGGGGACTGGAAGTCTAAGATCAAGGTACTAGCAGAGTTGGTTTCTGGTGAGGTATTTGTTCCTGGCTTGTAGATGGCCACCTTTTCACTATGTTCTCACAGTCTTTACTTTATGTGCAGGACTCCTGGTGTCTCTTCCTCTCTTATAAGGACATAGGTCCTGTTGAATTAGGGCTACACCCTTATGACCTTCTTTAACTTTACTTCCCTAAAGGTCCTATATTCAAATATAGTCTCAGTGGGGGTTAGGGCTTCAGCATATGGTTTCTGGGGGAGACACAATTCAGTCCATTACATCCAGTTTGAAAACCATCCCTGCCATTTACTGGCTGTGTAACATTCAGAAAGGTACTGGTTTCTCTCTCTGTGCACTTCTGAGTTTTTTTCAAAAATAAATGAAGGACCCAGACTACAGCTGTGAACAGGGGAACATTTCCTACTGAAATCAGGAACCTCTAGAAGGATTC
This sequence comes from Acinonyx jubatus, assembly GCF_027475565.1. NCBI lineage: Eukaryota > Metazoa > Chordata > Mammalia > Carnivora > Felidae > Acinonyx > Acinonyx jubatus. The sequence continues at coordinate 24,444,076 of NC_069396.1, read as the reverse complement.
CTTCTGGATCAGGACCCAAGATCTTTATTACTCAAAGCAGGCTCCATGAGCTTCATGTTTATGTCAGTTCCCCTTGTCCAACAAAACCTGTAGAGGTGACACAGAGTGGCCTAGGAGAAACTGGACATACAATGAGCTTGTGTGTTCACACTGAGGAAACCCAAGCTTAAGATGCTCGTGGTCTTAAAACAGGCAAACCTGTCCAGCTTCCCTGTAGGAAGATATTGTCTTCATTACGATGGTCAGGAAACAGTCTTCCCTCTCTCTGGTAGTACCTTTATCTTTGAAGGTTATTGCCTATGGAAACACCATGGAAAATATAATTGAAGATAAAAATGTTCACATGTGGTAAAGAAATATCATTTAGGATTTTTCTTTCCCTACAACTGTTTGTCCAGACTTACCTCTTGCTCCATTTTTTAGACAAACCTCATGTTATTGTTCCTTTCTGATGTCTTACTAGTCTCCTGTGTCTGAGAGCCATGTTCAATTGGAATAGACTGTGTGGCTACTTCTTTTCTTCCTGTCCCAAATGTTTTCCTTCTCCCTGAGACAGTCTTCTCAAATCACACATTGTCTTTCCATTCCCCGGAGCTGCTCTGACAAGGTTCCTGACAAATTTTTCCAAGCAAGAGTTGTTCAAAAAACACACTTTTCTAGAAGTCATATCAGTAAATATTTGTCTGAAACCACTGTGAAGGGAAGAAAGTTCTTTGGTCAAACACAGGGAAGGGGCATATAAGCCACACCCAGGAAATAGGAATTTATGAAACCTATTCTACTTCTTACATAGAATACAAGGCTTGGGAGATTGATTTTTCCTGTGACTTCTATAAACGTCTGTTTCCTAAACATGGAAAATGAAGCAATTTTCAAAATACCTACTAACCAAGAGATTGTTGTGGCTACAAAAATGAACAGACGAAACAAAACCTTTTTTTCATTGTAAATTTCAGCACAAGCTAGACACCCTTGTGAGCGAAGCATTTAATCATGTTATTGTCCATTATCTATATATATCCTAAGGCAAATTGGCCATATTGTTGCCTTTAATTCTTATGTGAAGTAAAGGAAGGGTCATACCCCCCATTTCAAGGGTCCAAATTTGAATGCCAAAAGTGGCTATGCAGAAAATGTAGATGAATAAGTTGGCTGTAGTGAGGGGAGTGTGGAAAATATGAGAATGTAGGTCTCATCAAAAGGGGCAGATCCTACTCCTCTCCAACTGAGAATTGCTATGTAGGAATGCTGGCTCAGTGTTCTCTGATTTCTCTACCTTTCAAATAACTGGATGTTGGGTTTCTTAAGTAAAACACAGATTTGCTTTGTAGCTAATTAAATTTGTGAAAACATTTGGAATATCAAAGAACCTATATATCTTAGTTAACAGGCCTTCATAATGAACCAATCCCAAATTTAATAGTGTTCAACAGTGTTTATTTTGCTCACAAAATAGTAATTCAGGTAAGGCTCAGTGAAATTAGCTCCTCTCTCTTCTACATAGCTGTAACTGAGGTGGCCAGGAAGCTAGGGCTAGAATCATATGAAGGTGTGTCTAACTAGTACACAGACTGGGAAAATTGAAAATCAAGTTCTCACAACATGAACTTGAGGCATCTCTATTTCTAAGTAGTCTTGCCACATGGCCTCACGAACAAAATGGTAACTGAGCACCCAGACTTTCTCCACGTCAGCTTAGGACAGCTCAAGATGAATGTCTGAACATTCATGATAGGGCTCTCAGAAGCCATATCATCTTTCATGAACTAGCCTTGTAAGTCACTCATCATCACTTTTGTATTATAATAATCACATTCTATTGATTCAAACAGTTGAAACATCTACTCAGTTCAAGGAGAAATCTTCCCTATCTTCCAATGGAGGGATCTTAATGTTACACTTTGAGAAGAGTATATGGTATACACATATACATAGGAGTATTTGTATTAGTATGGACATTTTTGGAAAATATAATTTGCCATAACATATATTCACTACATTTGGCTCGTTGGCCATCACTTGGCACCAGCTTGTACTTAAGACAGCTTGGTGTGCTCTAGAATTTGAGGAAGTACTGCTGAGATGCCTCTAGTGGTACCTGAAACTTTGTTTTCCTTAGTACAACCTTATTATGCAGAAAAATATGATTCTACCTAAGTGTACTCAACAGTCTGATTTCTTTCTTGTAGAGGTATGGCCAATTCTAGTAGTTACCCAAAAGTCTAGACAAATGCTGCAATTGGTTTTGGACATGGGGCTGGATCGGATCAGGAAGTTACTGCAGACAGAAATAGATGGATAACTAGGATGGTTACTAATATATATTTCTTGAAGAGAAATAGGTCAAATTGGGAAAGGTAATTACATTCTTACCTCAAGTGTATGGGACAGGTACTAGGACAGGAGGTTAAGCCAAAGTAGCAAGAGAGAGACTGGTGATGGCAACAGATAAAAAATGGAATACTTTAATGTACCTGGCATTGTGTAGAAGCAGATAGGGAGCAAGAAGCCAAGATGAGATTTCTTGTGGGAACTTTACAAGAAAGCAGAGAATTTTTGTTAGGATCAGCATTGGGGAATCCAACTCTACATCTTTCTGTAGTCCGCCCACATGCCTTGTGGTTGAACTGTCTGAGCAAATGATACCACAGGTATTCTTTATCGTGAGATCAGACAACTTTCAGGTGATTTTTTGACATGTCTGAAATACAAAAGCTGCAAAATTGAGTTAAATGATAAGGCAGTTCATGTGCCCACATTACAAACAAAAACAAAAAGTGACAATAGTTCCTGATGCAATAGGTTTACAGAAATGACATTCTGATTCTGAATGTGTGTTGCTCTCCCTGTACATTATCTCTATATAGATACATATACACATTCTTCATAAATATTTATTGGTTCTCAGAGGCATGGTGACCAATCACTATACTTTCCTTTAAATTAAAAAAAAAAATCAGACTTAGGAGAGAGGAAGACCATATAAGAATCTCAGGAGGAAATCTTCATGAATTACTCATGTAAATTGTATTATCTGTTGTATTGTTACTACTTTTTGGTGGGTATGTTTGATGTTAACATTTTTATTCACAAATGTACTTCTCTGTTGTGCTTTGCTATTGAAAGAGAGCCTGCTTTATTTTATCTTGGTCTGGCCTGGGAGAAATCCCTCAAATTGTGTGTGTGTGTGTGTGTGTGTGTGTGTGTGTGTGTGTGTGTGTGTGTGTTTTAAAGATACAGCAAAAATAGTTCACTTTGAAACGGGTTCTTATGAAAACAAAATGTGATACTTATTTTTATACCCAGATTTTGTCCATAGGATGATAAAAACCATTTTAGGATATTTTTTCTCTCTTGCTGCTGCCTTTATTTATGTATGCATCTATATGGAGTAGAAAAGTAAGCAATAATTCAAGAATCAGCAATCTTTGGTTTGGGGCCTCTCTATGCTGCTTATTAGTGGCATAAAATTAGAAGTTCTATAGGTCTTTAGCCTCAATTTCCTGAATTGCAAAGTGAAATGGATGGGCTTGGATGGTCTCTAAAACCCATTATTTTCTAACAGATAATACTATGTACTATATCATTAAGTGAGAAGGTGCCAGAGTTTCTTGCCATCATAAAAATACTGGACTTCCTAGACATTCTCATTTAATCCCCCGAATTTAGTTTCCAATAAAGGTCAACAGAGAAAAGATAGCATTTGATATAAGCAGGGTAGGGGAAAAAAGACCAAAGGTAATACTACAAGGTACCAAGATAAGTTAACTCATTTAATTGCAAGGACAAGCACAGAAGCCATTAGGTCTTGGCCACTACAAGGCAGCTTTCTCTCCAGGGTTGGAACCCTTTTGTCAATTTAATTCCAGAAAAATCTATCTTGAGAGGTCTAGACTGACAATATTTGTGCTGAATGCCTTTAAGATTTGTGACAAATCTGTTTTCCACAATAGAAATCAAGGATTATTAGAGCCTTTTGTACCCAAAGTGGTATCTCTATGATGATTCCCTTCATTCTGCCCAGTTTTCTGACAAATTATCAATGCATAGTGATAATGTGTAAGTATATACACTCTATAATTAAACATATGTACAAAATACATCTATAAAATGCTGTGTTTGTCCCTCTATCAAACTTTAGGTTCTATGGAAGATAAACTGGTAAGAGGTTCCAAATAATATTTAGGGGCCAAGGAGGGTGAGTCAAACAAAGCTGTCTCTTATTTAACTTGTCATAGAAGAAGCTCACAAACATTAGGAAATTTACCTAAATTTTGATCAGAAATCTGTAGATACATTCAACCAATCAGAAAGCACAAGGGAACGTGGCAAGTAAATTTGTGATGTGTGGAGGAAAGAAATGGTAGGATTATCTGTTTATGCAGAATTCCATTCCCAGGCCAACTTAACTCTAAACCAACTCAGTTTTTTAACTGGCAAGATTTAAACTGTTTACTTGTATCTCTGGGGAATAGATAAGGAAAATGAAGAAATGTACTGAATAGAGACCCACTGATTTCTGAAATGGGTGTCTGTGTGGGTGGGTGGGTGACTGTGTACTTTTTCATTGGTGCACAGAGAGCTCAGTATAAAAAGGCATTTTTTAGAATGCCAAAGCCAGAATTTCTACATTAATTTTGAGCCTATGCAATGAAGAATTATAGGAATGACAAGATAGCAACTGGGAATATGGAAGGAATGAGTCTTACCAGAAAGATGAATGATAGGCGTGGAGGACAGGCAGTCAAGGACGACAGTTTCTGCTCTTAAAAAGACAAGAAAAGAGAAACTTAATGAAATGACTTACAGGGGGAAAACATTTAAAATATATTAAAATACCAACTTTCTCAGAGTATCAGTGGTGTTTAAGTGAGTTGCCTAGTGGAAATGTTCCGGAAGTGATGGGACCCATTTTATGACACTCAGACTCTCTTTAACAAAACAACAAATGCCAGAAGAACCAAGGACTATGATTTCAGCACAGCATAACATAGAAGCAGAAAAGAAAACAAGGGGGCTGTTCCCTACCTGCATTTGCACTGGGCTGTTTCTCCTGTCACTGTTACTTTCAAAAATGAATGACTTTTTCACCATACATATTTTGCATATTGAAGATATCCCTGTATTAGAACGTACTTTTAACTTTGATATTAACTGGTCCTGATAAATTAAATACTTAAATTAAGCCTATTTTGTTCACCAGTAGCTGTCAACATACTGGTGTCGAGTATCAGAAAGAAGCCAAGAATCTGGAAGGGAAGGAAATGTTTGCAAATTAATCTTAAGGACTTAACTATGTTACGGATGTCTCTGTAGACAGGATCTGGACATGGAGTAAACAATCAAAACAAATTACCAAAGCCTCAACATTGAAATCCAAATCTTGATATGGCAACACTAAGCAGTGCACTGGAGTTGGACATATCCCAAAAAGGTCATTAGGAGAATGAGTTATCTATGTATTTTTTTCATGTGCACAATTTACTCCTGAGGAAGCTTTTATTTCCTAAGGATAACCACATGATTCAGACATCATTTAGTGAGTTCTTAATCATAATTTTGAACAAAAGCCAAAGTTAGATGCTTTAACTATATAATGCTTAATACCAAAAGAGAGCTTAGACATAACCTGTGAAGAAATTTTTTTGAAGGAAATAGGCCTATTCAAGTGGAAGAACTCATGGTGGTTAGAAAGCTGTGATCTTTGGGGGCGCCTGGGTGGCTCAGTCAGTTGAGTGTCCGACTGCAGGTCAGGTCATGGTCTTGCAGTTCAAGGGGAGTTCAAGCCCTGTGTCAGGCTTTGTGCTGACAAACAGCTTAGAGCCTGGAGCCTGCTTCAGATTCTGTATCTCTCTCTCTTCGTCTCCCCTGCTCATGCTCTGCCTCTCTCTGTCTCTCAAAAATAAATAAATGTTAAAAAAATAAATAAACTGTGATCTTTGGATATTTTGAAAACTATGAGCAATAAAAGCAATACATCTCCTTCTCTGCCTTAACAAGACAAGATTAATCATTCATTGGAAATTTCAGATGAGGGGGTGCCTGGGTGGCTTAATCGGTTAAGTGTGCGACTTCAGCTCAGCTCATGATCTCCTGGTCCATGACTTCAAGCCCTGCATTGGGCTCTCTGCTGTCAGCACAGAGCCTCTTCAGATCTTCTGTTTCCCTTTCTTTATGCCCCTCCCTTGCTCATGCTGTCTTTCTCTCTCAAAATAAATAAATTAAAAAAATAAATTAAAAAAATGAAATTCTAGAAGAGAAGATTCTTAGAACAGGACCTCACCACCTTTGAAGATGCAGCATTAAAAACAACTCATTAAAAACTGGGCAGCTTTAACAGTTAAGAAATGGGGTTATGAGATGAACAGAGAAAGTAGGCCTTGTGGCCAGAAACAGGAATGTATGGCCCTGGGTAGATGAAATCTCTTAGGCATGCCTGTAGAGGCTGGAGCCAGCAGCACATGGGCCCAAGGTCAGAAATGTTACACATGTCATCTTGTTCCTTTGCCTTCCAGTCCGATCCTCACCTTCCGTTGTCCAAACTCAGCCAGAAGCCAACTGACTTGGTAATTGGGGAAACAGTCACCAGTGCATCTTGATGCACAGCAAGGCAGGGAAAAGGCAAGGCTTCTCCTAGCCAACATGACAAAGATTCGCAAGGTGATCTAGAGAATTCATATTTTCATTCCCTTTGGGTTGGGAATGACACCAATTTGGAGATGACATAGAAGGAAGGCATCTAGTGTGGCTGGGTCATTGTGTAAGGGTGTTGGGGGGAGCGTGTTAAGGGAGAGGCTATAAATGGACTTGAACCAGATTATTCTAGCCATGATGAGATGTCCACACTTGCTCTAAGAGCAACAAGTGTTCCCTGAAAGGGATTTACTAGGAGGATAATGAAATCTGATTATTGTTTTGAAAATATCACCCCAGTTGCACAGAAAGAAAAAACAGCTGAAGGCACAAAAATGAGAATAACTGTGGGCCATGCTTTCATTAGTATTTATTAATAGACTTTAGAGCAAGTTAATTTATTCAAAAATATGATTGAAGTAATAATGCAGTTATATTCTAATTTAAAATGTGAATGAAAAAGTACAACATTTCTGTGATTTGGAAATATTTAACATTTTTCACTCCATAGTTAGTAAATTGGTACACCAAAAATTATTTGTAGGATTTATTTTTAAATCAGGTTATAGTTTTCTTTTCACATGTTATAATATATGGCAACATAAGTCCATGATTTTAGAAGATCAGTAATATCTGGTCCCAATATCAAGTGGATCATAGATGTATTGTAAGAATCATATTTGAAAATACATACAGACATATTTTGGTCTTAACTGCTATTACAGGAAAGACAAAAATGAAGGTTTATTTGGGGGCTTCCTTAGTGGAATCTTTTTGACTATTTTTTTCCCTTACCACATCTATCTTTAAAATGCAGTATTATTATAGTAGAAAACCTTATTTTGACTATGTTGAAAAGATGTGCACAGTTGGACACATGAATATGCAGAAATCTGTGGGTAGAGCTTTGAATTTTGAAATCAGGATTTTAAGGTTCTAATGGAGGAGAATGTCATGCTTCTCGTAAAGGTGTCTGTTTAAAGATTGATCAGCACATATTCACCCAAAGGAATCAGATAGCAAGGTCTTCTTATCTTCCTGCTAAACTATAAACAAGTATTTATTGAGATTCTGTTAGATCTTGTTAGTCATTCTTAGGCAGGTGCATAAGCCTAGGTCTTATCTTTTACATAAGTACAGCAACTGTGAAAAGAGCTTATCTCCCCACTTGCTGTTATGGGGAGGATGTAGGTAGTTGGGGATAAAACTTTTGTTTAACTCTTGAAATCTACTAGATCTGAGGCTTAGGGCAAGACACTGTTGCCCTAAGAAGTTGTAGTTTCTCTATCTGGAGACAGATGATATATCTCAATTGATAACTCACAATTTTATTGAAAACTAAAAAACAAACAAACAAACAAAAAAACACCCCAAACACAGGAAATAAAGTTCACACCAAATCTACCATCTCCTTCTCCCTGGTGGATTGGAATTTTTATTTTGCAAATCTGATCTTCACTCCTCAGTTGAACACGTTTTGATGGCTTTCTCATGCCCTACAATAAAGTAAAACAGCTTTAATGTGGTCTCATATCTGATTAATCCCCATCTTTTCTTTTGTGGTATTTTCCTCTCTCCTGTATCTAGCCATATGGACCTACATTTGTTCCTCAAATACTTTATGTATATACCATTCAGTAGCAGTTTGGGGCTTAAATTATCTTCTGGATTCTCTAATGGGGACACAGTAGTGAAGAAAATAATAAAAATCCCTCTTTCATGGCACTCAAATACCAGAGCAGTAGTTACTCATACAGTTGTCTAGGCAAGTAAGTTCATAAAACGAATGTAAAGTGGAGCATGTGGATTGTGGCATGGGAAACAGAGAATAATAGATCTGAAGAAAAGGCTGGTATTGTTCAGTTGATCTGTGCCACGAAGGCATGTGGTTCTAGTATTGCCCCTCCTCGTATTTTCCTACTGAAAGCAGATAGTTTTCTGTGTTCTCCCCTGTTCTATGCTGTTCTAGGCATCAAGTCTGTCTCAGGACCTTTTCCCATGTTGTTGCTGTGACTCAAAACATTTCTTGCTCTCTTCCTTATTTGTTTGTTTTTCATTCCCTCCCTCCCTCCCTCCCTCCCTCCCTCCCTTCCTTCCTTCCTATTAATATAGTGTCATATTAGTTTCCTATGTACAGTATAGTGATTCAACACTTGAATACATCACCTGGTGCTCATCACAACAAGTGCATTCCTTAAACTCCATCACCTATTTAACCCATCACCCCCGCCTCCTTTCGGGTGGCCATCAGTTTGTTGTCTGTAATTAAGAGCATGTTTCTTGATTTGCCTCTCCCTCTCCCCCTCCCTCTCTCTCATTTCCTCATTCGGTGTCTGTCTTATATTCCATATGAGTGAAATCATAGGTTAATTGTCTTTCTGTAACCGACTTTGCTTAGCATTACACTTTACCTCCATTCATGTCATTGCAAATGATAAGATTTCATTCTTTTTTATGGCTAATTTTCCATTGTATGTTCTTTACCCATCAGTTGATGGACACTTGTTTGGGCTAATTACATAATTTGGCTATTGTAGATAATGCTTCTATACAGGTAGGGATGCATGTATCTCTGTGTATTAGTGTTTGTGTATTCTTTGGGTCAATACCTAGTATTGCAGTTGCTATATCATAGGATAGTTCAATTTTTAAGCTTTTCAGGAAGCTTCATACTGTTTTCCAAAGTGGCTCCACCAGTTTGCATTCCCACCAACACTGCTTGAGGATTCCCTTTCTCCACATCTTGGTCATTACCTGTTCATTCTTGTTTCTTGCTGATTTTAGCCATTCTGACAGATGTGAGGTGATATTTCATAGTAGTTTTGATTTACACTTGCCTGATGATAATGGTGCTGAGCATCTTTTCATGTGTCTGTTGGCCATAGGGATGATTTCTTTGGAGAAATGTCTGTTCATATCTTCTCTGTATATTATATTTAGATTATTTGTTTTTGGAGTGTTAAGTTGTAGAAGTTCTTGATATATATTTTGGATACTAACCCTTTATTAGATACTTCTCCCATTCCATAGGTTGCCTTTTAGTTTTATTGACTCCTTCACTGTGCAGAAGTTTTTTATTTTGATGAGTCCCAATAGTTTATATTTGTTATTATTTCCCTTGCCTCAGGGCCTCAGGAGACATACCTAGAAAGAAGTTGCTATGGTCAATGTGAAAGAAGTTACTTCCCATGTTCTCTTGTAGGAGTTTTGTGGTTTTAGGTCTCACATTGAGGTCTTTCATCCATTTTTGAATTTATTTTTGTGTAAGGTGTAAGAAAGTGGTCCAGTATCATTCTTTTGCATGTTGCAGTCCAGTGTTCCCAACACCATTTATTGAAAAGACAGTCTTTTTGCCATGGGACATGCTTTCTTGCTTTGTCAAAGATTAATTGACTACATAATGATAGGTCTGTTTGGGGGTGTTTTGTTACATTGATCTATATGTCTGTTTTTGTGCCAGTATCATACTGTTTTGATTACTGTAGCTTTGGATTATAACTTGAAGTCCAGAATTGTGGCACTTCGAACTTTGTTTTCGTCTTTGAAGATTGCTTTGGCAATTGCTTTGGTCTTACATGGTTCCATACAAATTTTAGGATTGTTTGTTCTAGTTGTGTGAAAAATGCTGTTGGTATTTTGCTAGAGTTTGCATTAACAGTGCAGATTGCTTTGTGTAGTATATATTTTAACAGTTCTTTGAATCCATGAGCTTGGAATGTGTTTCCATTTTTTTGTGTGTGTCTTCTTCAATTTCTTTTATCCGTGTTTTATACTTCTTGGAGTACAGGTCTCTGACCTCATTGGTCAGATTTATTCCTAGGTACCTTATAATTTTGGGTGTAGTTGTAAATGGATTATTTTCTTAATTTCTCTTCCTGATAATTCATTATTGGTGTAGAGAAATGCAACTGATTACTGCACATTGATTGTGTATCTTGTGACTTTACCAAATTTACTGTATCAGTCCTAGAAATTTTTTGTTGGATCCTTTGGGTTTTCTACGTATAGTGTCATGTCATCTGAAAATAGCAAAACCAGTACAATGTTGAATGAAAGTGTTGCAAGTGGACATCCTTCTCTTATTCCTGATACTAGGTGAAAAGTTCTCAGGTTTTCCACATTAAGGTTGATGTTAGATGTGGGATTTTCATAGATTGCCTTTATTATGTTTAAGTATGTTCCCTCTAAGCCTATTTTGTTGAGGGTTTTTATCATGAATGGATGTTGGACTTTGTCACATGGTTTTTCCATGTCTTTTGAAATAATCATGTTTCTTATTGTTTCTCTTACCCATGTGATGAATCACACTGATTGATGTACAAATATTGAACCACCATTGCAACCCAGGAATAAATCCCACTTGATAATGGTGAATGTTTTTTTTAAATGTATTTTTGGATTCCATTTTCTAGTATTTTGTTAACGATTTTTTCATCTGTGTTAATCAGGGGTATTGGTCTATTCTCTTTTTTAGTGGTGTCTTTATCTGGTTTGGGTGTCAGGTTATTGCTGGTCATTCATAGAATGAATTTGGACATTTTCCTTCCTTTTCTATTTTTTAATAGTTGGGGAATAATACATATTAACTCTTCTTTAAATGTTTGGTAGAATTTGTGAAGCCATCTGGCCTTGAACTTCTGTTTGTTGGGAGTTACTTGATTACTAACTGAATTTCTTTGCTGGTTATCAATCTGTTCAAGTTTTCTCAGTTTTGGTAGTTTATATGTTTCCAGGAATTTACCCCTGTCTTCTAGGCTGTCTAATTTGTTAAAATACGGTGTTTCATGATCTCTTAGGATTGTTTGTATTTCTGTTGGATTGGTTGTTGTTTTTTCCTCGATCATTTGTGATTTTATTTGTGTCCTTTTTTTCTTTTGGGTAAGTCTTGGCTAGAGGTTTATCAATTTTACTGATTTTTTTGAAAGAATGAGCTCCTGGTTTCATTGATCTATTGGTTTTTGTTTTGTTTTGTTTTAGTTTCTTCATCATTTATTTCTGTTATAATCTTTATTTCCCTCCTCATGCCATTAGGCTTCATTTGTTGTTCTTTTTCAGCACCTTTGGGTGTACTTTAGGTTTGCTAACTTGAGACTTTACTTGAGTCTTGAGGTAGATCTAGATTGCTGTAAACTTCCCTCTTAGAATTGCTTTTGTTGCATCCCAGAGTCTTGGAAGCATTGTTTTTTCATTTCATTTGTTTTCATGTTATTTTGTTTCTTCTTTGATTTCCTGCTAGACCCATTTACTGTTCAATGGCATGTTATTTAACTTCCATGTATGTGTGGTACTTGTAGATTTTTTCTTCTGGTTGACTTCTAGTTTCACGGACTTGTAGTCATAAAAGAGGCATGATAGGACTTAAGTGTTTTCGAATATATTGAGGTTTATTTTGTGGGCTAATGTATGATCTATTTTGGATTGTGTCCAAGTGCACTTGAAAAGAATGTGTTTTTTTCTGTTTTAGGATGGAATGTTCTGAATATATCTGTTAAGTCCGTCTGCTCCAGTGTGTCATTCAAGGTCACTGTTTCCTTGTTGATTTTCTGCTTAGATGATCTGTTCATTGATAAAAGTGGGGTGTTAAAATCCCTACTATTATTGTATTGTTATTTATTACTTCCTTTCTGTTTTTTATTAATGGCTTTATGTATTTGGGTGCTCTATTTTGCATATGTAAGTATTTACAATTGTTATATCATCTTGTTGGATTGTTGCCTATATTATTATATAGTGTTCTATTTGTCTCTTGATACAGTCTTTGTTTTAAAGTCCTTTTACCGAGGGGCTGGACGGAGTGTGTTCTGACAGCAAGCGGGACTTGACATCTGGAAGGTTATAAGCTAACAGCTCTGGTCAGAGAGCAGGAGGCCTAGAGGACAATGGGAGGGAGAGTTGTTGAGCCCCGGATGACAGAGCTCAGCTTGGCGGGGAACAAAGGTGCTCTGCAGCACCATCTCCCTTGCCCATCCCCCAGCCAAAATCCCAAAGGGAACCAGTTCCTTCCAGGGAACTTGTTTGCACCACTCACACACCCAACGCTTGCTTCTGCAGATCCATCCCTCTGGCGGGTCTGACTCCCTCTTGGTGCTGCAGGGCCCCTCCCGAAGCAGATCTCTGAAGGAAAAGTGAGCTGAGCCTGCCCCTCTTGCCCCTATGCACCTTGCCTATCCACCCCAGCTAATACACCAGATCCCCAGCACCACAAGCCTGGCAGTGTGCAAGTAGCCCAGATGGGCCATGCCACCCCACAGTGAATCCTGCCCCTAGGAGAGGGGAAGAGAAGGCACACACCAGTCTGACTGTGGCCCCAGTGGTGGGCTGGGGGGCAGACATCAGGTCTGACTGCGGCCCCACCCACCAGCGCAAGTTATTCAAGACAGCACAGGGGAAGTGCCCCGCAGTCCCGCACAACTCCAGGGACTATCCAAAATGGCGAAACGGAAGAAATCCCCTCAAAAAAATGTCCAGGAAATAACAACAGCTAACAAACTGATCAAAAATGATTTAAACAATATAACAGAAAGTGAATTTAGAATAATAGTCATAAAATTAATCGCTGGGCTTGAAAACAATATAAAGGACAGCAGAGAATCTCTTGCTACAGAGATCAAGGGACTAAGGAACAGCCAGGAGGAGCTAAAAAATGCTATCGATGAGCTGCAAAATAAAATGGAGACAACCATGGCTCGGATTAAAGAGGCAGAGGGGAGAATAGGTTAACTAGAAGATAAAATTATGGAAAAAGCTGAGAAAAAGAGAGATAAAAAAATCCAGGAATATGAGGGGAAAATTAGAGAACTAGGTGATGTACTAAAGAGAAATAATATACGCATAATTGGTATTCCAGAGGAGGAAGAGAGAAGGAAAGGGGCTGAAGGTGTACTTGAAGAAATAATAGCTGAGAACTTCCCTGATCTGGGGAAGGAAAAAGGCATTGAAATCCAAGAGGCACAGAGAACTCTCTTCAGACGTAACTTGAATCGATCTTCTGCATGACATATCATAGTGAAACTGGCAAAATACAAGGATAAAGAGAATATTCTGAAAGCAGCTAGGGATAAACGTGCTCTAACATATAAAGGGAGACCTATAAGACTCGTGACCGATCTCTCTACTGAAACTTGGCAGGCCAGAAAGGCATGGCAGGAGATCTTCAATGTGATGAATAGAAAAAATAAGCAGCCGAGAATCCTTTATCCAGCAAGTCTGTCATTTAGACTAGAAAGAGAGATAAAGGTCTTCCCAAACAAACAAAAACTGAAGGAATTCGTCACCACTAAACCAGCCCTACAAGAGATCCTAAGGGGGATCCTGTGAGACAAAGTACCAGAGACCTCGCTACAAGCATGAAATCTACAGACATCACAATGACTCTGAACCCATATCTTTCTATAATAACACTGAATGTAAATGGACTAAATGCGCCAACCAAAAGATATAGAGTATCAGAATGGATAAAAAAAAACAAGACCCATCTCTTTGCTGTCTACAAGAAACTCATTTTAGACCTGAGGACACCTTCAGATTGAGAATGAGGGGATGGAGAACTATTTATCATGCCACTGGAAGTCAAAAGAAAACTGGAGTAGCCATTCTTACATCAGACAAACTAGACTTTAAATTAAAGGCTGTAACAAGAGATGAAGAAGGGCATTACATAATAATAACAGGGTCTATCCATCAGGAAGAGCTAACAATTATAAATGTCTATGCGCCGAATATGGGAGCCCACAAATATATAAAACAATTACTCACAAACATAAGCAACCTTATTGATAAGAATGTGGTAATTGCAGGGGACTTTAACACTCCACTTACAGAAGTGGATAGATCATCTAGACACACGGTCAATAAAGAAACAAGGGCCGTGAATGATACATTGGATCAGATGGACTTGACAGATATATGTAGAACTCTGCATCCCAAAGCAACAGAATATACTTTGTTCTCGAGTGCACATGGAACATTCTCCAAGATAGATCACATACTGGGTCACAAAACAGCCCTTCATAAGTATACAAGAATTGAAATCATACCATGCATCCTTTCAGACCACAATGCTATGAAGCTTGAAATCAACCACAGGAAAAAGTCTGGAAAACCTCGAAAAGCATGGAGGTTAAAGAACACCCTACTAAAGAATGAATGGGTCAACCAGGCAATTAGAGAAGAAATTAAAAAATATATGGAAAAAAAACGAAAATGAAAATACAACAATCCAAACGCTTGGGGATGCAGTGAAGGCAGTCCTGAGAGGAAAACACATTGCAATCCAGGCCTATCTCAAGAAACAAGAAAAGTCCCAAATACAAAATCTAACCGCACACCTAAAGGAAAGAGAAGCAGAACAGCAAAGACAGCCTAAATCCAGCAGAAGAAGAGAAATAATAAAGATCAGAGCAGAAATAAACAATATAGAATCTAAAAAAATGTTAGAGCAGATCAACGAAACCAAGAGTTAGTTTTTTGAAAAAATAAACAAAATTGAGAAGCCTCTAGCCAGGCTTCTCAAAAAGAAAAGGGAGATGACCCAAATACATAAAATTATGAATGAAAATGGAATTATTACAACCAATCCCTCAGAGATACAAGCAATTATCAGGGAATACTATGAAAAATTATATGCCAACAAACTGGACAACCTGGAAGAAATGGACAAATTCCTAAACACCCACACGCATCCAAACTCAATCAGGAGGAAATAGAGAGCTTGAACAGACCCATAACCAGCGAAGAAATTGAATCAGTCATCAAAAACCTCCCAACAAATAAGAGTCCAGGACCAGATGGCTTCCCAGGGGAGTTCTACCAGACGTTTAAAGCAGAGATAATACCTATCCTTCTCAAGCTATTCCAAAAATAGAAAGGGAAGGAAAACTTACAGACTCATTCTATGAAGCCAATATTACTTTGATTCCTAAACCAGACAGAGACCCAGTAACAAAAGAGAACTACAGGCCAATATCCCTGATGAATATGGATGTAAAAATTCTCAATAAGATACTAGCAAATTGAATTCAACAGCATATAAAAAGAATTATTCACCATGATCAAGTGGGATTCATTCCTGGGATGCAGGGCTGGTTCAACATTCGCAAATCAATCAACGTGATACATCACATTAATAAAAGAAAAGATAAGAACCATATGATCCTGTCAATCGATGCAGAAAAGGCCTTTGACAAAATTCAGCAATGTTTCTTAATAAAAACCCTTGAGAAAGTCGGGATAGAAGGAACATACTTAAAGATCATAAAAGCCATTTATGAAAAGCCCACAGCTAACATCATCCTCAATGGGGAAAAACTGAGAGCTTTTTCCCTGAGATCAGGAACACGACAGGGATGCCCACTCTCACCGCTGTTGTTTAACATAGTGTTGGAAGTACTAGCATCAGCAATCAGACAACAAAAGGAAATCAAAGGCATCAAAATTGGCAAAGATGAAGTCAAGCTTTCACTTTTCGCAGATGACATGATACTATACATGGAAAATCCAATAGACTCCAC
Source organism: Acinonyx jubatus (assembly GCF_027475565.1). Taxonomy (NCBI): domain Eukaryota; kingdom Metazoa; phylum Chordata; class Mammalia; order Carnivora; family Felidae; genus Acinonyx; species Acinonyx jubatus. The sequence goes on along the minus strand of NC_069396.1, from coordinate 24,427,934 downwards.
CAAAAGTCTGCTAGAACTGATACATGAATTCAGCAAAGTTGCAGGATACAAAATCAATGTACAAAAATCAGTTGCATTCTTATACACTAATAATGAAGCAACAGAAAGACAAATAAAGAAACGGATCCCATTCATAATTGCACCAAGAAGCATAAAATACCTAGGGATAAATCTAACCAAAGATGTACAAGATCTGTATGCTGAAAACTATAGAAAGCTTATGAAGGAAATTAAAGAAGATATAAAGAAATGGAAAAACATTCCATGCTCATGGGTTGGAAGAATAAATATTGTCAAAATGTCAATACTACCCAAAGCTATCTACACATTCAATGCAATCCCAATCAAAATTGCACCAGCATTCTTCTCAAAACTAGAACAAGCAATCCTAAAATTCATGTGGAACCACAAAAGGCGCTGAATAGCCAAAGTAATTTTGAAGAAGACCAAAGCAGGAGGCATCACAATCCCAGACTTTAGCCTCTACTACAAAGCTGTCATCATCAAGACAGCATGGTATTGGCACAAAAACAGACACATAGACCAATGGAATAGAATAGAAACCCCAGAACTAGACCCACAAACGTATGGCCAACTCATCTTTGACAAAGCAGGAAAGAACATCCAATGGAAAAAAGACAGTCTCTTTAACAGATGGTGCTGGGAGAACTGGACAGCAACATGCAGAAGATTGAAACTAGACCACTTTCTCACACCATTCACAAAAATAAACTCAAAATGGATAAAGGACCTGAATGTGAGACAGGAAACCATCAAAATCCTAGAGGAGAAAGCAGGAAACGACCTCTCTGACCTCAGCCGTAGCAATTTCTTACTTGACACATCCCCAAAGGCAAGGGAAATAAAAGGAAAAATGAACTACTGGCACCTTATGAAGATAAAAAGCTTCTGCACAGCAAAGGAAACAACCAACAAAACTAAAAGGCAACCAATGGAATGGGAAAAGATATTTGCAAATGACATATTGGCCAAAGGGCTAGTATCCAAAATCTATAAAGAGCTCACCAAACTCCACACCCGAAAAACAAATAACCCAGTGAAGAAATGGGCAGAAAACACGAATAGACACTTCTCTAAAGAAGACATCCAGATGGCCAACAGGCACATGAAAAGATGCTCAATGTCGCTCCTCATCAGGGAAATACAAATCAAAACCACACTCAGATATCACCTCACGCCAGTCAGAGTGGCCAAAATGAACAAATCAGGGGACTATAGATGCTGGAGAGGATGTGGAGAAACGGGAACCCTCTTGCACTGTTGGTAGGAATGCAAATTGGTGCAGCCACTCTGGAAAACAGTGTGGAGGGTCCTCAGAAAATTAAAAATAGACCTACCCTATGACCCAGCAATAGCACTGCTAGGAATTTACCCAAGGGATACAGGAGTACTGATGCATAGGGGCACATGTACCCCAATGTTTATAGCAGCACTCTCAACAATAGCCAAATTATGGAAAGAGCCTAAATGTCCATCAACTGATGAATGGATAAAGAAATTGTGGTTTATATACACAATGGAGTACTATGTGGCAGTGAGAATGAATGAAATGTGGCCCTTTGTAGCAACATGGATGGAACTGGAGAGTGTGATGCTAAGTGAAATAAGCCATACAGAGAAAGACAGATACCATATGTGTTCACTCTTAAGTGTATCCTGAGAAACTTAACAGAAACCCATGGGGGAGGGGAAGGAAAAAAAAAAAAAGGAGGTTAGAGAGGGAGAGAGCCAAAGCATAAGAGACTCTTAAAAACTGAGAACAAACTGAGGGTTGATGGGGGGTGGGAGGAAGGGGAGGGTGGGTGATGGGTATTGAGGAGGGCACCTTTTGGGTTTAGCACTGGGTGTTGTATAGAAACCAATTTGAGAATAAACTTCATATATTAAAAAAAAAATAAAGTCCTTTTAGTCTAAGTGTTGACACTCCAGGTTTCTTTTGAAATCCATTTGCATGATAAATATTTCTACATCCCCTTCCTGTCAATGTGCAGGTGTCTTTAGGTCTAAAAAAAAATCTCTTGTGGGGTGCCTGGATGGCTCAGTTGGTTGAGTATCCAACTTCGGCTCAGGCCATAATCTCACAGTTTGTGGGTTTGAGCCCTGTGTCAGGCTTTGTGCTGACAGCTCAGAACCTGGAGCCTGGTTCAGATTCTTTGTCTCCCTCCCTCTTTCTGCCCTTCACCTGCTTGCTCGCTTGCTCTCTCTCTCAAAAATAAATAAAACATTGAAAATTTTTTTAAATAAATCTCTTGTAGTCAGCATATAGATGGGTCTTTTTTAGTATCCATTCTTTCACCCTATGTCTTTTGATTGGAGTTTTTAGCCCATGTACATTCAAAGTAATTATTTACAAGTATGTATTTATTAATGTTTTATTACTCATTTTGTTGATTTTCTCTGTTCCTTCTCTCTTTCATGTTTTGCTTATTTAGTAATCTTATTTGGATTTGTTTAGTTGTTTTCTTTGCATGGTTATTGGTGGTTTTGATACATGGCTATCAGTAGGTTTGTATATCTCTTCTGTATATAGCTGTCTATATTAAGTTGATGATTGTTTAAGTTTGAACCCATTGTTTACTCCTCTCCTCTCCAAGATTTATTTATTTTAAATCTATTTTAAATCTATTTTAAATCTTATTTTGTGAGTATTGTGAGTGACTTTTACATAGGCATTTATTTTTACTGCTTTTGTGTTTCCTGCCTTTATACTGTAACATTTGGTTTCTCCTTTCCACTCAAAGAGCCACCCCCCCCATCCCACTTTAATATTTCTTGCAGGGCTGCTTTAGTGCTCATGAACACATCTAGTTTTTGTTTGTCTGGGAAACTATTTATCTCTCTTTCTATTCTGAGTGATATCCTTGATATAATATTCTTGGCTCCATATTTTTTACATTCAGCACTTTGAATATACCATGCTACTCACTTCTGGCTTGGAAAGTTTCTAATGAAAATCCCTTACTTGACTTACAGGGTTTTCCTTATGTATTATTGTCTTGTTTGGTCTTAATGCTTTTGAATTTTTTCTTTATCACTATATTTTGCAAATTTAGTTGTACAATGTCTTGATGTGGAATTTTTTTTCTGTTGGGGGTGTTTATGTCTCCTGGATCTAGATATATGTTTCTTTCCCCAGATTAAGTAGATTTGCAGATAATATTTCTTCAAAAAATTTTCCTCCTCTGTTTTCTTACCCTTGTTCTTCTTGTGGGACTCCTGTAATACAAATGTTACTATGTTTGATGGAGTCACTGAATTCCCAAGTATATTCTCATTTTGCACATTTGTTTTTTCTCTTTGTTTTCAGATTTATTATTTTCATTACTGTCTTCAAGGTCCTTAATTTGTTCCTCTGCTTCTTCCAGCCTGCTATTCATTCCATCCAGTGTGTTTCTCATTTTTATTATGAGCCCTTTATGTCTGCTATGTTATTACTTAACTCTTTGTTAGTTTCTCACTCTTTTCTCCAAGTGTCCTCCACTCTTTTCTCAAGTCTGGTGTGTAGTCCTATCATTATTGCTTTAAATTCTCTATTAGGTATGATACTTATATCTGTTTCACTTACATGTCTGGCTGTGGCCTTGTCCTGTTTTTCATTTGGGATACATTTCTCTGTCTACTCACTTTGTGTAAGTGTCTGTGCTTTTTGCTGTGTATTACAGAAGTCACCTACATCTCCTGTTTTTGAGAGTAATGGCCTTAGGAAGAAGAGGTCATGTAGTCCCCTGCCATGTAGTGTTTCCCATTCCCCCAAGCCTGGTGGTTCCAAGAGTATTTCCAGTGCCTGCTGTGTGTTCTGCTGTTTGTCCTGGCCAGTGGTATGCAGAGGCTACCTTTGCTTGTTATGAGCAGTGTTTGGTCCCTAGCCTGAATGTAGCACATTTTAGCTAGGTATACTCTCGTCTGCTTGTCTGATAAGACCTGTTGGTACCACCACTGGAATTGAAGCCCTGCAACACTCTCTTTTTAGGAGACATGGGATTGGCAGGGATTTAGGTTGGTCTTCTCGGGGAAGGATCCTGCTGCTTTAAGAATAAGGAAAGCATGACTTGGATGGGCAAGTCCACCGAAGCATGGAGGTAGCAGGGTTTGGTGTAACCAAGTGAGGTTGTGGGGATCAGCACTGCACTGGTTCTCACACGTAGCCCTGTGATTGTGCTGAATGATGGGGGAGGAAAATGGCAGTTCCTTTATTACTGGAGGAGCCTTTCCATGAAAGCTGCCCCTCTTGGATATGCTCCAAGATGAGTGAATAACCTCTGCACTGTAACCCAGTTGCTTTTCAGATCACTGCCTCCATGCTATTTGTCCATAGGTTATTTGCTTTCCTCCTCTCAAAGAGCAGTGCAGTGCCCTCTGGGCTCTATCCCAGTCAAACCCTCTGACCTTTAAAACTCCAGGCTTTAAACCCCACTGGTTGCAAGAACTGCAAAATTCGGCCCCTCGTGCTTTCTAAGCCACTTGCTATGGGGATTTGATTGCCCCTTGGGCTTCCCTGTGTGTTAATCTGTCTCTTGCCCTTCTCTGCAACCATGGTTCCCTCCTTAACACAGTAGCCATGATCTGTTTCCCTCCTAAACTGTGTCTTCCCATTTCCTACCTTCTTTGATATGACCTCTTTTCTACCCCTGGCTGTGAAGTTTGTTCTTCCATTGTTTATGTCAATTTCTGGGGTATTTAGGATGATTTACTGGTTACCTAATTGTATTTGTGGGATGAGGAGAGCCTAGGGTCTTCCTTCTTCACTGCCACCTTCCAATCTCCTACCTCGAAACATCATCACGTACCATCAGCAACATTCTTCACTTTACTTGGGTAATTACTATTCATCCTTCATGTCTCAGGGGAAAATTCTCTGATCTTCTAGACTAGTTATTGTTACATGCCATTTTCTTTATTTTACCTTTATAGTATCACATTTATTTTGTTATTAATTATTATTAACCTGTGTGCTTAGTTCTCTAAATCCTTCAAGACTGGGTCTCTGTTTATCCTGAACACCAACCCTAATATCTTCTTCTTAACAAAATTTCAATAAAAATCCAGGAGCCTAACATTAAGGGATATCTGTTCCCTAAAGATAAAACATTTGCCTTTCTAGAATTTATCCTCAAATGAACCCATGATCAAGTTAGGGATAAAAATTTTTTTATTGCAAATTAGGCCACTTGATGGGATGACTTCATTGCTGTGTGACTTAAAAAGTAACTTGAGTAAAAAGCTAAAAGAATTGCTTTATTGTAAGGTGATTCTCATTGAATAACTTGGTCTGCATGTAACATCAAGACACTGGTTACAGAGCACTCATTCAGGAGCCCACCACAATTGGACCTTCTTTTATCAGTCTCTGGAAAATTCCCATGTGTTTGTAACAACTTGGAATCCAACAGCCAGGCATAAAGTTCATCACATCTCAAACCTTGTTCAAAAGAATAAGAGCTATTTTTTTCAAAACGACATTGTGACCTATAGTTTTCAAACTGGGTTATAACACACCTATAGAGATGTATTGTTGCACGTCAGGTTGTGACAGCCACAAGAGGACCCTGGAGGAATGGGTCACCTTCTTGGAGAATCATTTTTAGCAAGAATATATTTTTATATTGATTAGAAAAGTATTATTCTGAAGTTGAGAAATTAAGTGAGAAGTACATAAAACATGCTTGGTTAAAGGCTTTCCAGAGGAAAATATATAATCATACAGTTCCATGTGTTTGGAAATACTTTGCATTACATTAGTGCAAGTGGAATACACTAAATCAGTAGAATTAGGTGAACACGGCTCAGTCAGCAAACTGTGCCTGTCTCACTCAGCAAGAAATTTGGGAATATAAAGTTGACTGAGGAAGAATGCACGGTTCTGTTTTTCTAGGTACTATATGAACTTAGAGGGATTGAGTTGGATTTTGGCAGGAGCTTGTACTGAGACCACAACTGGAATTTAATAAGAGACCATTTGAAGGGTAAATCTACAGGATGAACTGGGTTGTAGACTCAGCACTTTCTCAGGCACCATTTCTCATCTCATTGGCGTGGGCACCACATGTATAGGAAAACCAAATGTGAATGGATTGTGTCTGATCTGCCCTGCCTGGCTGGCATTGGTATTTGGAGGAAATTTTGGATTGATTAGCTTAGTTCTGTCAGTGACTTTTATAAAGTGGTTGGATTAGTTAACAAGTGTGAGAATAGATATCGATCTAGCTATCTATCCTCTATTTGGATCATCTATCAATATCTGTCTATATAGCAAGATAGGAACATTTGTCAGTAGTCAAGTAGTACTTAAGGGCTTGACAATGCAGAGCAGTTTGTTTACCTTATTCTTATCCTCTGTGGATTAATCATTTTAATATCCACTGATTCATTTCATACCTACAAATATGTACTAATTTACATTTCTCCCAGAAGCAGATCCTGAGACAAAGAGTGAAATGCAAGTAGTTTATTAGAAACGTGAAAGGAAATGAGGAAGAGACACAGGGAAGGACATGGAGCTATCAGAGAATGTATTGTTAAGTCAGTCACCCTGATGGGGGAGTAGAGATTAATCTTATAGGAAAAATCCAGGAAAACTATATGCAACACATACCTCACAAATCGCCTACTTGCTGGTGGAAAGAGCTGGTATATTTGTACACCTTTTGGCATCAGGTAATTGTTGAGTTCTGCTCTTGGGTGGTTGTTAATTCTTTTGCACTTCTGACCTACCCTAGCAGTGGGCAGAGCGACCTCCTGGTAAAAGTCCTGAGGCACAGACAATCAGGTAACTTTTATCTGGAGTATATGCAAAGTCCAAAGGCATGTGGGGAAGACACTGACAACATCAACTCCAGTATACTTAGGCTAAATATCTTAATGTTAATTATTTTTCCTAATTGATTATTCTGCCTTCAGAGTAAAGATCGAACCTACACAATAGTCTTCAGTTAATTTTTTTTGGCTCCCCAAAAATTCATTACAGTTTTTGTTTCTGTGTTGCTTAGCCTTGTATGTTTATAATAACGCATATCCTATCTGCCTTCTATAGCTAATATGTTTGGTACCCCCCTTTATATGTTCTAGCAATCTAGTGTATTTGTAAGGGGATTAACTATTCCAGTCCAACCTACTTCTTTCTCAGAATAATATAGAAAATTCCCTTTGAGATAAATACATTAGAACCACTTACTATCTCTGATAGTTATCGATTCTTTGCACATTCCAACTCCTGTCTTTTGTGTATATACTTTCATAATCTAATTAATTTCCTATATGTGACATTGTGCTGTATTTCTGTACTCTGCTGTAACATTTACCTTGTAAACAGTTTGCTTATAGGTTGAGTCTGTAATTTGAAAATTAATAATACCATAAGATACATGCAATCACATTCCAAATACCATCCAATATAGATTGTTGTTAAATATCTGTAACCTTCTGCTTTACTCTGGTTTGATAACTTTTTATGCTTGATCTGCAGTTTTCAACCTGGGAATTTCTTTTATTAGTGGTTGTTTTTTGTTTTTTGTTTTTTTGTAGTTGGAACTATTATTTCGTAGATTCCCTATATTTTTTCTATTTTACTCGAACATCTTCTCAAATTACTTCCTAAGGAAAGGTGTACTAATGAAAGTGTCTGAGTGCATAAGCCTGCATATATATGAAGACATATTTTTTCTTAGTTTACATGTTTGATAGTTTACATTAGCATATAATTCTAAGTGGTACATTATAAATCGTTAAAACATTCAACACCTTTTTCTACTGTGTTCTAACATTATGGTTTCTTTGTAAGGGACTTACTGTTTCACTCCACACCAACCTCCATCTCAGAATAATTTAAAATGTTCCTTTTGTTCACTATGATTCTGAAATTTTGCGGTAATGTCTAGCCATGAAGCACTTCAGTTACTAGACAGGCCTTTTAATTCTGATGACGAATGTTCTTTGACTCTAGGGAAATCCTTTTTTTTTTTTTTTTAAAATTCTTGAATCCAGTTTTTTTCTTGGTTCTCTTTTGGGATGATTAATAGCAAGATATATTTTAGATTTTTAATCTGTATTCTGTTCTCAAAATTTTTATGTTTATGATGAAGTCACAAGACTGTGTTGGCTTTGTCTTCCAACTTATTTTTGTCTTAATTTTAGCAGTTTTAATTTTTAAGACTTCTTTTTTGTTGTTGTTTTGTTACTTTTCATAACATTTTGTTCTCGCTTTCTGGATGCTTATATTAAAAACTCTTTCAGAGCACAGGGACCAAAACAGGGAGAAAAAAAACCTGTTGAGGCTATGACAAAGAGATTCATTTGTTTATGGATCTTGACTTTTTTTTTAATTGTTAATCTTCCTTGAAACATCTGGTAAGCCCTGGAAAGTTATTATGCTTATGAGTGAGAACATAGCGCATGTTATTTGAAGCAAGGTAGTCAACAGAAAGATACCCTATTAGGTTAAGGAGGCAGGAAGCTATCCAGTATTCCTTTAGAACCCACCCCACTTTGTTCTTTTCATTTTGAGTATTAAGCCATTAAAAACTATTTTATGATTATTAGTATTGCAAGTAAGTTAAATCTGTGTCCTCAATCTAGTTTTTTTGATCTAGTAGTTTTACATATTTAAAAGATAATCTTCCATTTTTTACCTGAGCTGGTCATGTTAGATTTCACCCTTCACAGCTTCTGCGGATGTGCATCTCATCACTCTTTGGTTATGGATCCTTCAGCAGAAGTAAATATTGAGAAGTACTATGAGATAAGGAAACCTGGGGGCTGATACAGTTTCAGCTCCTCTTTTTAAGATTACAGTTGACCCTTGAACAATATAGATTTGAATGGTGGAAGCACACTTACATGTGGGTTTTTCAATTAATAGAGAACAGTACTGTCAATGTAACTTTGCTTTTGTATGATTTTATTAATAACGTTTTCTTTTCTCTAGCTTTATTTTAAGAATATATAATACATATAACATAGAAAATATGTGTTAATCAACTGTTATCAGTAAGGCCTCTGGTCAACATAAGGCTATTAGTCGTTAACGTTTTGAGGGGTGAAAACATAAGCATGAATTTTCAACTGTATGGAGGCAGGTACCCCTACCTCTGTGTTTTCAAGGGTCAAGTCTACTCATTTTAGAATTTTGAATTCCTCACTTTTTTGAGGTCAGTTTCTTAATTTGACAAAGGACAGTAATAATACTGGCCTACTTCATCGGGATTTTCTGTACCAAAAATTATATGAAACTATTTGGAACACTTTTAATATGGTGCACTAAATTAGGGATATAAAGGTAAATAAAATACAATCCCTCTGAAAGAGCATGACACATTCCACCTTAGAAGACCATCAATAATGTCAGAATAGAGAGCAATAAATGTTACTAGAAAGTAATATTATTTCAAGCAGTTATCACTTACAGAAATTTTATCGTTGGCAATCTACTTACTATAGGGAAACATATCCTTTTTTAAACTGATTTCCTTTGGGAGAATGTTTCACTGTGTGTATAAGTAGATAAGTATAGCCTCAAAAAAGTAAAAGCATTTGCTCAAAGTCAAACATCAAATAAGTGATAGAAGTAGTACGTAAAAATAATTCTCATTAAATCCTTCTTTCTTGCTTCCTCATGGAAGCTTTACAAGAGCATATTATATTTCAAAAGAAAATTTGCAAGATTTACAAAATGTGTTACAGAGTAGACAGGAAAGAATAAGCTCTAAAGAGCAAACGCTTGTCATAAAATGAAATGAAATTTATATTTAAAAAAACTCATCAGTTGATTAGTGAGTTTCTTTAAAATAATGTCAAATATAGATGTCAGGTGAATTTCTTTCATGATGATCATCATGACTTTTCTAGCTAGGAAAGTAAAATTGGAAAATCAGGCTTGCAACCAGGATGATCTGATGTCTCAGACTATAAGAAAAATAGAATAGCATTAGCTAAAAGCAGAAAGCTGCTGTCCCTTCACTTTTTAAATATGAATCCTATCATTAGAGATTATATAGGATCATGTGCATGGATATCAAAACGGGAATAATTTATAAAGACAGGTGTATTATCATGAAGATTCACCTTCTGCATTCTCCAGGAACAGCATCCAAAAAATCATCATGAGCAAAATCTCCAGAAAATGAGAATTATAATAATCCTGGCCTGAAAATCAGAAGCATTTACGTATAATGAAAGTCTTTGTGCTGATCTTTACCCATAGACTGGCTAGGTTTATTTTAGCAGGGAAAGTAAAAGAAATAATAGTTTCAACCTCTACAAATAATCCAGAAAAAGATGAAAATTCAGGTGTTTAGTTGAATATGATGTAACATTTTGCTAACTATCTTGGAAGTGGACCATTATAAAAACAATGATGTAAATTACTGGATCCTAGTTGCTACTGTGAGAAAACTTACTAGTTTGACAGTGGTGATTCTTTGAATAACTGGCATGTTATGGTATGATTTCAGATAGTTCTGATTACTAGAGTGCTAACACATTTCTGTACTGAAATACCCCAGGCAAAAGGAAGAGGCATCAGGTAATTAGAAATAATATTCTGCAATCCAGAGTGACACACTCTACAAGAATTTGTAGAATTCTTTTAATGGTTTAATGTTGATAATCAAGTAATGTGCATTGTAGGGCAAAGAGAATATTATTGGATTAAAAACAAACTGAATTTCGGGGTGCCTGGGTGGCTCAGTCGGTTAAGCGTCCAACTTCAGCTCAGGTCATGATCTCCTGGTCCGTGAGTTCAAGCCCCACGTTGGGCTCTGTGCTGACAGCTCAGAGCCTGGAGACTGCTTCCGATTCTGTCTCCCTCTTTATCTGCCCCTCCCCTGCTTGTGCTATCTCTCTGTCTCAAAAATAAATAAAAACATAAAAAAAAACCCTGAATTTTAATGTCAATGCTGTTCTTTAATCAGGTAATCGATTGGGTCTGATCATACCTATTGCCTTATTTTACCTGGTGAGGGGATTGAAATACTTGTCCCATAAGATTCCTTTAAGCTATAATATTCTAAGACCAACTCTATAATCTAAATGTCAGTACCATTTGTTGTAGATTCTTCCAGTGATAACTCCCAATGAATCATGAATTCGGGTAGCCATAAAGTTATATATTCTCCCTCACATTTACTCTTGGCTTGGCAACATTACTGTCTTTGGGCAGTGAGAACATCAGCAAACATGTTGCAAGCAGAGGCTTAAAAGCTACTTATGCCTTATGTCTTGCCTTCTTGGAATACGAAAGAAATCCTGTCCAGGTTACTGAAGGATAAGAGACTGACATGGAATTATCTGAGGCACCTTAGCTGATAACCACGACCAACTGCCAGACCTGTGAGTGATGCCTTCTTGAACTTCAGAGCCATGTAAGCATGGTTATATATGATCAAGCCTAGGCAAAACCAGCAGAGAAACCACTAAGTTAATTGAGAATATCATAGGAAATAATCAGTCATTGTTTAAGACACTAACTTTTAGCTTGCTACAGAGCAATGAATATCTGACACACAATTCAAAAAGGATTTCCCACAAATAGAATACTGGGCTATTTCTAAATTTAGATGAGACCATTTTTTTTTTTTGATTACTAGAATATGAGCAGTAAGAGCGAGCGAGCAAGCTTGCTCATCACTACATTGCTAGCACTTAATACAGTGTTAGCATGCATTAGTTATATATTACTACATGACAAATTACCCCAAACCTTGTTATTTTAATACACCTTCTATGTATTATCTCACAGATGTTTTGGTTTAGGAATTCTGGGATGTCATATCAGTGTCCTCTGTTTCCGAGTCTTACAAAACTAAACTGCAGTCACTATACTGAGGAGGATTGTGGTCTTATCTCAAGGCTCAAGTGGGGAAAGATCTGGATCCAAACTTAGTACCAAGGTTGTTGGCAATGTTCAGCTCCTTGCAGGCTGTTGGCCCATTATGGCCAACCATCCTTTGCCATATGGACCTTTCCAACATGGCACCTTGCTTCATCAAAGCCAGAAAGAGAGCGTGCCAAGGAGATGGAAGACTTAGTACTGTGTGACTTAAACATGGGAGAGACACCTTATCACTTTTTCTGTATCCTATTTGTCAATCTCTAGGTATAACCTTCACTCAAGGGCAAGGAATAACATAAGGATATAGATTCCAAGAAGGAGGGATCATTATGGGTCATCTAAGGAATCTTCCTATTATTGGTCCATAGTAAATGCTGAATAATTTTTTGAAAAGGTGAATACATAACTGAATAAGAAACCATGTTTTGATCAACAAATATGTGTCAGGCATTGTGTTATGTGATGGTGATACTTAGGTGATAATGACACTGACCCTGCATTTCAGAGCATACAGTACAGTGTGGAAGACAGAGTTATAAAATTTAGTGCAATACAATAAAAAATGCTATATATCTGTGGAATACATAAACTAAAATGGAATTTAAATAGAAAATAATTTTCTTGGATAAGGATAGAATTTTTTAAGAGTCTGCTAACAGAGTTACGGTTTTAAGGATGATGCATCCTTTTCCATCTCTAGAGTTGGAAGGAATGGAGAGAAGTACTTTTCACATACAGTAATGTTATAAGGGGTGTGTGTGTGTGTGTGTGTGTGTGTGTAGCAAAGAGTGAGGGACAGACAGATAATTGGATTAGCAGGGATTTTCCCCCTGGTTTTTCCCAAACAGTATATGCTCTCCTATAAAGTTTGTTGAAGAATGACCTGTCCCATAGTCTTTAATTGACCCAGTGAAGGTTTATAAAGAAGGCAGATAGCCCAGTTGATGAGAAGATAGTATACAGATGCAAAGAGGAACCCAGGTGTAATTGATTGCACAGTTGCCCTTATCTCCAGAATTGTTCAGGTTAATTACACATTGGAGAAAATTGAGTAAGTTAGAATCTTTGAGCAAAACTGTTCTAAAACCAGTCCTTTCAGATGGAAAAGAGGAGGTCCTTTGACACCAGGGCATTTTTAAGGATGGGTTGTGGAGGAGAATTTAATGATGTGTAAACTTTCACATCTGTTGACAGTTGCTCTCCACTGATATCACAGAGAGCAAAATGAAAGTGTGACTTTTAAAATGAGCCTTCCGAAGGATTTATTAAAATTATGAAAAGAAATAAAGTGCATAAAGCTATCGAAGTGTCATCTGGGAAGGACTCTCTTACTATATTTTGTATTGGATAAATGATACTGGTAAAAGTAGATTTAGAATATTCGAGAGCATGACTCAGATTCATAACCAAATTCAAATCCTGGCTCTATGAGTTTTTAGCTACAGGCCTTGGGGTAAGTCCCTTAACATCTATGGGATTAAGAACCATCATCTATAAAACTAGGATATAACTACTAACTAATTTGTGTTAGGAAGTCACTGAGAATTACTGTAAAAATGCTTTGATTTAATAGGCATTTGTGTTTCTTTCCTTTTTTGCTGTATGACCCAAGATGTGGGGAAATGTATCTCAGAATTCTTCCTGTCTTGGCCTCTTCATATACGTCACAATTTATAGTGTTGTCTTTGGCAGTGTTGTCACTTGACCAAAAATCCATTATCAAGAACATCCCCCAAAACCTAGATTGACTCTAAGTCAAGGCAGCAAAGGTGATTATATCCCAAGACCTCCAACACTAGGTAAGTCCTGAGTTGCATTATTGAGATGGTGATGCAAAGAGATGACCTACCTAATCCAAGAGAGACCAACTGAGTATCCAATCATGGGTGGCCAATATTGTAATTTTCCAAGAACAGGTATACTAAAAGTTTGTCTAGACCATAGACCCTGAAACCAGTTTATGGGAAGTGACATTGGTTCTGGTGCCTTAGAGGAAGAGGTTATGTATTCATACTCTAGATGTCAGAATTGTGCTGCTTGACATCTTAAACAGCACATGTCTGGCTAAGAGAAAAACTCAGCATTAGCAGATAGAAAGTATCTAGCTTCAGGATATGGGGTAGGGCAAGGGGGAGTGAAGGTGGAGAAACTAGAACCACCTGAAAGTCTTTGAAGGAAACCTGATCTTATAAGTAGAACATCATTTCTGAAGGCAAAGGCAAGAGACCATGGTAATAAATCAATCAAATAGTGTTACAAAATGTATATGCATAATGGTCATAGTTTAAAATGAATGAGATGTACCAGTGGATAGCAAAGTAGGGGGAAGAAGGCATTTTCTTCCAATTTCTCATAGTGTCCAGTCTCACAGTTAACATTTTTAGGCAGAAAAGTTTAAAAAACCACAAAATTGATAATTACTAATGAAAAGTTCTTGCTAGTAAAATCTTCCTTAGAAACTGCCCCCAGAGGGTACCTGGATGACTCAGTTGGTTAAACATCTCACTTTGGCTCAGATCATGATCTCACAATTTTGAGAGTTCGAGTTCTCCATCGATGAGCTCAAGCCCCACTTCCATTAAGCTTGTGCTCTCTTAGGGTATACATGAGTCCTGCTTCAGGTAAACATTAACCCCCCTTCGGGTGAGCCTGAGTTCTCTCTGTTTCTCTCTCTCTCTCTCTCTCTTTCTCCCCACTCATGGTATATTCTCTCTCTCTCTCTCTCTCTCTCTGCCCATTGCTCACTTGCACCCTGTCTCTCAAAAAACAAACAAAAACACCTGCCCTCAATGACCATGAGCCCATAATTCTTGGTTCTTTGTTCCTCTTCCATATACAGCTTTGTAGACCTTCTACTCTGTGCCGTTCTCCCATCACCACCACCACTAACACCCCCACGCTCATAATCTTCTGTCACCCAGGCTTTTTGCCTCACATTCCTTAACCACTACATGTATTATAGTTTCAGGATGTCTCATCATGTACCTGTCTTTGTCCAGAAAACGGACAAGTCAGATACCCTGATTCTGCTACTTCCAGACAGTTTCCTTAACTTTTCTGATTTTCAGTTCCATATGAATCAAGTATATAGTTATTGCATACCCTGCATCTGAAAATTGTTGCAAGGGATGATAGAGAAGGCTGTGTATGAGGAAACTGTAAAATGTCTAGGATAGAGCAACAATGAAATGATGGTCAATTATTACTGTTAAGGCTGATGTTATTAGTACTATAGCATTATTATCATAACTATTACTATCCCTGCTTTCCTTTCTAGACTCCAAGCTTCTTGAGGACAGAGCTTTGGTTTTCCTTATACATGTCTTGCTCATTACCTAATGTGGGACCTAAATGTATAAGGTGACCAAACATTTTCAAGTCAAACCAGATTTCATGGATTCTGAGAATAAACAACTAATTGAACATTAGCACTCTGGGTTGTTATGTGGAGCCAAAGTTTGAATATTCTTGACTGGGAGTCCACCTTATATTCAGATTTGCTGAGCATCTTCGTAGAGTTCTCTTGCTTTTGAAGGCAAGCCCGGGCTACAGGATGCAGAAAGAGTCATACTTTACCTATTAGGCAGTGGAGGACAGTGTTACAGTTCATCATCACATACAGGTCCCCTGGGCTGTCGAGGTAGAGATAGAAAACACACATAAGCAACTCTCCAAGCCAATAATTCAGTGGTCCTTTTTATTGATAATTATCTCTTACGTATCTGATTAAGCTTAGGCTTCTGAAGGTGTAAAAAATGCCCTGGAGGTATAGCTAGCAAAAATTAACACTCCACTGCACACCCTAATTAGAATTTAATTAGGGAATTAAAAAAAAATGCCGAGCACATGTTTTTAGCAAGTGCATAATCACTGACTTATTGCTTGTAGGTTTTTTACATATTTTTCATTGTAAATATCCAATTATAATTGTCATTTAGGTCAGACTTTAAGAATTCAAAGTCTTATTCAAAATAATGAGAATTTGTTTCTTTAAGCATAATGTCCTCTAGTATAGTTTTTATATCTTTTAATTTACTATGTATTCTACCCAATTCCTTCTCCTAACATAGAGTCTGGGTGGTGTTCTCCTCATGATGTGATGTATTACTCTTCAACAAAGCCCTGCATCTTGTATTTACAACCAGTGCATATGAGAAAAAAGACAAAGTGACAGCCGCATCTGTGTTCTTGTTCCTGAGAGATTTGTAACAAACCATGATTGTAAAACTGCAGTCTCTTTTTCATAGTGAATGTTGTGTGTATGCCTCCAACTCTGACCAAACTTCTGGAGTGATTTATAGCACATCTGTTTTGACCTGCCCCTGATAATATTCAAATTAAAGTCACAGTTGGAAAAGAAAGTGGCCTGTGCCATATGAGTTACACTAAAGGTATAGAAACCATTCCAAGCTTGATTTGTGACCACTGCCATCAGCTTTGAAAAGCCACAGCTGATGGAGAATAATGTCTGATGTTGATTTCTTAATCACACCACCATTATGGAAATAATACGTTGCTACAGTGATAATCATTACCCCTTTCTGATGGTATTTCAGTGCCTTTTACAGCCACTTCTAATGACCATTGAACTGTTTGGTCTAATGAGTGAGAAGACTCCAACATCTTTATTCAAAAGTCACTAATGATAATTGCCACCTATCACCCCGTTCTCCAGAGCCCAGAACGTATGTCCACTGAATCCCATTATCATCCCTGCAGGTCCCCATCCCAATCTTACTCAACTCAAGTAATTAAACCTAATTTATATCTGATCCAGTGAAGGCTGTAGTCATTTTTCTCAAATTCATGTTTTCTGTTGCGTCTGCATATCACCCAATGCTAGAAAAAATTTTAAAGTTTTTATTGAAAAATCATACATATGATTAGTGACAGCTTTAATGTCAGCAAATCAATGAAAAATTCATAACTATTTTCATTTTTATAGTATGGAGTGATGGTTAAGAGCAAGGCCTTTTGTAGCAACGTGGATGGAACTGGAGAGTGTTAAGCTAAGTGAAATAAGTCATACAGAGAAAGACAGATACCATATGTTTTCATTCGTATGTGGATCCTGAGAAACTTAACAAAAGATCATGGGGGAGGGGAAGGCAAAAAAGAGAGAGGGCAAGAGCCAAACCACAAGAGACTCTTAAAAACTCAGAATAAACTGAGGGTTGATGGGAGGTGGGTGGGCACCTGTTGGGATGAGCACTGGATGTTGTATGGAAACCAATTTGACAATATTTCATATTTAAAAAAAAGCATCAGAAGTGTAGTAGAGTTGGCTTTAAAATTTGGTTCCATCTCTTAGTAGCTATTGCGATCCCAGGCAGTTCAACTCTGAAACTCGTTGTGTCTCTAAAATGGGAATAAGAATAGAGCTTACTTGGGGCACCTGGGTGGCTCAGTTGCTTAAGGGACCGACTCTTGAACTCTTGATTTCAGCCTCAGGTCATGATCCTGGGGTTGTGAGATAAAGCCCTGTGTTTGGTTCCACACTAAATGTGGAGTCTGTTTAGAATTCTCTCTCTCACCTACCCACTTTCTCTCTCTTTCTCTCTCTCTCAAAATGATAAAGAATAGAGCTTTCTTGATATAATGGCTATTAGTATTAAACTGAAATTTTATATTATCATCACAGTTATTACCATTATTCTCCTTTATGTAGATGATTATTATCTACATAATTCAGTTATCTTCATAAATTCCAGTTACCAGAATAAGCACATGATTGGGATTCCCTCAGTGTGAAACCGTAATCCAGATGTGGACGCAGAGTGGATTGTGTGCATCATTGCTATGGGTCTACCTGTGTGGAGCAACTGACCCTTAACCCTCTCTTCTTGACTTACGTGACATGAGGTAGAGGAGGTGGCAAACGGTTGAAAAACACAAATGTAGTGGCAAAGGAGGGAAGCAGCTGGTGCTTATTCTTTCTTAGGTTTACAAAATTGATATGAGGGAGATAGGAACATTTGTACTGCATAGCTAGATAAGCTAACCTTACAGCTAGACTGAATGAAGTCTAACTGCAAAGAACTAGTAAGTGGTAGAATGGTGGAGCTCCTTCTAAGTCTTGGTTAAAGCTCCTTAAGCTATGTGACCTTTTGAAGAATTCATGAAGTACAATCTGGTTAAAGTATATATTGAGAGATGAACCAAAGAATGTATAGAGGAAAGCAACAATAATATATGCTGCATAAAATTCGCAGGTGTTAGAGGACATCAGAAACGAGAATGTTTCTTTGTGTTTTCTGAAACCTAAAAACAGTGTTGTGAAAATGGCATATGCAAGTAGGAAATTCATCTTGTGACTGTATTTTGTATTGATCAGATTGAAATTTAATACATGTGCCCATTTTCACATGTACACACAGGAAGAAAAGGTGAATATTTTTGGAAAATGGAATATGAGGACATAATGACATAAGAGCTATGTCGTGTTAGAGATTAAACAGTTTCCCTTCTAGATGTTTTTTCCATGATAATTTTCATGACAGAAGGTTATTGCAAAGGGACATAGATATAGCCCCAATAGTCTGAAGTTAGAAACAAAGACATGTTTTCAAATCACATTCACATTTCAGATGATTAATTGTAAACTGTAGTTCTCCCTTCAGGAAAATATTAAGACGTGGCTAGGAAACAGTGATATGGCTTACATCTGTAACAGTAATTCAGCAGTAATATGTTAATTATCATTTTATAGGTACAAAAGATTGTGACATTGTGGCAATATATTGCCTCCTCCCGTCAAGAGATGGAGCTTAATTCCTACCACATAAACTTGGCTGGCTTTGTGATGTTCTAATCATGTGAGAATTCTCACGTAAAGCCTCCAGAAACCTTGCAGCTTCTATTCTGGCTGCTCTTGAACTACTTTAACTGCCATGCGAACAAGCCAAGGCAAGCCTGGTAGGGGATGAGAGACCACATGGAGAGAGGTCCCATCCTTATGGCAGCCATCCTTACCTAGGCATATCGTGGACCATCCACCCCCAGGTACCCCACCAAGTGACCACAAATCTAAAAGCCTAGCTGGTATCAGCTAAGCCAGGACCAAACCTGAAAAACTGTCTATATGATCTCAACCTAATCTGCTGATTTACAGAATCATGAGCTACATAAATAGGTGTTGATTTAACTCACTAAGTTGTGGGGTGGTTTGTTATGCAGCAAATGCTGACTGATAAAAATTAGTCATAACTATCGCAATGTCCTAGTTTTGTGAAATGCTTGCTCAGTATTTTGAGCTACTTGAGGAATTTTTCACAACTTTGCTACAGAAATATTTTTATGTCATTTTTGAATAGATTGCATTCACATGATTCAAAATTCAAAAGTTACAAAAGGGTACAGAATAAATTTCTCCTTCTAGTGTGTATCCCCTAAATACGCCTTTTTATTTTACCCAGAGGGAAATTATGTTATCAGCCTCTAATGTATACTTCTAAAGATATTTTAACCTTATAAAACATGTGTTTGTTATATGATACACATATTCTGTACCCATCTTCTCTGAGATGTCTTCTAGGCTAACTACTTCAAGTAATGACTTGTTAATTACCTTTTACTAAAATTTAGACTTGTTTTAAGAGCATTTTTAGGCTCACAGAAAAATGGAAAGGAATAGAAATTTCCCATGTGCTCCTGCTCTCATGCAGTTTTAACCTTCCATATTATCAATATCCAACCCCCCCCCCCCCCACGAGATTGGTATATTTGTTACAACTGATGAATTTACGTTGACCCATTGTAATCAGCCAAAGGGCACAGTTGATACTGTGTTTTACTCTTGGTGCTGTATATTCTACGAGTTTGGACAAATGTGTAATGATATGTTTCCTTACTGTGGTATTATATGGAGTATTTCCACTGCTCTAAAAACCTCTGTGCTCTGCCTATTCATCCCTTTTCCCACCTCCATTCCCTAATGTCTGGCAACCACTCATCTTTTCACCATCTTTATAGTTTTTCCTTTTCCTCGACATCACATAGTTGGAATCATACAGTATGTAGCCTTTTCAGGCTGATTTCTTTTACTTAGTACCATACGTTTAAAGTTCCTTTATGTCTTTCGTGGCTAAATAATTCATTTCTTTTTAGTGTTGAATAATACTCCATTGCCTGGATGTACCACAGTTTATCCATTCACCTGTAGAAGGACATCTTGGTTGCTTCCAAATTTTGGCTGTTCCAAATAAAAATGTTACAAATATGCTTGCACGGGCTTTTGTGTGCACGTAAGGTTTTAACACCTTTTGGTAAGTACCCAGGAGCACAATTTCTATGTCATAGGGTAAATGTATGTTTATTTGTGTAAAGAAAGAAAAGAAAAGGAAAAGAAAAGAAATCTCTGCCAGCTCGTCTTTGAAAGTGGCTGTACCATTTTGCATCCCCATCAACAGTGTATGAGAGTTTCTCATGCTTGGTCCACATCCTCACCAGCATTTGGTGTTGTGAGTACTGTGGATTTTGACCATTCTGATGGGTGGATATTACCTCATTATTGTTTTAATTTGCATTTCACCAATGACATATGATGCAAAGTATCTTTTTATATGCTTATTTTCCAGTTGTATATTTTCTTTGATGAGGTGTCTGTTAACATCTTTGACCTGTTTTTCAATCAGGTTGTGGTTTTCTTACTGTTTTAACAGTTACTTGTATATTTTAAATAATAGTCCTTTTTCCAGATACTTCTCTGAGGATATGGCTTGTCTTCTCATCTCTTGACATTGTCTTTCACTGAGCAGAAGTTTTTAATTTTAATGAAGCTTAGCTTATTATTTCTTTCATGGGTCCTGCTTTGTTGCTATATCTAAAAATTCACCACCCTTCCTAAGGTTTTCTAGGTTTCCTCCTATTTTATCTCCTAGGAGTTTTATAGCTTTGTGTTTTCCATTTAGGTTTGTGATCTTTTTGAGTTGATTTTTGTGAAGGATGTAAGGTCTTTGTCCAGGTTCATTTTTTGTATGTGGCTGTCCACCTGATCCATTGCTATTTGTTGAAGAGGCTATCTTTGCTCCATTGTATTGCCTTTGCTCCTTTGTTAAAGATCAGTTGACTATGTTTATGTAGGTCTGTTTTTGGGTTCTTTATTCTCTTTCATTGATCTCTTTGTCTATGCTTTCACCAATACCACAGTATTTTGATAAATGTAGCATTATTGGGTATATGAAAGTTGGAGAGTGTCAGTGTTTTAACTTCATCATTTTTCTTTAAATACTGTGTTGTCTATTCTGGGTCTTTGTCCTCTCCATATATGCTTCACAATTGTTGTGTCACTATCTATAGATAACTTTTTGGAATTGTTATTGAGGTTGCGTGTAATCTATAGATCAAGTTGTGAAGAACTGACATCTTGATAATATTGAGTCTTCCTATATATGAACATGGAATATCTCTCTCTTTTTTACGGTGTTCTTTGATTTTGTTCTTCAGAGTTTTGTGGTTTTTCTTATATCCATTTTGAACATATTTTGCTATATTTATATCTAAATATTTCACAAACTGGATGCCAACACAAGGGAGATTTAAAAATTTACAAATTTCACTTGTTCATTATTGGTATATAGGCAAGTGATGAACTTTTATAAATTAACCTTGTATCCTGAAACCTTGTTTTAATTGCTTATTCCAAAATTTCTGTGTATGTGTATATTTGTATGCATGGGTGTCTCTAGCCTTTCAGATTTTCTGTTTAGATGGTAATATTATTTAAAAGAAAGACAACTTTAGTTTTTCTTTTCCCCAGTAAGAATACCTTTTATTTTATTTTCTTGCCTGTTATATTAGCTAGAATTTCCAGTGTAATGTTGAAAAGGAGTGATTAGCAGTGATATCCTTGCCTTGTACCTCACCTTACAGGGAAGGCTTTAAGTATTACACTGTTAAGTATGATGTTAGCTGTAGGCTGTGTGTGTGTATTCTTTATAAAGCTGAAAAAGTTCCCCTCTATACCTAAGTTACTGGGAGTTGTTATCATGAAAGAATACTGGATTTATTTCAAATGCTTTTGCTGCATCTACTGATGTAATCATGTCATTTTTCTTTTTTTCCTGGTTGCTGGGATGGATAACATTAATTGTTTTTCAAATGATGGATCAGCTTTGCATATCTGAAGTACCATTTGGTCACAGCATATATTTCTTTATATACATTGTTGGATTAAATTTACTAATATTTTATTGAGGATTTTTACATTTACCATGAGGGACATTGGTATGTAGTTTTCTTAAGAATTCTTTGCCTGGTATTGTTATTAGGGTATTCCTGAATTCATTGAATGAGTTAAGATGTATACATCTGCTTCTACCTTCTGAAAGAGATTATAGATATTTAATATTATTTCTTCCATGAGTGTTAGGTATAATTCACCAGTATATACATATGGGTCTCCTGCTTTCTGTTTTGAGGGTTATTAATTATTGATTCAACTTATTTAATAGATCCATAACTATTCTGATTGTCTCTCTCTCTCTCTTTTTTTTTTTTTTTTGAAGTTTATTTATTTTCAGAGAAAGAGAAAGAGCATGAGCAAGCTGGGGGAGGCAGAGAGAGAGGGGGAAAGAGAGAATCCCAAGCAGGCTCTGGGCTGTCAGTGGAGAGCCCGTTGCAGGGCTCCATCTCATGAACTGTGAGATCATCACCTGAGCTGAAATCAAGAGTCAGATGCTTAACTGACTGGGCCACCTAGGGTCCCCTGATTGCCTATTTCTTGTGTGACTTTTCACAAATTGTGTCTTTGAAGAAATTGGTTCATTTATTCTAGGTTATCAAATTGTGAGCATAAAATTAATTATTCCTTTATTATCCTTTTAATGTCCATAGGTATGGTAATGATGCCACTTCTTTTCGTTTCTGATATTAGTAATTTATGCCTTCTGTTTTTCTTAGTTAACCTGGCTACATTTAGGACTTTGTTAAACAAGGTTTATCTTTTTCATTAATTTACAACCTGACTCCCAAAGAACTCCTGATCCTCCTTAGTGGCTTTCATTTTTTATAGCAATGCCACTTTCTAATTTATTATATATAATATTTATCACAGTTAATATTTACGTACATCCTCAAAACTTCCATGAGGAAAAGGGTAATTTTGTGTCTTTTTTGTATATACTTAGACCACCTGGTATATTTCCTGCACATAGTCTGTGCTCAATCAGTACTTGTTAAATCAATGACCACATCCTAAAGGTGAAAAAATGTCTTAGGAGAAACTTCACTTAAAAAATCAAAGCTATTGTTTAATATCATATTCAGAGTAAGTATGTATAGCTTTGATTCATTTATTCAAGTAATATTTACTAAATTTAAGGTAATGTTTCTTGGTGCTATGAGGAATAAAATTAAATAGACATGATCTTTTCTCTCAAATTGATAGATTGAAACTGATGGGAGTGATAGGTATATCATAAAATATCTTCCACATACTAGGATATTAATTGACTTCTGATACAAAGCTGCTAAAAAGCATTTATACTAATAATTCATTGAATTAGAAAAAGGTAAGTAACATAATTGTAAGTATCATAATTGCTTCTTATTCAGTAGAAATATAATTGCTTTTTATTGGAATAATGGGGGCTTTTTATAGAGGAGAGGGTAGCATGCAGTTTGTACTTTGAAGAATATGTAGAACTTAGTTAAGTTACAAGGAAGGGAAGTTGGCTGTTGAGGAAAGAAATTGTGGTACTAAAGATGAAGGCAAGTACAGAGAGGAGGCTGCTAAAGGTGGGTCGTAGAGGACCCTAAAAACTAATTTAACACATGGATCTGATGAACATTGTCCCACGTGTACTTTTTGTAAGACACAGTGCTCAGCATGACACCTTGAATATGGCTAATTAACAACCTTTCATCATGTTAATGAAAATGATCTTAATTGCTTTGGGGACATATGGTCACTTCACTATGGGATGTCTTTTTGTTTTTAAGGTCTTCCTTTATTAGAAAAATGTGAAATACAGGGATATGTGTGTATTATTATACTAATTTTTTAAACTGAGTATTAATAATATAAGTGAAATCGTTTGATTTCAGAAAATGAGATTAGTAAAGTCATGGTTAAGCTGACCAGTTGAACAGCATTTGTTATATATAAATGGTCTTTGAGATAGTATTCTCTGAAAAGAGTTGCTTTGCCCATTTCCTATTATAGTGGAGATTGTACTTTTGCTGTTGGTCCTTTGGGTAACCACATTCACTGTTTTCAGAACTGCTTCTAAAGGACAAAAGTTGTTTCTCTCCTATATTCAGGGAATGTGCTGACCAAGCTGATGAACAAGTACAACGCCTTTTGTATTTAGAGTCCTAAGCTATAGCACTAGCATCCAGGTATATGGCAGTACTTGCAAATGAAAGAAAGCAAATGCAATGGGGTCACAGAAGAGGAAGAAAACCTCATTTCCAAAGTATCTTGTTTCAAACTTGGAATGGTTCTTCCGTTAAGGTAACAGTTTTTCAAGGTGAAATCTTCTAACACTTCATTAGATAGTTAGAACTAGAAGGATCATTGGAAATGAATTGGTGTAGCATTTGTCATGTGGAATGGAAGGAAAGAATTGTTCAAAAAGATGACCTGGCTTAGCCCAGTTCAGAGAATATGTTGCTGGTAGAGCTGGAAGGAGTAATAGCAACATTATCCTTGAGGGTGAATGGGCAATGAGAAGAGGGTGCTTCCATTCTCAAGTTGACTTTAAGAAATGCAGAAGAAAATTGAGGAATGCTAAGGTAAAGGTTTCAAGATTAAAGTCATGAATAGGGTTTTGGTGCAAAGTATTTTAAGGACAAGATAAATAAAAGTGTTTTAAAGTTTCATAAAGGGGCTCCTGGGTGGCTCAGTCGGTTAGGCGTCCGACTTCGGCTCAGGTCATGATCTCACTGTCCCTGAGTTTGAGCCCCGCGTCGGGCTCTGTGCTGACAGCTCAGAGCCTGGAGCCTGTTTCCGATTCTGTGTCTCCCTCTCTCTCTGCCCCTCCCCTGTTCATGCTCTGTCTCTCTCTGTCTTAAAAAAAAAAAAAAAAAAAACAAAAAAAAAAAAACAAAAAAAAACGTTAAAAGTTTAATAAAAATATGTTTACATGCATCCAAATTTACCCATTGTAAGTATATAGTTTGATGCGTTCTCAACAGTGAATATAGTCAGGCAACCACCAAAAATATTAAGATTTAGAACACTCAGGTTGATCTTTGGTTTAAGATAATATATTTTCTTCTGTGCTTCAGTTTTGCCTCTGTAGAACTGCGATATGATAGAATCAAACAGTATATAGTCTTTTACATTTGGTGTCTTTTGCTTAACGTATTTTGAGATTTATCCACATTACATATACTAGAAGTTGATACATTTTTATTAATGAGTAATAGTCTTTTCTATGGACATACCACATTTTATTTATTCATTCACCAGTTGATAGCTCTTTGCTTGTTTACATATTTTTCGTAATTAAGTATAATGCTGCCATTAAAATTTGAATACCTCTCTGTGGAGATGTTTTCATTTCTCTGTAGCATATCCTTAGGCTGGACATTTTTAATCTATGTTTACTTTTCAAATGGGATTATTTATTAAGTTGTGACTGTTATTTATATATTCTACATTTATGTCCTGTGTCAGATACATTTTTTTCTAGTCTGTGGATTACCTTTATGTTTCTTTCTTTTTTTTTTTAAGTTTATTTATTTATTTTGAGAGAGAACAGGTATGTGTGCATGAGGTGGGAAGGAGCAGAGAGAGAATCATAAGCAGGCCCTGCATTGTCAGCACAGAGTCTGATGTGGGGCTCAAGCTCATAACCTGAGCTGAAAGCAAGAGTCATATGCTTAGCCAACTGAGACACCCAGGTGGCCCTGTTTCTTTTCTAATTGTGTGTGCATCAGCAAAACTTTAAATTTTGATGAAGTTTGAATTTCTCTCTTGAGATTTGTTCCTTTTTATGATTCAAGAAATACTAGATTAGCCCATATCACAATTGCTTTCTTTTATATTTTCTTCTAGAAATTGTATGGGTTTTGAATTTTGAATTAATTTTTGTACAAGGCTTTATAAAAGGGTCGAGATTTACTCCATATATACATTCAGTTACTTCACCATTAATTGAAAAGACTATTTTCTGTCTCTTTATTATTTTGATATTTTTGTATAAGATTGTGTTTGGACTCATAGTTCTATTTCATTGATTTATCTTCTGTCATTGTGCTAATACTAAAATATTTTAATCACTGTAACTTTATAGTAAGTCTTCACATCAGGATTAATAGTCCTCCAACATTGTTATTCTTTTATTTATTTATTTATTTATTTATTTATTTATATTAATTTTTTTAATGTTTATTTATTTATTTTTGAGAGAGAGAGACAGAGCACGAGCAGGGGAGGAGTATAGAGAGAGGGAGACACAGAATCCGAAGCAGGCTGCAGGCTCTGAGCTGTCAGCACAGAGCCCGACGTGGGGCTCGAACTCAAAAACCATGAGATTATGACCTGAGCCGAAGCTGGATGTTCAAGCGACTGAGCCACCCAGTAGCCCCCGTTATTCTTTTTATTTAAATTATTTTGACTATTCTAGGTCTTTTGAATTTTCATAGAGATTTTTAGAATCAGATTCTTAAGTTGACTTTAAAATCATGCTGGCATTGACTGACTATGCACTGAAAGAGAGTTGTCCTTTTTAACATTACTAAGTTTTTCATTCTATGAACATGGTATATCACTCCATTAGTTTAGGTCTTAACTTCTCTCATTCCTGCATTTGTAGCTGCTAGTATACAAGTTAGACATACTTTTATTAAACTTATTACTAAATATTTTACTTACTCATTTGTGATTGTACTTTTATTTATTGTAATTTTGTGCTTTTATTGATTGTGATTTTTAAAGGTTTATTTACTAGACAGAAAGAGTGCACAAACACAGGTGTATGTATGCCCCTTCCCCTCAGGGAGAGAGGGAGGAGCAGAAAGAGAGAATCTGAAGCAGGCTCCCCCGTATCTGAGTGGATCCCGATGCAGGGTCAATCTTAGGAACCATGAGATCATGACCTAAGGCAAAATCAAGTGTCAGGCACTTAAGCAACTGACCCACCCAGCTACCCCTGTGATTGTGTTCTTTTTAACCCAATTTTAACTTTCATTTTTGAGTTGCTTGCTAATTGATTTTTGAATATTGATATGTACCCTGTGGATATGTGTATATAAAAATGTAACATGTGTTTTGTGCACACACTTTTTCTTAAGATGATTCATCACCCCAATTTGTGATCACTGATAAAAGCCTTAGGCAGAGCATTGACTGAATACAAGCTTTGTATTATGTATGATAAAACTATTCTAAAATGAAGTACTATTAAAACAATAAGCACATTGAAAAAAGGCATATATACATTTTCCTGTGTTCTTGTTGAATACGTAAAACACCAGTAATTTATCTTTTTTTTTTCTTGATGAGAGCACTTAGTCTACTCCCTTAGCAAATTTCATTTATGCAATATGTTATTATCAACTATAGCCACCATGTTGTCATTAGATAATCAAACTTTATTCATTTGTTTTTAATAACAAAGTATTTTTCAAGGAATATCACAAAGTTAACATGCAGTTTTAAATCTGGAATATATTCATAAGGCAGATAAAAGATGAAAGTAGAAGATAAAGGTATAAGACCTAGTTGGATGATTATTGAATTTCCAAAAATTATCTTTCAGTGAAAAAGGGAATATAAAGTCAATAACACAATGTCCCTGTTGTAAAACTGGAAAAGGTAAAACTGAAAAACTTGATGTCTGCATTAAGTGTATGATATAAACCTCTGAAGTTTTATATATGTGAGGAAAAATCTGGTTGATAAACCCTGTTATTAAATGCTCCATGGGGAGCAAGGCAGAAGCATGACTAGGAGGAAATAATAAAAAAGGAACTTAAAATAGATAAAGTAATAAAATTGTTTATTTATGTAATATAAGCATACTTTTCTATATAAATTAAAATAAACACTTGTAATGATGGTCATTATTTATATATTTACTTTTTCCTGGGAGCATGCTTCCAAATTCCACTCAGTCTTTACTCAAGTTCTAGGGTGTATTGTTATTAATCTAGTTAACAAATGAGGACGTGGTTGTTTGAACATTTTTTCACTTGTCAGAGTTCACACACCTGGAAAAGGGTGGAGCTGAATTACACCTAACCAGGCTAACTGTTGTATGTTGCTTTTCTCAACACTGTACCTATATTTCTTTTTTCAGTTTCCTTGGGCTAAATTGGCAGACAAATTTGTGGAATATGTAGTGTATACAGAGAGATGATTTGATACATAAACATTATGAAAGGTTTCCCCCTGATTTAACTAACACAAGCCTAGACTCAATTGTGTGTGTGTGTGTGTGTGTGTGTGTGTGTGTGTGTGAGAGAGAGAGAGAGAGAGAGAGAGAGAGAACACTGAAGTTCTACACTTGTAGCACACATGAGTTACACAATAAAGTGTTACTGGGGCGCCTGTGTGGCTCGGTTAAGCGTCAGACTTCAGCTCAGGTCTTGATCTCACGGTTGGTGAGTTCGAGCTCCATGTCGGACTCTGTTCTGACAGCTCAGAGGCTGGAACCTGCTTTGGATTCTGTGTCTTGCTCTGTCTCTGCCCTTCCCCCAGCTCATACTCTATGTATCTCTCAAAAATAAACATTTAAAAAAATTTGCAATAAAATGTTATCAACATGTCACCATGTCATATATTAGATCCTCAGAAACTCTTCATCTAACAATTAAACGTTTTTACCCTTTACCAATCTCTCCCTATTTCCACCACATCCTATGCTCTGGCAAACAAAGTTTTACTTTGTTTCTATGAATACAACTATTTAAATTTAGATTGCAAATGTGAGATCACACAGTATTTCTTTCTCTCTTTGTCCTGTTTAACTTAGTGTAATGACATCCAGATTCATCTATGTTGCTGCAAGTGGCAGAATTTCCTTATTTTTAAGACTGAATAATAATTCCTGTGGATGTGTGACACATTCTTGGTCCATTCTTTGCCTATTTTACTAATGCTTCAGTGAACTGGGAGTAGAGATATGGTTTTGTTTCCCATGGGTATATACCCAGAGCACGATTCCTGGATCATATGGTAGTTCTATTTTTAATGTCTTGAGGAACCTATATACTGTTTTCCATAGCAGCTGTGTGAGTTCACAATCCTCCCAGCACTGTATAGGATATCCTTTTCTCTATAATCTCCTAGCATTTGCTTTTTCTTTTCTTTTTGGTAATAGCCATCCTAACAGGTATGAAGTGCTACCTCAGTGTGGTTTTGATTTACATTTCCATGATGATTAGAAATGTGTTGAGAATTTTCATGTTCCTGTTGGCCATTTGTATGTCTTCTTTGGAAAAAAGTCTATTCAAGTCCTTTACCTATTTTTAAATAGTTTTGGGTTTTTTTTTGTTGTTGTTTCTGGTATTGAGTTGTATGAGTTTTTTGTATGTTGATATGCTAAAATTCATATTTTAGAAAGAAGTCTTTGTTGAGCAAGTAGATGGTGGATTATAGGTTAAAAATAAGAGCTAGTATGGTGAGTTAATACATTCCCAGAAGAAGTAGAGAAATGGAAAATATCCCTTAAGAAATGACACTAATAAAGGAATTAAAATAGGATTCTAAGATACTAATATGTAACAGTTGATTTGAAAGTAGAGGGGGGAGACATTGAGGATGATTTTTAGGATTCTAATTTGAATGACTATATTGTAATATCAAAACATGATATAGACAAAATAGAAGTGGAGGAACAAATTCAAAAACTGTGTTTTGGAGGAGTGGGTAGAGGGTGTTTAATGAGTTCACTATTGGTCTTGTCAGATTTCAACTGCCCCTAGGTGTGTGTGTGATGATAGGCACTGCATAGTTGGAAGTGCCGAAACAGTGCATAGATTGAGGTGTCAATTTCCGGGTCATCAGCATAGAGGAAGCCATGGAAAGTACAAACAGGAATGTACACTGAGAAAATAACAAGATGAAAAACCTAGAAGACCTTGCCAAAGTTAGCCCTGGGGGAAAATTCAGTGAAGATGTAGAAGACCAAATCTAAACATTAGGAGGAAGACAGAGAGGAACTTTTACTACAAAAGCAAATGAAGGGTTTTGAGAAGAGAAGTCAAGTTAGTCAATATGGTGGACTAAGCTGACTTCACATATCTCTTTTCTTGTGACAAGTCCACAGGTATGCTAGATAAAATGCATTTTAAAAATATTCAGTCAATTTTAGAGGGGCACCTCGGTGGCTCCGTTGGTTAAGCATCTAACTTAGGCTCAGGTCATGATCTCTCAGTTTGTGGGTTTGAGCCTCACGTTGGGGTCTGTGCTGAATGCTCAGAGCCTGGAGCCTGCTTCCTATTCTCTCTCTCTCTCTCTCTCTCTCTCTGCCCCTACCTGACTTGCACTCTGTCTCTATCTCAGAAATGAATAAACATTAAATTTTTTTTAAATATATTCATTCAATCTTAAAAACAAGAAGTCTCAGGGAACTAGAACTTAGAAGAAACTAAAACTTAAGATACAAAACATTTGGAATAAACAAAAAAAGATTACTGTCTCCAAAAGAAAATCGCATTGTTTAAACACACTGTTCTGAGGTATCTGACCCAAATCTTTCATTGCCTTTGAGCTATTTTACAGTTCTATAAATTGAAAACAGATAACGATGCAAAATAACTCTTGTCTATAGACATGCAAGTTTATTCTTTCAGGGGAGGTTTAAACTGACTCCCCCTACCTGGTAGAAGAAAACTAATTTTGCATCCCTATGTTAATTCATACCAGTTTCTTTATTCTACATAAGTGATTTCTTCTTTAATTTGTCCTTAGAACCTGCTGTAACTTATGTCACGTTTACTCATTAAACAATGGGTTAAATACAGCATTTAACACAAGTTTATTTTATATCCATGTGAGTCATAATTTTACCTTTCTTTTAAAAAACAATTATCCTTTTAGAAAGGTGAGATTTTTTCAGGGTCTCTTTGTGAGGATAGCAAAGACTTCTGTAATTCCTGCTCCTGTCATAAATGGATCTGAGATCTTGTCTCTCATCCTTGAAGAGAAATCAGTGCCCCAGACCTTGAGGAGTATGTGACTCTGTAACATGTTGACTATTCACACTGGTCATGCTTGTGGCAAAGAAACTAGAGGAAAGCTAGTGCCATAGATGGAAAAAGAGACTGAGGTTTAGGAAAAAGAATCTCAGTGTACTCTAACAAGGTGGTCTTGGGCATTTCAAGGTGAGAATAAACATAAAATCTAATTTCAGAATGTGAAAACATTTGCAGTGACAAATGCGAGACCATTCTGCAGGAGTGCATCCATGACCCGGATGAATGGATTCCCAGAAAAATAGTTCCTCTGAAAGCTTACAGCCAAAAATTACTAGATACTGTAACAATCAGCAAAATTCACACCCCAAAATTAATGATGATGCAACAATGTCCAAGAGATTGTAATTCTTTGAATATCTCAAAATTTTTTTTTCTAGGGCGGAGAATTTGTGAGGCAAAAGACATTTTTGTGAGGACAAAATGGATTTTTAAATGCAGAAATGTTTTTAGACATAAAAAGTGGAAAAAATCAATAGCAATATTGAACACTAGATTAAAGAGAGAATTAATGAATTGTCTGCTAGACAAAAATCACTCAAAAGAAAGAAGAGATAAATAATGTGAAATCATGGAAGAGAAATTAAGAAGTGTAAAAGAATGAAATGATCAAATGGGAGCAGAATTTGCATGCCCCCCCTAAAAAAATGTGCCTTTTTGATTTAAGAATTATTTTAAAGCTAGTTATTTTTAAGAAATAGCAGACCCAGGAGAAGCTCTGAAAACTGAGTAGAAATTACCCTTTTGTAAAGTACATTTGTAATTTTAAGGTAAATTTTCATTTGTAAAGTTGTCTCCCTCTATATACAGGGAAGAGGAGGATGACTTAATCACAGAAACTTATCAGTGGAGAAGGCTACAACTTAAATCTGCATAACAACCTTACCTTGTTTGCTCAGACTTTCCTGGTAACCTCCCTTAACTGGCTTCCAGCCTTCTCTCAACATTTTTTGTCTTTAGCTGGAGGTGCTGTTGTAGGTGACAGCTGGAGCCATTTCAGGGAGTTACTCAGATTTCCTGGGTATCTCCCATGTGTGCAGGAGGTATACATGTAATTAAACTTTGGTTTGCTTTTCTCCTCTAGTCTGTCTTTTATTACAGGGATGTCTCAACCAAGAACCTAAAAGGATAAAGGAAAAGTTATATTTTTTTCCCTAGATAATCTTAAATTTTCTTGTAGGTCTTCATATATAGGGAAAGGGTGATATAGGAGGGGCAATAACAGCAGAAATAAGTTTACATCATTTTAAGGACAGAAATATAACCTTAGACTGAAGAAACAAACATTCCAGATTCCATGTAACATAAACAAAAATAAATCCATGACTAGGTACTGCCTAATAACCATGGTAAAACCTCAAAGACAGAGAGCTAACTCTTAGACTTTCTGAAACATTGTCTTCTATCCTTAAGATAAAGGTTTACATGTATCTATTGGATTGTAAATATAAAATGAAATATAGAAAGCAGGCTAATTGTTATAAAACTCACTTACTTTTCTTAGCGAATTATAAATTGAAGGAAAATACTTATTACTTTTGTTTCCCAAAGGGCTTGAGAGTTTATAGTTGATAATTGAGAGAATAGGAGACAAAATCATGTGGTTCTGAATAATAATAAAGAGTTAAAAAGGAAAATTATAAAGATAGGAGAGAGAGAGACAGAAGGAGACTTAAAATGGCATGTTAAGTAATAGGAAAGGGTATCTGTTATAAGTAAGGTAAAGATTGAATCTTGATGTTTTCATTTTCTACTAAGAATGAAATTCATAGATTGACCAAGAGGGAGTAACATTCCTGTCCAAAAGAAGAAGAATTTGTCCTGGGGATGTTCTTGTAAGGATCATTGAACAATGTAATTGTCTATACCCTAGATTATAATATGTGCCAAAAGTGTAAAGATCCTTTTCATATATATACCCTGTGGTCAACCCAGATCATAATGTCAAACAAAATCTTGAGATTCACGGGATGGCAAATACAGAATGTGAGAAGTATGTGAGTTTTTAAATATGGCATTCTCTGGTTATCTTTGTAAATGAAGGGATTAAATTGGAGTATCTCAAAGAGTAGAATATGGTTTTAAAATGATACAATTGCTTAAGCTGGCTAATTCTCTGTTATGAAAAACATTTGGTGAAGACGAGAAAAACAAAAAATATATATATTTCTTTAAAAAAAAAAAGCAAAAATTTGTGCTTGTGTTTTTGACATGTTTCTACCAAACCACATTTGAAATTATATGCCACCATCCACAAACATTTCTTGCAATATTAATTTGGAATATTTTATATCACGAATTGCTAGGTGCATTTTTGAGTTTGAAATTGGGAAGCTTGATTTCAATGTCTTTTAATTTTCTTCAGATTCATATGGCATTGTTTCTCATCTCATTGAATTGTGTCAAAAATAGAGTAAGAAGAGACCTAGGTTATTTTCTTAATTCATGAAAGAAATAACGAGGCTCAGGGATTTGGGAGACATTTGGAGATAATTACTAGGTCGCTTGAGTCAAGAAGCAAACTTTTCTAACTGAAATATAGTGCTCTATTAAAAAAAATCTACATTCTCTGCCTGACAAGTGAAGTACATTGTTGGATGTAGAGAGAAAGGTATGCTAATTTAATTATCTTGAGCACTAAATACCCAATGGCAAAACTATCACATGTTGATTTTTAAATTAACCTATTTTAAAAACAGGAAGCAATATGCTGGTTTAAGAGCGATATATTGGGGTTAGAACAATCTGGATCTTAATCCTAGCTCCACTGGACATACTTGATGGAGTTAATTGATCAACAAAATAAGAATAAAATTCTCACTATGAAGTGTTCCTAGAGTTCATTGAAATAAAAAATTAAAAGGTCCTGCCATTTTTTGTGGGCCCATGGTTACTATATTTTTGAGAAGCTGGTTTAAGTACTGCCTATATTTATGTTCCCATCTACCTTAAATGGGTATTTACACATCCATAGTGTTTTCTAAATTCTCTCAAACTGTTCCTCTCATTTTCCTCCCTGGTGTTCCTATAACTTTTTTTTTTATTTAAAGAGACTTTCCTTTTCATTCAGAGTATTCTAATATCCTTACTGTGATTCCTTCACAGTCTTCCATGTCCTCATTTCAACATTGAATTAATCTAAATTCAGACCAAAATAATCAAGTGTTTTTCATCTTATAACTCTTCACTGTTGCTTCATCTCTACTCTTGGCCTCATTACAGCAGATTCTTTTCATTCCAGCTCTTAACCTTCTTATACACAGCTGTAATAAAATCACTAACCATTTTAGAAAAAAACCCTATGCTCTCTTATAACTCACCACCCTTGTGCATAACTTGCCCACTGTCCTTCTCCGACTATAAACTCACCATCTAAAGCCGGAATTAATTGTAACATTCTCCTTAAATTAGTCTTGAATAGTGCACATTCACACACTGCTCAGGGTGGTTTCACACTCACAGTGCATATATGTGTACTTCATTATGGTGTTTAGCATATGCATAGTTGTCTCCTCCATTGCAGAGAAACCCCTTGATATCAGGAAGCTATTCATGTTTCTATCCCAGGATTGAGAATACAGTATGCAATCATTAAATGTCTGTGGTGTATAGAATGAGCTAAAAGCCATATAAGACAGAATATATATTGATATGTGACTATATTGCTAGCTTAAGACAAATATGTATTAACAAAGTTGGCTGTAAGCAAAAATGAAAATGTGGGTAATTGGTTCTGCTGTTAGTATTGCTTTCTAGAAGTATGTTGAGTGTGATGATTGAGTAGTTATCCTAGCCCTCTAGGTCTGGGGTGCACTGATCCTGCCACTCAAGGGGAAATTTCTTTAAAAAATGGAACTGTGTGAAGCAGACTCCATTGGGCAATGAGTCTGCTTTGTAGAGGACCTCAAAGTTCCATAATCATTTCAGCTCACCTGAAAACTCAGAGTGCAAAACTGAATGAATGTTTTGCCAAAGGTCAGGAAGTCTTCAGAATCAGCTTCTAAAATCTAAATCTCAGCTGTCTACAAAAAAATGAGTAAGAACTCACTTTAATTAGGTGGCAGTATTTCCATTCCACAGAGGTCCATGGCATTAATTAAAGCCATGACTCTAGGTTTGTGTCTCAGCTTTGAAATTTCAGCCATTTGACCAGGTTTGACTTGGACTGAATTGAAATTTTCTGAAGGGCCTTTTTAAATCGCCATAGTTCCAAATTTTAGTTCTGCAAAATATGTAACAAAGATATTGCGGGAATCTTTGAATAACATTTTATACCTATTTCACATGTACAAATACCTTAATAGGCTTTGCACGTTTGGAACTAGATAATCCTCACCCTTTCTGAAAAGTCTGTTTGTAAATCTAGTTGGTTATTTTTATGTCAGTAGGTTCTGTGATCCTGTAGTATTTGGTGCTCACATTCATCTCTACACTAAAACTCAAGTGTTCCCTGAAGTCTGCTTGTTAGAACTTAACGTTGGTTGATAATATGTTAACAAAGGAACATTTAGTTAAACTAGAGAGTACAGATTTATATCCTGATTTAATATCGATTTAAGTCAAATGCTTTCCCATTTGGTGATAATTTCAGGCAGGGCTGGCTGAAGGCAAAATTGTGAAGTAGGTTAAGCTGCTTTTAGCTGTTTCCAGCTTTCTCTAAAGGTCCATGTAGGAGGGTGGATCTTTCAAACTGGAGATGATCCTTTATAAAAAGAAGGCTCTTTCTTTACTCCCTAGATAAAATGTAAGGAGAATGGCCACCAATGTCAGATGAATGTTATGGATTCTATGATATATTTTTATACTGCTCACAAAAGTTTTTTACTGAGAAATGTTTGGATACAAAAGAATTAGGAAAACCAAACTCATCCTGCATATTTTGCATTCTTTGACCATTGCCTATGTGATTAGATAGTTCTAATGCAGGGGGTTACAAATTCAATAGGATATGGTCACTTCCCAACAAAAGATGACAATCTAGTGAACCAGGTAAACTTGGAAGCTTGTAAAAGGCCTTGTAATGCAGCACATGCAGTTATAAGGGTATGTAGAGAATGCTTTGGAAACATAGAACATTAAGTGCCTATTTATACCAATGTGAGGAAATTGGAGACAAGTTTTGAAGAAATCCTTGGAATTTCCAGGAGAGGCATACAGGCAGAATTCTCTGTGGAGAAAAGTAATGGCAGTAAATTCTGAAACTTCCTGGCATGCATAAGGCATATCCATGTGACAGGAGACGTATTCATGGAAGGTAAAACTGGCAGTCCCAGTTCAGGGCCAGATTACAGGTGATGAATGTCTTAGGCCAGACATAATTACAATTCAATTTATAGGCAACAGGGAGTTAAAATTTCTAAGACAGGTGACATGATAAACTCAGTTTTATTGAAGTTAATCTTATGGCAAATATAAGGGTCTACTCTGAGACATGGTAGGGGATATGGAGCTGAAGTAAGATTTATTAGTTAATTTGGGGGTAGAATTGTGTGGATTTGATAGATTATGTGTGTGTGTATATGTGTAGATGGGAAGGTAATGCAAAGAGAGGGTTAACCTTAGTTTAGGTTCCCCCAGAGAGTGGCTACTGAGATACAGAAAATCAAATGCAAGTATTTTATTTGGGAGGTAATTTCAGGAAACAATAAGGAGAGAATGAGATGACAAAGAGAAGCCAAGGCAACCAAAGGAGGGTTTATTATCAAGCTAACTGACACTGCATGTGACTGGTACTTAATGCTGTGGGAAACTCTGGGAAAAAAGTATTAAATACATAAGTCAAAGGTACCATAACTGAGGAGTGAAGGAGATAAAATATTTATATAGGATCTCACTGGTGTCGTTGTCCACTACCAGGGATTGTTAATTTGGCAGCACTTTTGCACTTCTGCCTGCCATGATTTGGACAGTCTTGCAGCAAAGAGAAATAGGTATTAACATGAAGAAGCTGGCTAGAGGGTGTGTTAAGGATGAGGTCCCAGGTATAGAGTTAGGGCACCAAAAGTGTCTACAAAATCTAGTATGGTTAATTACAGTATCCTCCGGTGTTGGAATGCACGTTTTTTTAGCTTCTAGCTCAACAGTGTTACCCATATATATGTCTATTGCATGCTAATCCTCTGTGCCCTTATACCTGTTGCTTCTTAATAGATTTTTTTTCTATTGAAGAGGATGGAAAAATAAAAATTTTTGTTACTTCATGTTCAGTCATTTAAATTAGTATTTGTTAACCTTATTCCTATAACTCAAAATCTCAAGGTAGATGTCATCTTCTATAACAATTTGATTGTGAGGTAGCTGCTTTTTCGAACACCATGATAGGAAGGATTCTGATGCTGCGTCTGGACTTGGAGAAAGGAGATCCATGGGCCTGGATGCAGTGGGGTAAAATATAAGCAAACTATTTGCTATATTATATTAGCAATTTGCGTTTACCTGTTATTTTTAAAAATCATAAAATTCTTGTCCAAGTTTGAGATTAAGAACACAATTTTGTAATCCACAATTACCCGATGACTAGGATATGGTAAGAAATTAATGTCTGATCAGACTCTTCTAATAATTAATTTTGGGGAAAATGTATCCTTGTATATTGTCTGTTACAATCGCATATTGCTGCACAGTTTCCCTGCATATATCAAAATACTGGGACTAGTTAGCCTTGGATTACTCCCAAATTATCTTCCTAAATTCTCTTAGTCCCTTGAATTTTTATGTTAGCACTCAAGAAGAAAACATCTTCTTCACTCCTAACCATGTACAATATACGCATAGTGCCTTAGCAGGCTGGAAGCAGGATTGATAGGGCTGGAATTACATGTTCCTGGGTGCTAAGAATTTTTCCATCACCAAAATGAAGATTGAAGATTAATTAAGGATGGAAATAGGATATAGGGAATTATTAGGAAAAGAATGAACTAGAAGCCAAGAAGGATTACAGGTTGGAGGTGAGGAGAGTAGAGCAGGTCAGAAGCATCAGCATACTCTGATGCCTGCTGTCATATCATGTTATATTTGGTCTTGGAGGACAGATAGAGCTTCATCAGAGTCACAATCATTATTTCCCAGCCAAGATATCCTGCCACTCTGTCTTGGCTTTTAGCTTTGATTGTGCTTGACAAAAAAGTTCCCAGTATATCAGAGCAGTTTAAAAACATGGATATTGAGTCAGGAATACATGAAGTTGTATCTTTACTGCTAATTTTTTATCCTTATCGTTTGAGGGTAAGTGTTAATTTTTCTGCTCCTCATTTCTTCAACTGGCAAATGAGACAGTATGTTTCTCTTATGTTTTTTTACTGGTTGGTTTTGGGTTAATATCAAACGAAATGTAACTTTAAAGAGCTTAGTAAAAAAAAAAAATCACAAATGGCCTTGCTGCATCGTCCCTTGATTTTCTTGCTTAATTTAAACAATCTGGTGGGTAACTAGGACTCTCTTTCTTAATAACAATCTTTGTGGCAGATGGAATTAGATTTTATAGGAAAGAAAACTAAGATGGGGGTAGGTAGTAACTCATCTAATGTTATGCGGCTGGTAAAACACATTAACTAGTATTATTCTAGTTAGAACAGATCCTTTGTACTCTCTTTGCACTTTATTTATTCACTCATCAGATAATTATTGGACTCTGAAGGTTGCCATACATGATTCTAGGCTGTGAGGATGTAGCAATAAAAAATACATTTTTTTATGGAGTTTATATTCTGGTGAGGGGAGATAGGCAATTAAAATAAGAAAAAAATCATAGTAAGCCATGTGGTTATGTGTTACAGAGAAATGTAGGACAGACAAGGGAAAGAGAAACAATTAAGAAAATATGTGGCTTGAGACTAAAGGAACATGAAGAAATGGAAAGACTCACGACTATCTGGTACCTCAAGCACCCAACAAACACTCGAGTTTGACCATCAAGGTGCAGATCTCGGAGCCTCCTGTGCCAGCTTGCTTAGTTCCATCTCTTCCTGGATATCAGTTTTTCATCTCACAAATCAAAGTGTGTCCCAGATCACTTCCACTCTTCACCTTGTAGTGACTCATTTTACCTTTGACCTCTGGCCTGCATGATTTTCTCTCTCTTTTCTCTTATGTTTCTTTCTAAGTTTTACTTTTTTCCTAATAATTATTTACTTTGTTAATGTCCCCAAAACAGAAGTTCTTTCTACCCACTTACTTCAGTAACACTTTTAAACAGTGATGGAAACATCAATAAAGAGGACAAGCATTTTGAAATTTTTTTTAAAGGCTGATGCCTGATTACCTTTATAACATTCTAACTGGCCTTATTTCTTTTAGATACTGAATATATGATAATTTCCATGGCAGATATACTGTGTATGTTTGCAAAAAAAAAAAAAAAAATAGCAGTGTGCTCAGCTGAGATGGGAGGAAATATTTTGATAGATACCAGCTTTCTCAACCTAATTACACAGACATAACTAATTTTACCCATCACCCATGCATAAGTTCGTTGCTATTTCTAACACTTTCCGAAACTTACACTGAAAGTATTTTTGACACACATCCCTTCCCCAAATCATGCATTAATATTTGCTCTGTTAAAAATAAATAAGTAGGAAGGCTTTTTAAACTGGTTTTTTAAGGGATCCTGCAGACTATTACTACAGCTACCAATTTTAAATGCCTACTATGTGCTAGGAATTATAGACATTGCTTGGATTTTGTTTCATGCTATTTTGTTAAAAAAAAAAAACCAAAAAACAAAAAAACTTTAAAAGGATATTCAACTGTCCCAAACTGAGAAAGGAAGAAATTCAAATGCACTGTTACAAAATTTACGTGGATCATACTTAACTTATGTGTGGTCTCCTTTGGATTGCAGAAAAACAGATTTGGCCAACAAAAGGGCCAGCCAATCAGGTAAGTAGATCTCTTGTTTGAAGAAATTACTGTTTGTGGAATTATTTTAATTAAACATTCAATGTAGTTTTGTGATTAAATTTGGTATTAGATCTGGGAGTGACAGAGAAACTTAGGGAAGGATAAACAGGTAAATCTAAGAATTTAGGAATATATGGAATTTTATTTTATTTCGCTTTTTTTTCATTAAAACATTTTTTTAATTTAAAACCAAATTAGTTAGGGGCACCTGGGTGGCTTAGTGGGTTGAATGTCAGACTTTAGCTTAGGTCATGATCTCACAGTTCATGTGTTCAAGTCCTGTGTTGGGCTCTGTGCTGGCAGCTCAGAGCCTGGAGCCTGCTTTGGATTCACTATTTCCCTCTCTGTTTGCCCCTTCCCTGCTCTTACTCTGCCTCTCTCAAAAATAAATAAAAAACATTAAAAAAAAACCCCAAACAAGTTAGTTAACATACAGTGTAATAATGATTTCAGTAGTAAAATTTAGCAATTCATCACTTAAGTATTACACCCAGTGCTCATCCCCAAAAATGTCCTCCTTAATACCCATTCCCCATTTATCCCATCCCAACTCCTAACACCCCACAACCCTCCTACAACCCTCAGTTTGTTCTCTATAGTTAAGAGTCTCATATGGTTTGCCTTCCTCTCTGTTTTTATCTTATTTTTGCTTCCCTTCCCCTATATCATATGATACTTGTCCTTCTGTGACTGAAATAATACGATACTTGTCCTTCTCTGACTGACATTTCACTTGGCATAATACATTCTACTTCCATCCACATCGTTGGAAATGGCAAGATTTCATTCTTTCTGATTGCCATGTAGTATACGGTTGTATAGATACACCACTACTTCTTTATCCATTCGTCACTTGATGGACATTTGAGTTCTTTCCATACTTGGGCTCTTGCCAATAGTGCTTCTATAAATATTAGGATGCTTGTGCCCCTCCGAATCAGCATTTTGGTGTCCTTTGGATAAATACCTAGTAGTGCACTTGCTGGGTGGTAGGGTAGTTCTGTTTTTAATTTTTTTGAGGCACATACATACTGTTTTCCAGAGTGGCTGCACCAGTTTGCGTTCCCACCAGCAGTGTAAAATAATTCCCTTCTCCACATCTTTGCCAACATCTGTTGTTTTCTGAGGTGTTAACGTTAGCCATTCTGACAGGTGTGAGGTGGTATCTCATTGTGGTTTTGATTTGTCTTTCCCTGATGATGAGTGATGTTGAGCATGTTTTCATGTGTTGGTAAGCCATCTGGATGTCTTCTTTGGAGAAATGTCTATTCATGTCTTTTGCCCACTTCTTCACTGGATTATTTGTTTTTGGGGTGTTGAGTTTGATAAGTTCTTTATAGGTTTTTGATACTAAACCTTTATCTGATATGTCATTTGCAAATAGCTTCTCCCATTCTCTTGATTGCCTTTTAGTTTGGCTGATTGTTTCTTTCACTATGCAGAAGTTTTTTATCTTTATGATGTCCCAGTAGTTCATTTTTGCTTTTGTTTCCCTTGTCTCTGGAGACGAATCTAGTAAGAAGTTGCTGTGGCTGAGGTCAAAGAGTTTGTTGCCTGCTTTTTCCTCTAGGATTTTGATGACTTCCTGTCTTATGTTTAGGTCTTTCATCCATTTTGAGTTTATGTCTGTCTCGTTTAAGAAAATGGTCCAGGTTCATTCTTCTGCATGTCACTGTCCAGTTTTCCCAACACCGTTTGCTGAAGAGACTGTCTTTATTCCATTGGATGTTCTTTCCTGCTTTGTCAAAGATTAGTTGGCCATACGTTTGTGGGTCCATTTCTGGGTTCTCTATTCTGTTCCTTTGATCTGAGTGTCTGTTCTTGTGCCAGTACCATGCTGTCTTGATGATTACAGCTTTGTAATACAGCTTGAAGTCCGGGATGGTGATGCCTCCTGCTTTGGTGTTCTTTTTCAAGATTGCTTTGGTTCTTTCTGGTTCCATACAAATTTTACTATTGTTTGTTTTAGCTCTGTGGAGAATGCTGGTGTTATGTTGATAGGGATTGCTTTGAATATGTAGATTGCTTT
The DNA here is from genome assembly GCF_027475565.1 of Acinonyx jubatus. Classification (NCBI taxonomy): domain Eukaryota; kingdom Metazoa; phylum Chordata; class Mammalia; order Carnivora; family Felidae; genus Acinonyx; species Acinonyx jubatus. The sequence goes on along the minus strand of NC_069396.1, from coordinate 24,386,013 downwards.
TGGTAGTGTAGGCATTTTAACAATATTTCTTCTTACAACCCATGAGCATGGAATGTTTTTCCATTTCTTTGCCTCTGCTTGAATTTCTTTCATAAACTTTCTACAGTTTCCAGTGTATAGATATTTTATCCTTTGGTTAGTTTTATTCCTAGGTACAGGAATATATGGAATTTTAGAGTCAGAATGGTTCAACTGTATCTGGTAACTTCTGTCAGTAGAAAATACTTGTAAACTGGGCACTGCACTGGATTGGACCATGGTTATTTTCGTATATCCATCTCTCAAGTATTTCCCATATTGTGTTCTGAATATAACAGTTATTAAATGAGAGACTAATAACTGTTAAACAAAATTATATTATTACTACTAATAAGAAAGTGTTGTGGGCTCAAACAGGTTTGAGAAATGCTTTGTCTTACATCCCAGACTCTACTTCGTTGATCCATGATACCTATTAACTGTCTACTGACTTTTGTAAGTTTTGCAGTGAAGAAGCCTGTTCTGTGAGGTTTTCCCCTCACGATTTTCAAAATACTTTTGAGTTTGGGAAACATTTCCCCTTACAAAACAAGATAACACCTAGAAATGTTGTAAAATCGAATCATTCATTAGAACATCATGATGCGTGAGTTGTGTGAGACCATATTCCTTAGCCTCACATAGATGCTCCTCACAATTTGTCCTTCTGTATACTTGCTGCTCTTCCATACATTGTGCTGTTGTATAAAACAGTTTGAAAAGTTATTTTGATGGTGCCCAGTACATTTGGTTCATTTACTGAAGTCCAATTATTACTTCTGAGGTAGGAAAATAATCTTATGACTTTCATAATCTGCTTAATGTTTATGTAGAAAAGACACATTTTTAAATAATGATGTTTCCTGAATCAAGAGTTAGTATAATGAAATTTATTTTAATTGACTACATTTTAACTGTGCAATGGATAATGTTTCAATGTTCTATATAATTACCAATGAACTGTCACAGCATCTAAAATTATTTATTTTCCAATTTGAAATGATTAAGTCTTAGAGAAAGATATCCTTCACCATTGCTGCCACTGTATTTTTGAGCAATTTGACCTAAAATAAAAAATATTATGTACTTTAGTGTATTACTAACTTAAAAAATAATTTGTCTCTATTATACCATATCTGCCCTTTTCTTTTAATGGTGGAATATGGCAGCATGCTTCTAAAACTCTATACCATTTTCAGAGTTTTTCACAGTGGGTAACTACATCAGGTGTCTATTTCTAGAACTTCTCTACTTCAGCTGGCCTCCCACTCACTTTGGATTGTGGAGTTTATTAAAAATTTAAGCAATGGAAAAATTATATTTAAAACCAACACAGTATTTTAAGAATCAATCTCTCTCCCTCTCTGAAAAAGTTGTCTTTAAAAATTAAAATATAACAGGTTCTCAGTTTGGGATGGATTCTTACTCTATGTAATACTTACTACTTACAAATCTTTGTTCATCGACGTTGGGCCCACTTTTCCTTGAATATCTTCAGTGTCTGAAATCTCTAGATGCTGCCTCCTTTTTGCTGGACAGCTCAACTAGGAAATGTTTCATGGGATTGAACAGAAATAACTCCATTTAGAACCTTCTAGATAGATTTTAGTTTTCCCGTCCTTCCCAAAGCATACTGTAGTCTTACACATTCTGGATAAAATACATGTTTCTGGTAATCAAAATGTTTCATTTAATTGAGAGGTAGCACATAATTCTCCTATTTGCATAAAGAACAGACCTTGTCCTTTCACGCATTCATGCTTCCCCCACACTGTTTGCTGAGGCTGAAACACCTTCTTGTGTTTTGAAACTCCAGTTCCTGGGACTCATTTCAAATTCATAGTCATCCTTCAAGAATTTGCTAAAATGTTCCACCCTTCTGACATTTTCTTCAGTTGACTCATTAAAAGTTTCCTCTTTATCACTCCATTTCTGGAATACAACAAATGGCCTTCTAGCCATTGAATATCCCAGTGAATTTTGTGACAAAATGGATGCCCCTTAATTGTCACTATGGGTGAGTAAGATTCAAATTTTCTGAAAAAACCCAAGGAAGTCCAATTTAGAAGAAAAATTAATGTTAGTTTATATTAGAGAACAAGCAGGCGAGGGGCAGAGAAAGATGGAGTATCCAAAGCAGGCTGCAGGCTCTGAGCTGTCAGCACAGAGCCCTATGTGGGGCACGATATCATAAGCCATGAGATCATGACCTGAGTTGAAGTTGGTCATGTAACCAACTGAGGCACCCTTGAAGCCCTATTTAAAAATCTTACAGATACCTTTTTTGCTTAAACCGTCTTAAACTTTGACCACCATTGGTTTGAAATTGTTCTGAGTTCAATCTGGAAAGTAACAACAGAGACAGCATAACTGGTTTAGTGATATTTTAACTTATATATAAAAAATGGCTGTGATGTTAAGCTATGGGAAGATTTTTATTTGTTTCTAGATGGTACTGATGGAATTAGTACCACTGAGTCAGGGTCAATTATTAGAACATATTACTGCTTAATTTTATGTAATGGCCAACACTTTGTACAGATTGGCTTGTATTAAAACCATGTGTTTAAAGCATATAGCACAGTACCTACACTTTAAGCCATATAAATGAAGTGATTCTTTAAGAATGTATATATAGTATATATATGTATATATATGTATATGTATATATACATATATGTAGGGCTGCCTGCATGTCTCGGTCAGTTGGGCGTCCGACTTCAGCTCAGGTCATGATGTCATGGTTTGTGAATTCGAGCCCCACGTTGGGTTCTGTGCTGACAGCTCAGAGCCTGGAGCCTGCTTTGGATTCTGTGTCTCCCTCTCTCTCTGTCCCTGTCTGTCTCAAAAATAAATAAAACATTAAAAAAAATAAAATATACATATATATATATACATATGTGTGTGTGTGTGTGTGTGTATATATATATATATATATATATATAGTATTTTAACAGGGGAAACTCGGAAAATATACCTTCTGGGCATCATAAAGGGCCTTTGTTCTCATTTTGGAGGGAAGAGAAAGCCAACTGCCTATTAAGAAATTCTTAGGACTTCTAGGGGCACCTGGGGGGTTTAGTTGGTTGGGTGTCTGACTTTGGCTCAGGTCATGGACATGGACATGTCATATGAGGTCCGTGGGTTTGAGCCCTGCATCGGGCTCTGTGCTTACAGCTAGGAGCCTAGAGCCTGTTTCAGATTCTGTGTCTCCCTCTCTCTTTGCTCCTCTCCCACTTATGCTCTGTCTCTCTCTCTCTCTCCTTCTCAAAAAGAAATACACATTAAAAAAATTAAAAAAAAAAAGAAATTCTTAAGACCTATGATGGCAACAAAATGATGCCCTTGCTTTCCAAGTCACACAATGTTCAAAGTGCACAGAGAACCCCTTTCTGCAGATCAGTTCAGGTAATCCTGTCCTTCATCTTCCTTAAGGCTACATTCCCAGTTCTCAGCATCATGTCTTCCATTTGCTACCTAAGATGAGTAGATAAACCAGTGAAAGAACCCTTACCTCAACCTTACAAAAATATGCATTTAATTAATTTTTAATTAAAGTCTTTTTTTCAGGACAGATAATAAAATTCATAGACCCTTCATATTAGCAGAAATAACAAAAAAAGAGGAAAAAACCTATTGTAACGCCAGTAAATATATTAAAGTTAAAAATGTTAATATATTCCAAGACCCTCTTTGGGTGGTCTAATATCCTCTTCCATCTCCAGCCTTAATGTCACATCACTTCCCACTTTATCCTTTCACATTTTAAAATATTTTTAACCCAGGGCTCTGTTACTTAGGCCTCTTGTTTGTGCTTGGAATTGCTTCTCTCTTATCTCTCTTATCCTTTTCTCTATTGCCTAGTTAATTCCTGCATATTCATTATTCATGTGCTCAAATGTCCATTCTATGGGGATATTTTTCTGGGTTCTTTATTCATGGTTGGATTTTATTGTTATAAACTCTTCTTAAAATGCATTATTTTCCCTTCAAAACAGTTATCTGACCTTGGAATTATTTAATCACTTGCAGTTGTTTTTCTGTAGCAATTTGTGTAATAATTTTAGAAGTTTTTATCCCCTCTATCTAGATTACAAAACCATCAGAATAAAGCGTATGTCTCTACCCTGACCATTGTAAATCCATTACCTAGTATGGTACGTAGCTGATAAGAAAAAAGACTTAGTAGCCAAGTATTAATGAAGAAAGTAAACAAAAGACTCCCAGCTATTTGTGCTGTGTATGAGCTGTACAAGAAACTTGTATGTGGTTTACAAAACTCTATGTTCCATGCTTATAGTCCCCCTCTAGAGGAACTGTACTTGCATATATTTTTGAAACATTTCTTTATTTATTTGGAAAGGGAGAAAGAGTGCACATGCTCCTGTGTGAGTGGGTGAGGGGCAGAAAGAGGGAGGGAGAGAGAGAATCCCAACCAGACTCTGTGCTCACCGCAGAGCCCAACACAGGCCTCCATCCCAGGAACTGTGAGATCATGACCTGAGCCGAAATCAGCAGTTGGACGCTTACTGAGTCAGCCAGCCAGATGCCCCTGAACTTTACTCCCATAAACAGTACTTGGTTTAAAACAAAACAAAATAAAACTTAAGTTATTTAAATATATTACTAATGAAAAAAAATCATTATTTAGTAATTAGTATAAGAAAGATTGGAGACAGGCATTTAATTCAAATTTGGAAAATCATGTTTTATGGATAATTTAAATAATCTTCTCAGCTTTTACTTATTTGCCTGCTTAGCCCATTTTGGCACATGGCATAGTAGCCATAGCTTTTACCGTTCTGAAGTAGTCATGGGTTATGTCTTACAAAAAAGGAAAGGTTCACTTTTTGCGAAGGCAGTGCAGTGTTTCCTGTAACCTTCATCCAATATCCCCTCATGTCATCGTTTTATAAATCTAAGTGAACGTCCTCTCAAAGACCAAAGTCAGTTTTGGTCTCCAAGAAAACTTGGAGTTGGCCTGATGGGGAATTGAAAGGAGAATGATTATTACTGGAGGCCATCATCCGGTCTCAAACTCCTTCCAGCCTTCATCTAATATGGAGTTCACAGAGAAAAGCTGTCACTGGGAAGGCAGGCAACCAAAACCTTTCTGAAGGTGCTTGGTTGTGTGCTAAGATACTGCAGAGATGGGGCATCAGGGTAAAGCTGTTGATAGGATTTTACAGAAACAAAATCACTCAGGCTCAAGGGGAAGAAAAAAAAGCTTGACTGACTCTGGTTGCCTTACATGCTTTTAAATATATAAGTAATGACAAAATCCTGAGATTGTAAAGTTACTATTTGAGGAGAAGAGTGATTCATGCCTAAAACACACACACAAACACTCATACTCTCATGCTAAGCTTAGAGCTACAATATCCTTATGTTAGTCACTAATCAAAGGTGGCTGTTGATCACTCTAGGTGTGGCTAATCCCAATCGAGGTGGGATATGGATATAAAATATTTTCAAAGTCAACCCCAAAAAAGAATGCATACCTCATTAATATTTTATATAGATCACATATGGAAATGATAGATTTTAGAAAAAAGTTAAATATATTAAAATTTTTACCTCTCAATTTACCCTCTCAATTTACCCTTCTAATGCGATTTCTAGAAAATTTAAAATTTCCTGTGTGGTTCACATGTTATTTGTATTGGGCCATGCTTAAAGACCTTGGAATTGGAAGGCTTTTCAGGAGACAATACAGTATAATGGTTAATACCCTGAGTTTAGGCATCAGATTGTTGGAATTACAATTCTACCTCTGATATTTCTCACTTTGTGGCCTTGAACAATATGTTTAACTTCTCTAAAGTAAGCTTTGTCTTCTGTAAAAAGTGGACAATAGTCCATTCTAGGTGAACGTTTACATGAGATAATAATACATATAAAATTTATATCATAATTTGTCATATAGTAAGATTTGCTCCATAACTTAAAAAGTATTTATTGAGCACTTACCAAGTGCAGGGCTGTATGTAAGGTAGCACAAATACTTAACCAGTTTCTCCAACTTAACAGATAGAATTCATCTACATCATTAGGTGTGTGGCCTTAAATTTCAGCTTGTTCATGTTTTAAATTAGATATTTTAGAAAAAGGCATAATTACATCTACATGGAGAGTTGTGAAGACTAGATGAGATTAGAACTGCGTAATATAACAGTATTTATAAATGGAAAGTGGTATCCTAGTTCATGGTTTTGTTTTGTTTTGCCCCTTTGCATTCTGATCCAGCTTTTTTCAGACCTCTGGGATCTTGGCTCACGCCAAGATATTCTGATGGTTAATCTTTCCATAAACATGGGAAAGACAACATAGAGAGCTTTAGGCCTTTTAAAACTCTGGTCTACAGATCACTGGCATACGAGGAAGTGATATTTTTGTTCCATTTTGACTGGTTAGTGCTAAAATTCAGTATCTTTCTAGAGGAAGTTATGGTGCAAATTGAACTTTTTGTGATTCTAATAAAAAAAAACTTCCAGCAGATCACTAGTAGTTGTTTATTATTGTTATTTTTGTCTTTACATTTCATAAAACTCTGCTCAAGTGAGTGAAAACAATAGCCTGATTTGTAAAATACATATTTTAAAATGTATTTTAGGTTTTAAACTATCCATACATGATTTAAAATAGTAATCATCTATGGAAGTAGAAGTTCTTCCTCATCAAAGCTTTTATAAGTCATATGATAATTTATTAGTTCCTTCCCTATTGTACTTGTTAAGAAAAAGATGGATAGATGTAAACAAGACTAATGGAGGGTGAGGAATTTGTGGAAGGGAAAAAAATTCCAGGGGGTGATGGGTAAAAATTTTATGGTAAGTTGAATGTTCCATTTTTGAAAGCATGGAATTAGGAAATGTATATTAGATTTTGTTATGTTATTATTTTAAATAAAAAGCCAGGAAAAATAAAAGAGGGAATTAATAGAATTGATTTTTAGTTTCCATTTGAAGCCACTTTTATATGAGAATTATTTTTGCTCAACAGTCCATCTCTTTATTTCCTTTTTTGTGGGAATTCTCCTGAATTGTAGCTGATGTTGAAAAGAGCAGATGCAGTGAATATATTGTTATCACATGATTCCCATCCTTCTCTGTCTAAAACCAAGAGCCAGTGTGTAGTGGTCAGTAGATCTGATAGGTCTTTTTGGCCCCAGAATTTATGTTGGGCTGTCTGAAAACAGGAGAAGCCAGGAAAGAGTACAAGTTAAAGCAAGAACAAGAGAAGGAAGATAAAACACGCAAGCATCCATGAGAAAGGAGAAAGCATGCAATTCATTTGAGATAATCAGGCTAGTTTTAAAACAGTTTATTCTTAACTTCAGTCTCCAGAGTTCTAACCATCCTGAATTGTGTATGTCTAGGGGAAGGCAGTAACTACCACCATCGCTTGAGCTGAAGGAACCTAAAACCACTCACGCTAGTCCAAAAAACCTCTTTGACTAAAACACTTCAGTATTGAGACTATTCACTTATATGATCCAATTAGTATATGTTTAAAATGTGCCCATTTAATATAACACTTTTAAAATGCAACTTGTACAATGAAAATTCAGAGGAGAGCAACTTCCCATGTAAATAAAACTTGTTGCAAAACAGTCTTTCACTTTTGCCTCTAAATTGACTCATTAAACATACTAATTTTTTTTCTTAATTTGGGGGATATTTGACTGTAAATAATGAAGCAGTGTCTTTCTGAATGAGGCCAGCAAATCCTCTCCTGTATTGCTGTAAGTTTTGTATGGTAAACAGCTTAATCAGTAGTCATATATGTAATTCAGATTCTGGCATTTCTTTATCTGAAGTAATATCAACGACAAATAACATCGCATCTTTCTTTTCATTAAGGGTTATGGAATGTGTAAGAAGAGAACTGCAGGGGAGTAAAGCTGATTTTTTTTTCCCTCTGACTCTTTTAATCTTTGAAAATACCTAGCAAGCCACCATACAGTATCCTTTCTTCCCCCTCCCATCAATATACTAACATAGATCTTTACAAGTGTTGGAAGCAATATCTGACAGTTCAAACAGGTCAGTGAACATATTTATTCTTCCCAAATAAATGATAGTAAAGATTGTGTCAACGACAAAAGGGAAGGTGCACATGAGTTGTGGGTAGGGTCACCAGAAAGGTGAAATGCACAAATGACTCCAAATAGATCAAAAGATCTCGCTTGCTCCAAAATGGCATTCTCCTCAGTATGCTTAAAGTGGAATGAAGAGTCATTTGAACATAATTGATAGAACCAAGTGAGAGGGAATTTTACAAAGGTATCTGGATAAATATCAGGCTTAGCTCCAAAGAGAGAGGAAGAATGGAAGGTAGTATGGAGAGAAGTTTAGGGCGTTTAGGCTTAATTAGTGACATAAAGTGTGACTAAATCACCTCACCTCTTGACCCTCAAAAGGAAAGAGTAAGCTTGGAAATTTTACACATCTTGACCTTCAAAAATTAAATACTTGTTATTTTTCATCTCTTTAGATTATAGTTCTCACAGAGTAGTGAATAACATTCTTTGATTTGGGGAAACTCTCAACACAGGAGTGGTTTTATCATTGCTGTTATCATTGTACTGAAGTACATCTTCTGAGATGTTTTTCATAGAAAGTATTGGAAGATAACTTAAAAGCCATAAGTTCAGTGTCATGCCTAAGAGTCCTAATGTATTTCTTTGTCTCATTTGCAAGGAAAAACTGCTGAGTTACATGATACAATGGGTATATTTAGAATTTCCAACTTGGTAAAGTAAAAAATGCTAGCAGAAATCTATTGCATGTTAAAATGCTAAATAATCAATGACCTCATTTTGTGATACTTTGGCTACTACCCATATACATGCCCATAGACAGGACTATAATATCCATGATGGAGAGAGAAAGAGAATGAGGGGGAATGGGTGGGGGAGGAAAGAAAGAAGGGAGGAAGGAAGGAAGACAGGAAGACAGGAAGGATGAGAGTTACTCTGGTAAAAAAAAAAAAAAATGAAAATTTAATTCTATGGGTGTAGGCTAAGCAGAATGTGCCCGGTCTCATTTGACTGAGTTCATATTAAGGTTAAGCTTATGCATTTAGAGGAATAGATATAAAATCTAAATATCATGGCAGGTAATTGATTCAAAGGATTCTATTCCTGACTGATACCACATATAACTGACCCCTGTGAACTAACTCCATAAGACACAATATAAATCATTTGGTGGCATGAGGCAAAGATGGTTTGCTAGAGTTGCAAAATATTAATTTAGTCCTTTAGTATAAACTTTTTAATCAGTGATGTAACAACGTATGTACTCTATTTCAGTAATTTTCAGTATATTATTCCCGAGGATAGGATATACAAGTATGGGGATATAAATAGATGCAGGATTCATTGTGGAAATATGCAAATACTAAATTGAAGGATTTACCTGAAAAGACACGGATCACCAGTAACCACAAGTTTTGGCATAAGGTTATTTCCTACCCCTGATAGTGCTGATGATTAGCTCACTTAGGATTCGAAGAGTGCTCCTGTCTGCTTCCCTTCTCACTATAATTATCCCAGGTTGCACAGTGGTGACAAATGTGAGTGCTTAAGTCAGAAATCTGTGAGTAAATACCATTCCTGTAACGTAATGGATATGTGGCCTTGGGCAAGCATTATTGAAACACGGAGTTTCTCTTCTCTTTGTCTCTCTGTAATAACCTAAGAAAAATGATGCGCTAGTACAGGTCTTCTGAGAAGCATACACCAAGATTGGGTAAAATGGGCAAGGATTGTATGACCGTAAATCACTGTGTGAGGACAGGAAGGGAAGGAGGAGAAAAAGACCAAGAAACCATAAGATGTGATGCAGACATGAAGAAATGAGAGAGTTGAGACTGAATGAAGTGTTGTAGATGGCCATGCTATCTATGAAAGGTTCAGCTAATGCATGAGGGAGTCTTGAAGCCAAAGCTGGTCATCAGAGGCCTCCTACCCCTCCCCCCCGCCAGAAGTAGGTTCCTTAATATTCCTCATGCGTTCACTTATCAACAGGGAGCCGCACCCACACAATGATGACCATGATTTTGAAAGTATAGCCACTGGAGCTTCCTGCAGTTGGAAGTCAGCAAGACACATTTTCTTGGCTACCACAAATTAGCTCTTTCCTTCATGGGCATAGCATTAAAGGACTGAATGCATGTAATATTGCAATGTAAGCCCTTAATGGATATAATCTATCACTGTTTCTATTATTACTATTGCTATACTTCTATTACTACTACTACTATGATTACCTTTTAGAACTAACTGATGGGCCAATCTCTTAGTCATATATAAGTTTGACGTAATCACTTTTAAATAACTTTGATTTTTTTTTGAGGGTGGGGGATTAATCATCATCCCTCTTAGAAGTATCTAGCACAGAATTCTGATGCATTGTTGTTCTTAGTGCCTTGAGCATTGTAGAACACAAGAACAAGAAGGCTGCTTTTGTGTGGATGAGGAATGAGCACAAAGAAATGAGACCTTCATAGCTGGGACAGGAGTGCCCTTTGGTCAAGTTTGTAGTCACTGGAGACAATCCCAAACGTGGATGTCTTTGCAGCCCACCCAGAGTGGCAGTGTCCATCAGAGGAAGGGAGTCAGCACTCTACAAAGATATGTGGACCTTAAATATGTTGGACAAGTTATCTAACATACATTTTTTTAAAAACTTGATTAAGAAAGAGAAATGGTTCTCTTCAACTCATTGCTGGTATCAACTTACCTACTTATCCTTCGTTTCAGTGCAAAGGGAAAAATTCATTTTGCCAGATCCCTTAATTGAGAACTAAAGATCTCTAAACAATAGTAAAAACTCTTGAGATTTAAGTACAATAAATGCAAAAACATAAGTTTTAGATCTTTCCAAGAAGAATAACCTTATTTAAAAAAGGAGAAGTGAATGAGGCAGAGAAATAGCGAAAGGGGGCCATGGAGACATTCCTGCCCTATGAATTGCTGACCCTGAAGCCAAATGCAGAACTTTTGCCTTGAACTTTGTGGAGCTTTCAGTGACTTTAAAAATGAATTTGATTCTTATTTTTGACATTATTTCTTTACTACTGAGACTAGGATAGCCCAGTTATTACATGGTGGTCACCTTAGAAGTTCAAGTCCTGCCCCTTTCCTGAGTACTTTGATCATTTCTCAAGGAGGCATACAAATTGATACCACTTGGCTTGTCTGCCTCTGTCCAGGTACCATGCTGTCAGTGCATTGGCTCTGATGTGTCTTACAAGAAATGCACAAAGCCTTTGGACTCTATTAAAGCTTGATGTTATATTTGTCTTTATCAAACTGTGTGGTCTGAGGCAAGTTACTCCACAACTATGTACCTCAGTTTCTTCATCTGAAAAATCGGAAAATGGCTTACAACCAAGGGATGGTGAAGCATGTTTTGGTATATGCATAATCCCTAGTGTACAATGGCCACTAAATAAATAAATGGTTGCTATTCTCATTTATCCAGAAGTTAAGCACATTATCTTACCTTTTCAACATTTACAATTTAACACCAACCCTATCAACCATCCAAAGAAATCAGTACCTATAAATTGTCCTTATTCAACAAATCTTGAGTAGTGCTGAAGACCATAGTCGTTTGTTCATCTTTTGATTTGATCATCCATGTCTTTATTCACTTTTCAAACAAACAAACAAAAAACAGCACAATATTGTGTTAACAACATAGTTTGCTTCGGTTTGTATATCCACCCTGGCACATAACACCTGCATAACATGGGAAAGACCATGTCCTCTCTGTGTTTAGTTCCCTTAGCTATAGGATGAGTACAAGAAGAGCACTTGTTCAGTCCCTGTCCCATTCACCATTAATTCAACATAATTGAGCACATACCATGGGACAGTATCTGTGTCAGTCATGGTTGATTGTTATTTGATGGCTAAGGATAGCTTCTCAACAAAATCATTGTTGAGGATCTTTCTCAGTATATTTCTAAGATTATATAAAGAATTTTGTCAAAGCAGAAATAATGGCAGCAGCGTTTACTTCTTTGTCCATCTTTTTCTTTTTTGTCCTACACCATCTTACTCCTCTGATACTCTGTCATCTCTTGAAAGGTGATCTATATAAACCACTTGGAGATCTCTAGACTTTCAAATCATTTTTGCCCTTACTGTCATTTACAGTATTTGGAAGCACTAGGGAAAAGAAGATCCACATGTTTATTACCAAGTAATGGAGTAGCAAGTTTCTAGATTCAGTCATCATGTTATCCTATAACGTTATTCCATTAGCCCTGGGCAACATCTCTTGAGGGAGGGGAATGGAATGAATCACCAACTCTTCTCTTGTCAGAGCATTGCTGCTTGTTTGCAATGAATATGATCTGTATCAAATGGAAAAGGTATTTTCATGTTTGATTTTTCCTTTTCAAATTTTTATTCCTTTTTCTGTTTTTTAAAATTTATTTTTTATTTTCATTTATTTGTTTGTTTGGCTGACTGGGATTTTTTTCCCCTGTTCGATGCAAGGCAAACAGTTATAGAGTGTCTGGAGAGTTTGCATAGGGCTTGGATAGTGAAGAGTGGGCTTTGCTTAACTTCCTTTTGATGCTTTGCTTCCAACCTGTATTTCCCACCGACTTGTCCACCAATATGAAGAAGCCAATGTGAATGAAATATAAGGTGGGAGTTAATTAAGTTTATGTTTGTGAGAGCAGAGAACAGAATCATGGTATGATTTACTCAGTAACTCTACTGGATAACAAAATAGTCTATACATCCTATAATCTAGAAATCCCTAGAATTTTAAGTATCAAGATAATGTCACACTAAGTGTGTGCACGTGTTTTGACCTCCTTAATATACAGTTAAAAAAACAGATTTTCATCATTATATTTAGTGTTCAATACATACTCCAATTAATATTTTAAATTTCCTTCCTAATATGTTTAATGAAGTAATATATATATATATATATCTTTATCATATTTTCATTAATAGTTATAGTCTAATGTAACATCAAGGAAGTGATTACTTTCTTCCTTTTTTTTCTTATTACCATAAAATGCCATCAGGTTTTGCTAATCACTTAAAGTTTTAAAGTAAGGCAGTTAATATGCTTATTTCTGGAAAAATATTTTTGACTAAAAGTCATTAGAATTTTACTGATTATGTTCCTTCAGACCCACTCTCACTCAGTCTTATTCACAAAGGGCACTCTTGGTTTCTGCCTTTTAGTTGGATTTAGCCAAAAGGGGCCCTTGCTGGAGATAGGAGGGAGGGAGCAGAGTGAGGTCAGGTATTTATTTCTGTTGCTTCCTCCTTTTAGTGTCTCTGTGGGTCTATTGCTTCCCAAAACCAAGTCTGTAGCTAAAGTTAAATAGTCTTGTCCCTTCAACCGTTTCATTCTGGGTTGTGGGATGACTCCCACTTCCCACCCTGAAGCCTGAGAATGGTAATGGACCATCTACACCCTTATGAACCCTGTAGCTCCTCAGCACTATCCCTTTTGGTGTCCCTACATCCTGTTGAGAACTTACAAAACACCTTTTATTAAAGTCTATCTGTTAATTTTGAGAGAGAGTGAGAGAGTGCGTGTGCACCCAAGCGGAGGAGGGGAGCAAGAGGGGGACTGCGGGTATGAGTGGGCTCTGTGCTGACTGCAAGGATTCTGATGCTTGGCTCAAACTCACAAACCTGTTGGATCTTGACCTGAGCTGAACCAAGAGTACACGCTTAACCGATGGAGCCACCCAGATGCCCCCAAATACCTTTCATCAAATTACCCTTTGCAGATTCCCAGATTGGAAGGCCCCATCTGTTTTCTGCCTATGTGCTGACTGATGAAGTATCAGTAAATAGTAGCTCTTTATTTCAACCACAAGTCAAGCATTGTTGTGTTACATGCTTATTTGAAAAATCAAAAATGTTCATTTCTTACTGGTATTACTTAACAACAGTAACTAAAATTGTTGAGGAATACCACCCTGTTCAATTCAAGCATCATAACTCTAGCTTGACAGTTTTCTTCAGATTGACTCAAGGGTCAATCCTATGACCCAGTTATATATCATGTATGGAACCAAGTTTTATCCATGACATAAAGTTCATAACATCGTGTATGTGTGCAAAATCAGTATGGAAAGCACATCCAGGAAATGTCTCCTGTGGAAAAACTTTGTTTTTTTACATAATTATTATTTTCCTAATCCCTAAGATGTGAAGGATCAGAGTGGCCTTGCATAAGGAGTATGTGGGTATGTGGAGCCAAAGGAGAATAGAGGAGGTTTCCTGCATTGATTCAAAAAAAGAAAAAAGAAAATCAGGAACTAAAGACACCTTAAAGTAAATTGGATAAGGAACAAAGGTCTAAGTGGAACTTGAAACTTGGACTCTGCAACAGCAGATACTTAGAAAGAAAAGGTAAACTCGAGAGAGGAATGACACTAACAATGTTACTATATCTTTATGCCTATATTGAGCCCTCACTATGGGCCAGGCACTTTGAGCATCATTTTCCTCATTTTTATTTTACATTTGAGAAAAATGAAATAAAGGAAGTTCTCCAAAATTCTCTAGTTAAGCAAAGAATTTTAAACCTAGTTATCTCTGAGTTCACTTCTAAGTGTGGTATCCAAATTCATGCTGTTTGATCTCCTTAAATGAAAATTCATTAGTACAGATAAGAGCCAACTTCTTTCTGCCACGTCAAATGATGTGGTCAGCCCATATTTTATGGTGTGTTGAGATCATAAAACAGGGAATGAAAATTCTGTTTGGATACCTAAATGGCTTCCATGGCTCTAACAAAACCAACAGGTACTGGGTGGCCCCAAGTAGGGCTAAATCCCCAAAGATGAAGTTGGAGAGTCTTAGACTTCATTTCCTGGAGGAGTTCATGGATAGTCTTAAAGCCTCTTTTATGTGAGGATAGAAGGGGGAATACTTAATTACCAGGATCATGATTAGACTAGAAGGTCTTTCTGATTCTCTTCCTGCTTGTGTATGCATTGCTCCTCACAGTTGGAGTCTTACTATTATTTTTTTTAATAAGAAAATCCTCTTGATTGAGTGACTACAAAGTGAGTTATACTTTTACTTACAAGAAATATTTCTAAGTCTCTTCATCTGATATTTGCTATGATCTATAAGCGGCTTTGAATCAGCTTGCTTTAAATACGTACAGTTCTCTGGTTAGATACTTCTTACATTGTACTTCTGATCATAAACTTGCTCAGAAAAGTCTGAAATTAAAACCATTTTACTTGCTGCTTAGTCAAATAACAAAACACACCAAAAAAAAAAAAAACAAAACCCCTTTTAACTAGGATTAGTGAAAGAGTGTGTGTGTGTGTGTGGTGTGTGTGTGTGTGAGAGAGAGAGAGAGAGAGAGAGAGAGAGAGAATGATTTTAAGTAAGGATTTATTTTTCATTATAAAGCCTATTTCATGGTAGAGTATGGGTGAGTACTCACAAATACTTGGAGAAAAATAAACTTACAAAATTAATTCTTTTGAAAACAAGGTTATTCAAAGTTGATCAAAGCATGCCATAGTCAGCGTAGGTATTCCTAGAGAACTGTTCAGTTTAATAATTCAAAAGTGTTAGACATTCCAACACACACTCCACTCCTTGCTACTTGTGTTTCTAATTTTATTTTTGAGACAACAACTGAACATACCCTAAGATATATACCAAGTCTCTTTTGGTTGTCTGAAACAAAAGCAATGTCCTTCTTTTTTTTTCCTTTTCTTCCTTTCTAACTTTGCTATTTTATGATGAGATGTCTTGTCATTTGTAAAGTCGAGTCATTGGGAGACCACTGTATGACTTTATGTTTCCAAAAGTTTTTGACCGTATATAGTGTTGATCTGACTTACATTTTAATGACTATGCTGTTCAGAGAGGATTTGTAGAATATTCTACTTGGAGAAATGTAAGAATAGTGAATATGGATTACAATTTACAACATTTTTCATGTGCTTATCGTTAAGGAAAAATACACAAATCTCTGCTTTCTAACTTTCTTGAACACTGAGTTTAGCATTAATGTTTAAATGCTGCTGTTTACTCTTTGATTTTTGAGGAGTTCATACATTCTACACTAATGCCAAAGGAGATATCTTCACCGTGTAATCTTTTGATTTGCAACTTAATGAAATCATTTTCACAAAAGCAAAATAAGCTGACCTTTCTTTGCCTTTGTCTAATTATATATACACATATCTAAACATACTTACATTTAACAATGACATTGGATATCTTTTGAAAGAATTCAGGATAAAGTAAAAGGGGGTAAATTTACAAAGGAAACTGACATGGAAACATTTTATTAGTGGTATTTGCATGTATTTTCCAATTTATTTTAGGATTTTTAGGCCCATCGTTTCCTTAAACGATGGAAGGGTAAGGTTAGGAAGGGTAACCACCTCTTCCAAAGGAAAATGTATCATTGTAGCAAAGGTTACCTATTCAGACAACATCAATAATCCTAGCATTCAGGATAGTGAATGTTTTTTTCTCCCTGTTGACAGGCTTGAGGAATATTACATATTATTAATATGGCTGGCTAATTCCTAATTAGGAACTCATTAGCAGCTCTACAACTGTAGAGTTTGATGGATTTGCAGCCAATCTTGAAAAAGGTCACAGTAAATGACCTCTGGCCCAAGACTTAACCATCTGTCCATCATTTAATATCATTTATTTTATGCAGGATAATATAATCATTCTGGTGCCCCTTGAGAAGGTACACAAGACCCTTACAAAATTATTGTATTTAATCATACATATATATTAATAAATTCATTGTTGGCTTTTGATTTTTAGTAGGATATTTCCACCCATTCTTCCTCTGAGAAAATAGTGGTTCAAGGCAGATGTGGATTTATCAACTTATGAGAGATACATGTTAATTTGGAACATTGAGATAAACAAAAGGAAAATGGCATTTTGGTGATTCCCATAGCAACTGTAGAATGTACAACATAATGCATTCACTACTCCAAAGGGAACACTTTTGCATTAAAAAAGATAAATTATTAAAACAAATGTTTTAATTATTGTCATTCTTAAAAGCCAGAGAAGGAAATCTAAGTATTTCTTAGAGTGAATATGGAGCACAACTCTAAAAAATAAATCATTTTAATTTAAAATTTAACAGTGGTGCACTTAGTTTCAAACTATGTTAAACTCAGTCATATATTAAAACATGGAGTGTAGTTTTCTCTCTCTCTCTCTTTTTTTTTTTTTTTTTGTTTTCTGTTTTCTGTTTGGGTTAGGTTCATATGTAATTGAGAGAGAACTTGAAGTTCAGTGGGGAAAATTTTAGAATCTTAGGTTCCCCCATGATGTCCTGAAAATTTTCCAGTGAGTTTAAGGAGAAATTTGTGCTACTTGGGGAAAAAGAAGTAGAAAATTTTAAACACTTTAATATTTTTCAAGTCCTCAGTGGATAAGAGCAAAGAAGCCCCATGCAAAACAACAAAGGGAAGAAGTGTATGGTTGCAAGAAAAGTTCTCTCTTCTGATCCCTTAATTTTAAAAATTATGAAATGTGAGATGTAGAATCGGAAAGTCACATTACTGAGTTCTTTCCTTGTCCCCCTGTTTCTTTGTTTTCATGGTTTGCTCCCAAAATAGAACTTGCCTGGTAGGTTCTTCCACATAAACCATGGTAAGTTCCAGTTCTTTGTTATTCATCAGACATAGTTAGCCTTTGTTAAGGTGTTTGACTCTCACAGGACAGGGTATAGAGAAATTATAAACAAATGGTATGATTGTCCTATGGAGTTGACCTCGGACAGAGAACAGACATTCAATAAAAAATTAAAATAATGGATAATGGGGATTGAGATGTGAAAGAACAGAGTGTGATGGGGGAATATTAAGGACAGCATAAGCAAGTGTATGGGGCTTAGAAAAGGCTTGCCTGTGGAATGCTATGTATGCTGAGGCCTGATAGACTCAGTTTAAGCTAATTTCATGGTTACTTTTAAACACATAAATGGGGAGGAAAAATAAATCAGACTTCCTCAAGTTGTATCAAAAGTCAGAGATTACACTGGTATTAGGCAGGTTGCAAATCTTTGCATTTGATGGCTTATTTGAAAACTTAATTTGTTTAGTTCATTTATGTATTTGTATCTATGTTTCATCCTAGAAAAGAAGCAGTGGGTTTTTAAAAGTGAGAAACAGTGGAGTGAAACAGATTTAATATATATTTAATCAATAAACTTCATATGTTTTATGGACTGTTACCCAATATAAATTGAGGGGTGGAACTTAAATTATGTGTATTTTTGTCAGAGGTCTAATTGAAAATGGAAATAAACAGAAAAGAACTTTATGAGAGCCACTGTTGTATGGTCTCATGATAGCTTGAGATTCAAAGAAATAAGAGAATGAAAAAAAAAAAAAGGGCTGAGCTGCCCAGCTGTTGAATGCGTGACCTTGTGAGTGAATGAACAACTGTTACTACAGTGGTTCCACAAGAGCTGGAGTTCTTTAGAGATTAAATAAAACTGGAAAGAGGTGAGAAAGTTTCCCAGATAACACGCTTCAACCAGGCTGAGTTTTCCCTTCAGGTCGCTGGGAGCCACTGACAGGTAATGAGCAGCAGCGGGACAGAGCCCATAAGCCAGTCCTATAGGATAAGGTGGAATGCCTGGATGAAAGAAACTGCAGTTAGTAAAGGACCAGAAATCAACTAGTTGGTGTAGGAGAATATTCAGCCAAGGAAAAGTGGCATATTTGAATGAAGGCTGTCTGGTACCATACTTACTTAAACCCTAGTGCTTGCAGTATGAGATACTGTTCCTAAATTGTTTGACCTGTGTTCATTTTATCTCCACGAAGAGTGAAAAAGTGCCTTGGAGACAAGGTCCACACCTCATAATTATTTAGCAGCTCCAGTAATGATCTGAGAGCAGACATTCAGAAAATAGTCTTTCACCAATGCAGTAGAATTCAGTTATTAAGATGCTGTACTCATTGCCCTGAATTGACTGACATTTAATGTCTCTAACTTGAGATTATGTAGACACTGACTCTGATCACTAGTCAAACTGGATGTTCAGTCAATGCAGATGTTAGCAGCATTTAAATTAAATGAATCATTCCAGACTTAGGGTCAAAATTATCCTTCCTATCATTAAGAGCTTAAGAAGTCATTTTCTCTTAGAAAACTTCTCAAACCAGGTCATGGTCCTCTTTCTCCTTTAGAATTTAATTAAATATAATTAAATCATTAACTATTAAAATATTTGTTCCAAGTTCCCTTTCCTCAACAAAAAATAGCACTGCAGGTAAAAAAAGAAACCGTATCGGTTTAATTCACCAGTTTTTTTTTTAGCACCTTCCCATAATATTTTGTTCATAACAAGTGCTCTATAGACATTTGTGACATAATTACAAATAATAAATGTGGCATAGAGTTTGGGAAACGTGTTTTTTTTTCCTCAGCTATGCTGTGATCTAAGCAGGGTAATCACCTTGATGCACGTTTTCTCTCCTTACTTGATGTAATCAAGTTTGTTGTGATGTTCAAATGAGATTGTGAGTGCTAACTTGAGCTCTAATGACTATGTCTACAAACTAGTTTTGGAAAGTTAAGTAAATCTCTTTAATTTGTGAAATGAAAATGTTGAAAAGTTAACAGTATAGCATGGGGCATCATGGCAGGCAAGTAGAGAGGGAGTTCAATAGTTAACAACTGCAGCCCTGGGGGCTGATATTTTTGACACCTGGCTCCAACCCCTCCTGATGTTTGGTCTGAGAGAGGTGACCTCTTCAGGCTTCAGTTTCCTCATCTGTCAAGCAGGCTATAATAAGAACTAACTACATGAAAACACATCAAGCATTTAGAACCTTTCTGGGTATTAAATAGATGCTCAAATGTAATATGATCTCCTACTAGATTTGGAAATTTCACTTGAGATCCAATATGATGAAAGTTTTACAGGAGGACAAGAGCTTGGTTAGGAGATGAGTTTGGAGTCTACTTTAGTTAACCAGGTAACAAATGATGCTGGTGTGCATGAGAATCATGGCAGAAAATGTGGAGAGATATGAAGGCTGTCAGTTTTTCAGAGTATGAAATCAACAGAGGATGATAAGGTTTAGATTAGGTTTAGGGGATGAAGACAGGTGTGATCTGCAGGATTTTGCTTGATCAATTGAATGGCTGTTGGTGCCACTCACTGAGTTTAAAAGGCAGCAGGAATAGGTGAGTTCTGTTTTGAAGCTATTGAGTTAGAGCTGCCTATAGGACACTCAAAGAGAGCTTCCCAGTAGAGAGTTTGATATATGGCTCTGAAATAAAAGCAAAAGATCTGGAATGAAGAATGCACTCTAAACGAAAGATCAAACAACATAACAGTCAAAGGAAGGATGTATTTTGAGTGGAGAACAATTAGAATCAAAAGTCTTCAGTATATTTATATGCAGATGTGATGGCCAAGAGTTAGGAATAGGTTGGAATTAGAAGTACTATCAGTATTTCTAGGACAGAAGTGAAAGGTGGAATTCAGAGCATAGATCTAGGTAAAAACAATAAGGCCATTAACATAACAGGTGCAGAGAAAAAGTACATATGTTTGGATATTTGGGTAAAATTGAATTATTTTCTTTCTGATATGTATTTCCTATAACTGCCTAACAAATTACACAAACCCAGGGGCTTCAAACAATGCCCATTTATCATCTCACATTTCTGTAGGTCAGATCTTTGAGGGGGCTCCGCTCAGGGTCTCACAAGGCAGAAATTAAGGTGTCCACCAGTGTACTCTTATCTGTAGGACCTGGGAAAGAATCTATTTCCTCATTCAAGTTGTCGACAGAATCCATTTACTTGCATTGTAGCTCTGAGATCTCTGTTTCCTTGTCAGGATGCATACTCTGTTATTAGAGGTTTCCACATCCTTCTCCCATGACCCCTTCCTTCCATCCTCAAGTCCCAGTAGTACATTAGATCCCTTTTATGCTTCTTCTCTCACATCCCCTGACCTCCTCTTCTCCCTCTGCTTTTAAGGCTCATGGGATTACATTTAGCCTGTCCAGATAATTCAGGATTTTCTCTGTAACTTAAGATCAGGTAATTAGCAACCTTCATTACATCTACAGAGTCTCATTGTCATATAAGGTACGATATTCACAGGTAACATATCATGTGCACACTCCCAGAAACTAAGACATGAAATATTTGGGGGAAACACAATTCTACCTACTAGAAATGTTTTTTTTTTAATTTTTAAAAAATGTTTGTTTATTTTTGAGAGAGAGTGGGTAGACAGAAAGGAAGACACAGAATCTGAAGCAGGATCCGGGCTCTGAGCTGTCAGCATAGAGACTCACTTGGGGCTCAAGCTCATGACCCAAGAGGTCATGAACTGAGCCGAAGTCAGACACTCAACTGACTGAGCCATCCAGGCGCCCCTACCAGAAACGTTTGCTCTTCCAGTGGAGTAAGAGGAAAAATAACATAGGGGTAAATTAAGAGAGTGAGTAAAGGGTAAGGTAGGAGAAAAGTAAACAGGGAAACCATGGTTTGTTGTTGGCTTGCTTGCTTTTTCTTTTCACCTACTGGATCTAACCATGGACTGCTTTTGGTGGCATTTGTGTTTGTAGTGTTAAACTAAAATAATTAGGGTAGTGCTTTGGTCGTCTTTCCATCTCTAAGCTATTTCTTGTAGTTCACAGTCCTCCAAAGTTTCCCTCTTTTAATATCCCTGATGATTTGGATTTAGATGTACTTTTGCACACACTGTCATTTTTCTGAAGTTGTAGTTGGTGGGAGAGATTATAGTTTTAAGTCTACATCTTGAAAGGGAATTGAAATAATGTAACAATGATGCAGCATTCCAATGAGTTGAGGCAATTAAGAGAAAAAGAAAAGCTTAAATATTTGTATTAATGTAGAAATATTTTTACTTTATTATCTATAACATGATGTAGAAATAAAGTCTTATTACTTGTCAAGCATTTTAAATTATGCTTAATATTCTCAGTTCCTAATTAATTTTTCTTAAATGGTATTTGAAATCCATTAAACTGTTTAAGCTGTTCCAACTTGCAAATAGGGATCAGTATTTTCTATCTTCATTAAAACTATTCATAGGATGAGCAATATTAAGTGGAAAAATTGAATTAAAGACAAAATGAAAGTGATAGTTTATTTAGAGATCGAATTCACAAAAGTTATAACAAACTTTATTTTTTGAAATTCAGTTCATTAAAAAGTATGATTAATAATTTTAATAATATAAAACCATATTAATCTCTAATCATTGTAGTCATGTTGTATCTGCATCATAATTAATGATTTTTATGTTAATGTTTTTTCTTTACATTGTGAGTTTTAATAGTTGTCCAGCCAATCATTTTGGAAGGAGGAGACGTGTTTCCCTTTCTTCTTTGCAGGAGTTAATGTGTGTACAAAAATCAACTTTATTTTCTAACAGTTTTTTCTTCTAAAATGTTTTCTCTTCTAAATAGTTTTTTAGTATGTATTCTCTATTGTATTGGTTAATAGTGCCAGCTTTAGAAAAGGAAGATGTGACCCTTTCCCCTCTGGGACTTCGGTTAAGATTTTTTGTTTTCCTTCTTTCCGTTTTGTTCTTTAGCATCTCATGAAACAAAGATCAAAGATGGATTAAAAACACACGGAAAATAATAGTGTATCTAGAAAAATATTAAGTTAAAAATTTATTTAAGATGTACCATTTTTCTGATGTATGAAGTATGGATAAACATTATAATCAATGTGTATGTTCAATAGTATTTTTCTGAAAATACTATATTAAGTCAATTATGTATCTTGTACTTGGTGCCATCTTAGATTTAAAATAAAAAATCACTAAACTCAGACAATCAGGTTTCTTAAAGCATATCATTAAATTTTGTTTAGGCTTCCTGGGAACTAAAGTAAAAGAGGTGAGGTGACCATTAGTTAATTCCCATCAAACAAGGTTTTAAATTATTTTTTTTTAATTTTTATTTTTGAGAAAACGAGCTGGGGAGGGGCAAAGAGAAGGGGTACAGAGGACCTTAAGCAGGTTTCAAGCTGATGGAAGAGAGCCTGATGTGGGGATCCAGCTCAGGATCCATGAGATCCTGACCTGAGGCAAAGTCAGATGGTCAGTCCACTGAGCCAACCAAGTTGCAAAGATTTTTATTCAAATAACATCACAATTAAGCTCTCTATTCCTTTTGCTGTTGAAAGGAAGCAAGTTGTTTTTATTTCCAAGGAGAAATTGGAAGTATGAAAATAACTCAATCAGTGGGTATTTAGTTAACCAAAAATAGTCACTTAGTGTCTTTAGTAGGACTAAGACAAACTTCTCAGGGACTTCTTCCAGTGCTCCGAGTAGATCTAATTTTTCAAGGTATAGAGTAGGTGAAAAATGCACACTGTGCAACTGGTGGCCACGTCACCAAAATGACTAGTGAACTCTTAAAGGACGGGAGAAGTCAACAGTCCAGGGTAACAGGCTGGGTGGAAAGAAGGGGCTCCCGGTAGACAGTAAGTTTAAGTGTCTCTAGATGATAAGATGGTAAACAGATAATGTAGCAGAGTACATACATAACAGGGCAAGAGGTTCTGAACAGAATTGATAAATAATGTAAGATTATGAGAAGCTGGTGTCTTTAAAGTAGAAGAGTTTCACCGTCTTTACTATGCCAGGTCACGGAAAGACAAAGGCTCTGTGGAAAAAGAATGAATTGTGCTTGTCCTTGAAGACAGAATGTTACTGTGGAACATAGAGAAGTGAAGAGAAGCAATATAATTAAATGACAAAAATAAAGCCTGGCAAGTTTTTGGATATGGAGTCAAACCCAATCTCTCCTAGAAAAATAATGGAGTGTACACACAAGATTTAATTAAAAAATCAATTACTAATAATTGAGAAGGGATTATTTTATTGCACATGTATTTTGTAGGAATTAATGCTTAGATTTTTAGGTTCACTCTCTAACATGCAAAAAACTCATGGTTTCTAATAAAATTTTAAGTGAATTCTGACTACAAATAAGAATTTTGGGTTGAGTTTATGCATCCAGATTTCCAAGAATAACCAAAGGCATCAATAGAGGTTCCTTTTGTTCTTGGCAGTTGTGAGTGTGTGTGTGTGTGTGTGTGTGTGTGTGTGTGTGTGTGTGTGTGTGTTGTGTGTGTTTATAGTTTGCTTTGATTTAATGTTTTCTGACATTCAGTGCTATTTCAATTGTTGAAGTAAAAGACTCACATCTGTGATAAAAGTTTCTGAGAGATTCAGGAAGTCAAACAGCACTTTATTAACTAAATCACAGATTTTGTTTGTAGCTTTTGTTTCTTCCTCATTGTATTAACCAGAAGTCTTTATTCCCTCTAGAACTGTAAATCAGAGAATCTTGGGCTATAGATAGGAGCATTAAGAATATCTTGGCTGTCCTGAGCAGTAACTCAGTTCTGTGAAATTATATCCACTGGGATCTACGGGGTGCTTGAGACAGCTTTATTTCTCAAATTTATTATATTCCTTCACAGCTTCTCTTAAAGATTTCATAAACTCACAATGAAAAGTGGTCACTTAAAATCAGACTCCGAATGTAGCAGAGGTAATCAGACTTGGCTTTTTCTGTGCCCTACATGAATAGCAAAAGCATTAACTAATGATAAAGGAACCTGTTGACCAGAGAGCAACAAACCCCAGCTAGTTCTCTTCTGCCTTGTGATGATGGTTGGGGATTTTTCTGGGTCATTTAACAAACCAACTCTGTTACTACCAACCTTAATTTTTATAGGACTATTTTTTAATTTGAAAAGAACTCGTAAGACATTTTCAAACTTTTTGCTATTTGACCTATTTGCAGGTTGTGGAAAAAAATTTATATTGTTTTATCACAGGAGCAATAGATGCTTTTCTATTAGAAAACAGTGACTCAGATTTTTATTCTCTTAAGATTTTACTGATAACTTTGTTTTATGTCTTGGGGATCAAGATGTCTTTGTTTCTTTGCATTGTGTTATTAACTTCAACAGATTTAAGAACCCTAGAATGAGCTGGATTCAGTAGTTAAAAAAATACAAGTATATGGTACAGTCTGGAGCAAATCAATGCATTTGCTCTAACAAATTTTAAATAATAAGAAAAATAAACACTTGGTACAATTGCAAGCTAAAAGATCCAAGTTAAGTCCAGTGTATATTAATGTGTTAATAATTAAATAACTTATTTATTTGTTTAGCAATTCCAGTATAATTAACATGCAGTGTTATATTAGTTTTAGGAGTACAACATAGTGATTTAACATTTCTATATATTACTCAGTGCTCATTAAGACAAGTGTACTTTTAATCTCCTTCGCCTAGTTCCCCCATCTGCTCACCTGCCTCCTTTTTGGTAACTACTGGTTTGTTA
The DNA here is from genome assembly GCF_027475565.1 of Acinonyx jubatus. Lineage (NCBI taxonomy): Eukaryota > Metazoa > Chordata > Mammalia > Carnivora > Felidae > Acinonyx > Acinonyx jubatus. Next base: position 24,360,610 of record NC_069396.1, on the reverse strand, counting down.
TCTAAGAGTCTGTTTTTGTGTTTATTTATTTATTTACTTATTTATTTTTTATTGTCTCTTTGCTTGCTTGTTTTGTTTTTTAGATTCCATATATTAGTGCGATTACATGGTATGTATCTTTCTCTGACTTGTTCCATTTAGTACTATACTCTCTATATCCATCAATGTTGTTGCAAATGAGAAGATATTCTTTTTTTGAAATGGCTGTGTAATATTCCATTGTGTATATATACATCTTCTTTATCCTTTCACCTATCAGTAAACATTTGGGTCCTTCCATAATTTGGCTATTGTAAATAATGCTGCAGTAAACATAGGGGTGCAAGTAAATGTTTTTATATTCTTTGGGTAAATAACCAGTAGTGGAATTACCAGATCATATGATAATTCTATTTTTAATTTTTGAGCAACTTCCATACTGTTTTCCGAAGTGGCTGTACCAGTTTGCATTCCCATCAACAGTCCACAAGTGTTTGTTTTTTTCCGCATGCTTGCCAACACTTACTGTTTCTTCTGTTTTTGATTTTAGCCATTTTGATAAGTATGAGGTGATACCTCATGGTGGTTTTGATTTCCCTGATGATAAATGATGTTTAGTATCTTTTCATGTGTCTGTTGGCCATTTGTATGTCTTCTTTGGAGAAATGTCTCTTCATGTCTTCTGCCCTTTTTTAAAATTAGATTGTTGTTTTGGGTGTTGAGTTTTAGAAGTTCTTTATATATTTTAGTTACTAACCCCTTATCTAATGAGTTATTGGCAAATATCTTTTACCATTCAGTAGGTTGTCTTCTAGTTTAGTTGTTTATTTCCTTTGCTGTGCAGAAGCTTTTTATTTTGATGTAGTCCCAATAGTTTATTTTTGCTTTTGTTTCCCTTGGAGACATACTAGAAAAATGTTGTTAATGGCCAGTGTAGGAGACATTACTCCCTGTACTCTCTTCTAGGAATTTTATAGTTTCAGGTCTCACATTTAGGTCTTTAATCTATTTCGAGTTCATTTTTGTGTATGGTGTAAGAAAGTGGTCCAGTTTCATTCTTCTGCATGTAACTGTCCAGTGTTCTCAACACCATTTGTTGAAGGCACTCTCCTTTTCCAATTATTTATTCTTGGCTCCTTTGTTGTAGATTAATTGACCATATAGTTGTGAATTTATTTCTGGGGTCTCTATTCTGTTCTAATGATCTATGTGTCTATTTTTCTGCAAGTATCATACTGTTTTAAGTACTATAACTTTGTAGTATATCTTGAAATGGGATTGTGATAACTCTAGTTATATTCTTCATTTTCCAGATTTCTTTGGCTATCTGGAGTCTTTGGTGGTTTCATACAAATTTTATTATTCTAGTTTTTATGAAAGATGATATTGATGTTTTGGTATGGGTTGCATTGAATATGTAGATTGCTTTGGGTAATAAGGACATTTTAGTTGTATTTGTTCTCCTAATCTATAAGCATGGATGCCTTTCCATTTGTTTGTGTCATCTTCAATTTCTTTCATCAGTGTTCTATAGTTTTCAGAGTACAGGTCTTTCACCTCCTTGGTTAAGTTACTTCCTAGATAAAAAAAAAAAAAAACATATCTTCTAAAAATTATTTAATAGATTTCAAACGTGCAATTACAAAACTTATCCAAATAAAGCAAATGTATGGGGCACCTGGGTGGCTGAGTCAGTTAAGTGCCCGACTTTGGCTCATGTCATGATCTTGAGGTTTGTGAGTTCGAGCTCCGCGTTGGGCTCTGTGCTGACAGCTCAGAGCCTGGAACCTGCTTCGGATTCTGTGTCTCCCCCTCTCTCTGCCCCTCACCCACTTGTGCTCTGTCTATGTCTATTAAAAATAAATAAACATAAAAAAATTTAAAAACCAAACAAATGTAGTATTAATACTAGGATGTCTAGTATGAAAGAGTGTATCATTATCCATCCAAAATAGTGAACCATGGTAACTCACGCTCCAAAGATATTTTACATTTTCAAAGGAAATGCAGCAAAATTTGGTATCTTTGTGACACTGTGTGGACTACTAGCTTGGAAGAGTTATTTGCTTCAGCATTAAATCAGGTTACATTACTTTAATGACATCATATCCTTAACAATTTAGATTTTTCATTGTAGTGCCAATAAAAATAAAATGTCAAAAGTCTTTGTGGAACCATTAATAAGGTCAATAATGTCTGATTTGGTTTCAAGATTTGAGAAGTTATGTGGGGCCTCAGGCATAATATGTCATCAGAAATTGTGTTTTTCAAAAGGGAAGTGAAATGGGGCGCCTGGGTGGCTTAGTCACTTAAGTTGTTCAACTCTTGAGTTCAGCTTGGGTCATGTGATCTCACAGTCTGTGAGTTCGAGCCTCATGTCAAGCTCTGTACTGACAGCAAAGAACCTGCTTGGAATTCTTTCTCCCTCTCTGTCTGCCCCTCCCCCACTTCTATGCTTGCTTGCACATGTATGCTCTCTCTCTCAAAAATAAATAAACGTTAAAAATGAAAGTGAAATGATTATTTCCAATTTGTATTTATTAACCTTTTTTAAATGACTATTAGGTTTTTAGACTAAAAATGCTTATTATGTAGTCTGGACTTTTATACTTTATTAATGATTCTGTTAAGTATTTGTTTTGGCCTGGAGTGAGATGAAAAAAATACTGAAACTCTAAAGCATGTTGTGAAACCAGAAAGTTTTAGAAGTTCTTGTATATGAAAAATCTTTATATAATTTTTGCAGATTTTATCAACTTTTAAAAATAAAACATTTAAAAATAAATTTTATTAGCTGAGCTTTTTAAAAAATAAAGATGGTTTTTTCTAGTCTTACTTTACTATGGGTTTTTTTTGCTACTAGATACTGAGTTAGAAAATGATTGTTTCATTTCATTTTTGGCCTTACCTCCCTTTACCCCCAACCCCCTTTATTTAGATTTTATTTTTATAAGCAGTTTTAGGTTCAGAGCAAAATTCATCAGAAAGTACAAAGATCCCATATTATCCTGGGTCCACACTTGCACAACTTCCTTCACGATCAACATCCCAGAGTGTTATATTTGTTACAGTTGATGAACCTGTGTTGACACATCTTTATTACTCAAAGGGCATAGATTACATTGGAGTTCACTCGTGGTGTTGTACCTTATATGCTTTTGACAAATGTATACTGACACGTATGCACCATTATAGCATCATAGAGGTTTTTTTTTTTCCCCTCCACTGTTCTAAAAATCCCCTATGCCCTACCTATGAGGAATAAGAGGCACCTATTTTGAATAGGTGCTTCCTTCTTAGCAACCACTAAACACTTTCCTGTCTCCGTAGTTTTTCATTTTCCAGAATGTCATATAGTTGGAAAGAGTATATAATACTTTCAGACTGGCACATAATAATAGGCATTTCAGTTTCCTCCATGTCTTTACGTGCCTTGATACCTCCTTTTCTCTTCTCCTCTCCTCTCCTCTCCTCTCCTCTCCTCTCCTCTCCTCTCCTCTCCTCTCCTCTCCTCTCCTCTCCTCTCCTCTCCTCTCCCCTCCTCTCCCCTCCCCTCCCCTCCCCTCCCCTCCCCTCCCCTCCCCTCCCCTCCCCTCCCCTCCCCTCTCTCTCTCCTCTCTCTCTCCTCTCTCTCTCCTCTCTCTCTCCTCTCCTCTCTCTCTCCACCTCCTCCTCTTCCTTCTTCTTCTCCCTGGTTCACAAAATAATACTCCATTGTCTGGATATGCCAGAGTCTGTTTATCCATTCACCTAATAAAAGACACCTTGATTACTTACAAGTATTGGCAGTTAGGAATAAAACTGTTAGAAACATTCACATGCAGGCTTATATTTAGATACAAGTTTTTAACTCCTTTGGTTAAATACTAAGGGGATTGACTGCTAGATCTTATGGCGTAATTATGCTTAGTTTTATAAGAAACTAGTAAAATGTTTTTCAAGATATCTATACCATTTGCATTCCTACAACCAGTATATGGGAGTTCATTGCTACAAATTGTCACCAGGACCTGCTGTTGTCAGTATTTTGGATTTGGCCATTCTAATAGGGGTATAGTGGTATCCCATTGTTTTAATTTGTATTTCCCTAATGATAACATGAAGTCAAACATCTTTTCATGTGTTTATTTGATATCTGTATATCTTCTTTGGTAAAGTACCTTTTTTCCCCAGGTCATTTGCACATTTTAAAATCAGTTTTGTCTTTTTATTACTGAGTTTTAAGGGTTATTTGTATAATTTGGATACTAGTTGTTAATCAAATACTGTCTTTTGCACATAACTTCTCCCATTCTGTGGCTTGCCTTCTCATTCTCTTGACAGTGCTTTTTGTAGAACAAAAGTTTTTAATTTTAATGAAGTCTAACTTACCAGTTACTTACTTCATGCAATTAGTGTTGCATCTCAAAAGTTACTCTTATATGTAAGGTCCCTTAGATTTTCTCCTGTCTTATCTTCTAGGGATTTTATAGTTTTGAATTTCACAATTAGGTCTGTGGTCCATTTTGGTTCAATTTTATGAAAGGTGTAAGGTCTATGTCTCTATACATTATTTTGCCTGTAGAGATCTATTTGTTCAGCACCATTTGTTGAAAAGAGTATCTTTTTCTCCATTGTTGCCTTTGTTCCTTTCCCAAAAATCAATTGATACAGTTATGTGCAGTTCATCCTTGGATCTCTGTTTTTTTCCATTGATCTTTGTCTATTCTTTCACAAATACCACATTATCTTGAGTGCTAGGAGTCTCTAGAAAGTCTTAAATTCAGTCCTTTGAGTTGGTTGTTCTTCTGTAGTATGTGCTGTCTCTTCCAGTTTTGTTTTTGTTTTTGTTTTTTGCCTCTCCATATAAACTTTAGAATCAATTTGTAGATATCCACAATAACTTGATAGCTTTTGAGTGGGATTTTGTTGATTCTAAAGATGAAGCTGGGAAGAACTGAAATCCTAATGATAGTCCTCCCTTTCATGAAAATTGGATCTCTTTCTATTTATTTAGTCCTTCCTTGATATCTTTTATCAGTTTTATAGTTTGTGTCATTTAGATCACATATATATATGATATATATTTAAATTTATATCTGTATTTTATTTTTTGGGTGCTACTAATGTAAATGATATTATGTTTTTACTTTCTAATTGACTTGATCATTGCTGGTATGTAGAAAAATGATTGGCTTATGTGTACCAATCTTGTATCCTGAAATTTTGGTATAATTGCTTATTAGTTCTAGGAATGTTTTTTGTTGAAATTTCAGATTATCTACATAGACAATCACATTATCTACAAAGATAGTTGTATTTATTCCTTCTCAATGTGTATACCTTCAATTTGCTCTTGTTAGTGCATTATCTAAAACTTTCCATGGAACATTGAGAAAGGAATGATGAGAAGGGATGTAATTGTCTTGTTCTTGGTAACACATGGTTTTTTAAACAAATTATTTGTTATATTTTTTCTGAGTGGTGAATTACATTGATTAGTTTTCAAAGGCTGAGCCTAGAATATACCTGAATGTGAATAAATATATATGTATAATATACATCATACAATATAATTATATATAATTACATGTGTAATAAATGTACATAATATAATTATATATATGTATAAATTCAGAATCTCCCCAAACAATACAACATACAACATATTTAATATGTGGATACTTTATAAGGAGATTCCATTTAGATTTAATCGACTTTCTGCCTTGAGTTTTAAGTTTCACATTTAGATATTTATACATTGTATTTTGATAAAAAAAAAATGTTACCTCACAAACTCAGTCCACCTTAACATGAACCAAGGCTTAGTCTTCAGTTTAACAAATATGTCATCCAGTCCTAAATGAGATTGCATGAATATTGACAGGTTTGTACAAAAGAATTTAGATTTCCATTACCCAAAGATTGAAGAATCAGGTGGCTAGAGACTTAAAGGTTTAGATTTGGGGGCTTGAATTTAGAACATCATGCACTGGCAACCTAGTAGCATTGTGTATGATTTTGCTCAACGGGAAAACAATAAAATTTTGAGATTTATTCCTTCCATTAATTCTCTAGAAAATTTTAAATGATAAAAAGTACCAATCCTGTTGGTTGGCACTAGAAAACAATACATGTTGTCCATTTTAAGAAAGAGTTACGTTCCTGTTTTTTCATCCTGTTTTCCGTTGTAACTGATGTCTAATTTACAGAAATCTGTGATGTTTAGTTTTGTATTTGCTAACCTGCTGTGTTGAAAACTTTAAAATATGTGTTATGCATACCAATGATAATCTGCCTCATTAAGATTTTATTGTGCTTTTCAGTAACCTGGAAATACTATTTTGGGAAAACTCTTAGGGACGCTCACTACTGTTCCTACTTCATTAATTATATAGTATGAATTTGAAATGGGATACAGTAGATTTTGGCTGTATAAAGTAGAATTTAAGTTATTTACAAACATGGTCTCACTAGTTTACAAACAGAACAAAATTACTAAAGTTGGAGGAACACTAAAACCCCATCCTCACTTATGGTGACATTAAATCTGGTATTTTATCCACTATTTCTGGCTGTCACTCTTTTGATGTACTTCAAATGTTTATTTGTTTGGACTTAAAATATACATAACCCCTAATCTCATCCTACTGTTGACAGAGCCTCTGCTAATTTTGGACTCTTGGTTCACTTGGTGTAATTGTAATAAAACTCGCTCTGAATAGTCAAGAAAGATGAAGAGTCTATTTCATTAACCACATATTCATGGAGTTTTCACTGCTTTGGCATAAATTACAAAAGTAACTTTTCCCCCCAAATGTGAGGTGACCTAGATCTCAATACTTCGTTTAAATTGCAAAATGTGACATATATACAGAAAGATAGATTATTGTAAAAGGTAGAAGAAATTGTATACATATTGTCAAATGTATCTCAATGAAAATTGAATCAAATTGCTTTCTTACCAGCAGAGAATGGAAGTGCCAATGTCTTAAAAAATTTGCATACTGCTTGACACAAATTTCACTTCTAGGAATTTATCTTGGAGAAATGAGCATAGGTGTGTTCTGTTTTAGGATGTTGTTTGCTTTGTTTTATATAGAAGTTGTAAAAAATGAATCAGCCTAACTGTCCAAATGTATGGCATTATCAAAATAAGTTGATATATCCATAAAATGTAATATTATGTATGTCATCAAAATAATATTTCCAGAGGTGTTTTAATTCTGACATAGAAGTTATTCATTCAATACCGTTTGAATTAATACAAACTAAATATATTTCCCATTTGTGGTTTTATTGTTTCTTTCCTTAAAACATGCTCAATACTATTTGAATAAATTCAGGATCATTAATGCAGAAGCTATGGAAGAGGAAAAATATGAATGTTTTTTGCATGACAATTATAATTTAAAGCCAATCAGTATGATGGTATAATTGCCTTACTGCAGATTGTTGGCAGACACAGGTCTAGAACCCACTTATGTATTTGTGATTTCAGCAAAATAGTATCCCTTTTCGACTCCAGAATTAAAGAGCACAAGATCCTTTCAACTGTAGCAAAACTATAGACCACCAAAATTAGAGGCTATCTATATGTAAACAATAGTCTAATTCCTCTTGGCAATGAGCTGATTAAAAAGATTTTGTTTAATCCATAATTTGTTTAGTATTCTTGAGCGCCCTGTTTGTCTTTCCCAATTGAGGGGGAGAAGTTAAGTCCTATTTTGGACATCTTTATTAATCAAGCAAAACTGGAGAACAGATGTGGGATTCTTCAGCTGTTAGAGGAATAGACAGAAGGAGAGCCATAATTTTTAGTCTTGTCACTTTAAATGATGCCCATGAGACATGGCATCAGAGACAGAACCACTGAGATGCAGTATCCAAATGGCAACAGTATATTCTAAAGGAAAAGTAAATAAGTTGTTCTTCTTTGCTGATGTGCATTCATTATGTAATAATGTACATGCATATTGCTGTTGGTTGTTGACTGGAAGCCAAAGGAATCATAGTTGGTTACAAGTTCTTCAGGTTTTCTGTTCACATGGAAGGTGCAGGAGACAGATAATTAAAGAAAGCTACCCTCTTAAATATTTTTAAACAACTAGCCTTATTCACATATGGACTTAGAGTTTTGAGGGTCAGGACTAACTGCCTTTCACAGCACATTTAAAATATATGGTATATTGATTCTTCAGTTATCACATTTTGCTTTGTTTTTTAGTAATAATTTTTAACCAATTGCCTTGTAAGAATAATTGTTGTTAATATAGCAACCTTAGGGGCACCAGAGTGGTTCAGTTAGTTGAGCGTCTGACTCTTGAATTTGGCTAAGGTCATGATCTCACAGTTCCTGAGATCAACCCCTGTGTTGGGCTCTGTCCTGACAGTGTGAGGCCTATTTGAGATTCTCTGTTTGTCTCTATCTGCCCTGCCCCCATTTGTACATGATGTCTTTCTCTCTCAAAATAAACAAACATAAAAAAAGAAAAAAAAAACATAGCGGGAAAACTGTTTTTCCCCACTGAGGATATTAGCTGTGGGTCTTTTGTATATGGCTTTTATGATCTTGAGGTAATGTTCCTTTTGTCCCTCCTTTCTTGAGGGCTTTTAACAAGAGATGATGCTATATTTTGTCAGATGCTTCCTCTGCATCTGTTGAGAGGATCATGTGGTTCTTAATCCTTTCTTTTATTCATGTGATGTATTACATTAATTGATTTGTAGATATTGAACCAGCCCTGCAATCTCAGGAATAAATCCCACTTGATTGTGGCAAATCATTTTTTTAATGTATTGCTGAATCCGGTTTGCTAGTATCTTGTTGAGAATTTTTTCATCTATGTCCATCCGGGAGATTTGTCTATAGTTCGTTTTTAGTGGGGTCTTTGGTTTTGGAATCCCCCTTAGATCAGGAACATGGCAAGGATGTCCACTCTCATTGCTATTATTCAACATGGTGTTGGAAGTCCTAGACTCAGCAGTCAGATAACAAAAAGAAATAGAAGGCATCCACATCTGCAAGGAAGAAGTCAAACTTGCGCTCTTTGCAGATGACATGATACTCTATGTAGAAAACCCAAAAGACTCCACCAAAAAACTGCTAGAACTGATACGTGAATTGAGCAAAGTCGCAGGATATAAAATCAATGTACAGAAATAGTTTGCATTTTTATACACCAATGATGAAGGAGCAGAAAGAGAAATCAATGAATCAATCCCATTTACAATTACACCAAAAGCCGTAAAATATGTAGGAATAAATGTTACCAAAGAGGTGAAAAACCTTTACACTGAAAACTATAGAGAGCTTATGAAAGAAATTGAAGAAGACACACAAAAAAAGGAAAAATATTCCCTGGTCATGGATTGGGCACTCTTCACAGAGCTAGAACAAACAATCCCAAAATTTGTATGGAACCAGAAAAGACACCAGATAGCCAAACTACTTTTGAAAAAGAAAATCACAGCTGGGGGCCTCACAATCCGGATTTCAAGCTGTATTACAAAGCTGTAAGCATCAAGACAGTATGGTACTGTCACAGAAACAGACACTCAGATCAATGGAACAGATTAGAGAACCCAGAAATGGACCCATAAGTGTATGGCCAACTAATATTTGACAAACCAGGGAAGAATATCCAGTGGAAAAAGGCTCTTCAACAAATGGTGTTGGGAAAACTGGACAGCAACATGCAGAAGAATGAACCTGGACCACTTGCTTACAGCCTACACAAAAATAAATTCAAAATAGATGAAAGACTAAATGTAAGACAAGAAGTCATCAAAATCCTACAGAAGGAAAACAGGCAACAACCTCTTTACCTGACAGCAGCAGCAACTCCTTACCTGACATGTCTCCAGAGGCAAGGGAAATAAATGCAAAAATGAACTCTTGGGACCTCATCAAGATAAAAAATTTCTGCACAGTGAAGGAAACAATCAGCAAAAGTAAAAGGTAACTGAATGGGAGAAGATACTTGGAAATGACACATCGGATAAAGGGTTAGTATCCAAAATGTATATAAAGAACTTAAACTCAACACCCCAAACACAAATAATCCAGTGAGGAAATGGGCAAAAGATATGAATAGATGCTATTTCAAAGAAGACATCCAAATGGCTAACAGGCACCTGAAAAGATCACTCCTTACCAGGGAAATACAAATCAAAATCACAATGAAATACCACCTCCCACCTGTCAGAATGGCTAACATTAATACCTCAGGAAACAACAGATGTTGGTAAGGATGGAGAGAAAGGGGACTCTTACACTGTTGGTGGGAATGCAAACTGGTGCAGCCACTCTGGAAAACAGTATACAAAAATGTTGATTTGAAGGGGCACATGTACCCCAATATTTATAGCAGCACTATCAACAATAGTCAATGTATAGAATGATCCCAAATGCCCATTGACTGATGAATGAATAAATAAGATATGGTGTATTTTTACAATGGAATATTACTCCAAAAGAATGAAATCTTGCCATTTGCAGCAAACTGGATGGAACTAGAGTGTATTAATTTAAGCAAATACGTCAATCAGAGACAAATATCTTAAGATTCACTCATATGTGGAATTTAAGAAACAAAAGAGATGTACATAGAGGAAGGGAAAAAATAAGATAAAAACAGGGAAACAAACTATAAGAGACTAGTAACTACAGAGAACAAGCTGAAGGTTGCTGGTGGGGTGTTGGGTGGGAGGATGAGCTAGAAGGTTGATAATCTCATTTTTATTAAATGTAAGTTCTTGCCCCTGGTAGTTAAGTATATCACGTCCATATCCTAAACCAACATATAATGCGCACTCATGAATTAGCAATGTATTAAGTGATATTTTATTTGGAAGTATGTATTAAAGTTTTGAATGATATGTTTATGCTTTTGTAATTCTAAGTCAGGACAGTAATTCAAAGTCAAAATATTCTTTTTAATTCTCGTTATATTTCTAGAGTCTATTTAGCTGTATTGTAAAATTGTTTGCTTTGACTTAATTTTTTCCAAAACTATTAGTGCAAATCTGAAATAGTTATCATAACATAAAAGTTCTGTGTGGCTCACACAATACTTGAGTCCTGGGATTTTATGAGAATAAGACATTTTTCCTATTCGCTTAGGTTTTTGATCTAGTCAAAACTAGACTGCCAAAAAAAAAAAAAAAGTCATACTCCCAGGGAATTTTGAGGGGATTTTGATTTTATAATAGTTTTTCTAAATATAATCCCATGTTTATCGAATTTGAACAGAAGGGTTAATGATCTATTGATGTCCATATGAAATATGTCCATATGAAATATCCCAAAGATTTTACTTTTTCTCTACAAGAGCAATCGTGTTATTGGATTAAAATTAGTAAGAAGTGTTCTTCACTCTTTGGGGAGAAATGAAAATAAAAAATTATTTATATGTAAGCCATAGTCAAATCTAATAGGATTTTTAACTTGAGTTTAGCAACAGAAACAGCAGCAAATGCACTAGGTGTTTTCTATGTGGTGGGTATCATTTGCCTTAAAACTTTTGGCCAGTATGTTACTGGAAATATATTTCAAAAACATATTATGCAAATATACCTATGTTATATAATAAAATATATGATAGAAAAAGTGAAAAATAACAGAAGAAAAAATGTAATTATCTCTTAATTCCCTATGTAAACAGACACTAATTAATAGGTGGATAACTTAAATAATTTACCTTATAAGTGCTTATTTTAATATACTGTATGTATCAATGTGAATGTCTTATTTTTTACTATATAGTATAATATTCTTTAACCACGTTACAGTGATGATTTATATATCAGTGAAGACAAAGCAAAACTATTTCAAGAGTTTCGTGCATGATCAAGTATTTTTGTGAGCTTTACTGTTAACATTACCATTTTCTCATAGTTGAAACTAAAGCACAGAGTAATAATTTTAGGTCTATTTAAAAATACAGAATATTTCTAAAATGCGTGTAGAAGGTTAGGGTTAGCAGGAATGTGTGGGATACCTTTGGAACATACTTAGGTTTATTTCACTGAAAAGGATAGTTTTTTTGTGTGTGACATACAATATTTTCTTGGGGTGGAGAATTATAGAACACCTTGGAAAGAAGGCAGTGCTTGCTAGGGTGCATGGCTGGCTCAGTTGGTAGAGTATGTGACTGTTGATCTCACCTACTGTTGATCTCATTTGTAGAGTATGTGAGTCATGAGTTTGAGCTACACATTGGGTGTAGAGACCATTTAATAAATAAATAAAGATTTTTTTTTTCTTACAGATGTAGTTCTTTTGAAGAACAGAAACTAAATTTAAGAGCCAGTTATGAATGTTGATCATAGAGAGAATTACTGTAATCAAGTCAAGACACCACCATAGAAAAACAAAAGATGGGCAGGTGCTCAAAATTATTGCTCCTGGTTATAAGGCAGATTTCTTTCCCCGCAGCAACTCTACATAGAATAAAGCAAGCCAGAGGAGCAGAAATTTTTGTTTACTATGCTTTATATGTGCTCATAGTAACAGTACTGATAGCTAACCTTTGACTATTTTATATGATACTGCCCACATTTGCATGAATTAGCTCACTGTAGCCTGATAAGACCCTATGAAATAACAAATAGTATTTTTGTTTGCATAATAATATGTGTATATATGTGTGCATGTGTATGTATACGTAACAATAGAAGTAATCTCTCTCATTTCAAAGCTAGTGCTCACATTATTTCAACTTTATACCCTTCACAACTTTGTAACTATACTGTTACTTGCTTATCCTTTCTTGAATTTACCTCTTATGTTCATGTATTAACACATTTAGTTGCTGGATTATTGCCACTAGCTCTTTGTTTTCCTTTCTCTCTATCCAGCTCTTCCTGCACCCCCATTGTTTTTTGTTACTTTAATTTTAAATAGGTAAGATAGTGTACAAAAATAAAAATAAAAAATTGAAGGAATATGCAATGAAAAGTAAATCTTCACCTCACACCTACCTTTCACCTGCATTTACCATTTTCAGGATCTCTCATAGTTGCCAGTTCTTCAAAAGCTAATGTATTGTCATTAAGTGGAGCAAAAGAAATTGGCTGAGAGTTTATTGCAGTCTTTGACAAGAATGTGAAGCACATCTAAGCCCAGAGAGGAAGTGAAAGACTCACTATTTGAACCGGGGTCCTTCTGAATTTTTACACCATTAATGCTACATGACCCTCAACCTGATTTCTATTACAAACTTCTGAAAAACCTGTGAAAAGAAGAAAAGCCTCAATAAAAGAACATATTCAAAATGTACATCATTATTCTAAAATAGTTTGTTTTATTAATCATTCAAATTCTAGTGTGTGGGGATCAAGTTATTAGTATAAATGATACTCTATTTAAAATTTGGAGGCACAAGAGCACACACTCTGTACCTTCTCCTCTGTTGTAGAAAACTGTGATGTGCTTTAAATCTTGTCAAAACATATTTTATTTACCAGTAAGTTAAATACATTTATGTTTCTTTTTTATGAGACTGAGGTCATGACCTATGTTTCTCTTTTATACAGTAAATCCCAAAATGTTGAAAATTAGAAAAAGAATTTACCAAAAAAAAAAAAAAAAGGTGGAGGAGAGAGGGAGAAAATAAATTCCCAGAATTCTTCTACTCAGAGAAAACCACTCTTGTTTTTTTGACATTTTGTGTTATTTATATGCATATATTTTACATATTGATATGCATGTCTGGCATATTTATAGATACATTTATTACAGCATCATGCTATTTTTACTTTTTATTTTTTTTATTTTTATTTAAAACAAATTTTAATGTTTATTTTGAGAGACAGAGACAGAATGGGAGCAGGGGAGGGGCAGAGAGACAAGGAGACACAGGATGTGAAGCAGTTCCAGACTCCTAGGTGTCAGCACCCAGCCCAATGCAGGCCTTGAACTCAGTGGATCATGAGATCATGACCTGAGCCAAAGTCAGACACTTGACCAAGTGGACATTATGCTGTTTTTAAAACTTTGTAGTGTATACTTGTTCACCTGTCCATTTATTTTAAAGGTCTGTTCCATTCACTAACTATAGATACTCATATTTATTTTAATGACTGCACTCATCTGTTGTATGAGTTAGATTTAAATATAAGCATTTAAGTGCATAATTTAGTTTGGCCTGGAATTTTCCTTTAATTTATTTTTAAATATTTATTTTGAAAGGGAGAGGAGAGGAAGGCAGGGAGGGAAAGCATGCGCAGGGGATTGGCAGAAAGAGAGGGAGACAGAGAATCCCAAGTAGACGCTGCAATGCCAGTGCAGTTCCCAACACAGGGTTGGATCTCAAAAACCATAAGATCATAACCTGACCTGAAATCAAGATTTGGACATTTAACTGACTAAGTCATCCAGGTACCCCTGGAATTTTACTTTTAAATGTTGATATTTTCTGACCTTGTGTTCAAAGATACAATAGCTTCATAAAGGGACTGAGTAATATTTTGTCTTTATTTCCTTGTCTACATATCTTAAGATTTGTTTTTTGGTTTTTTTTTGTTTTTTTTTTGTTGGTTTTTTTTTTTTTTTTTTTTTTGCATTATGGTGTATATAACCCTTTTGGTACTAAGCAAAATGGAGTAAGTTTTAATAGCCTATTTTTCTACTGATTATTAGTAAAATTGCTGGACAAAATACAGCTACTTAAGAATTCTAAAACAGGGGAGCCTGGGTAGCTCAGTCGGTTAAGCATCTGACTTCAGGTCAGGTCATGATGTCACAGGTTCATGAGTTTGAGCCCCGTGTCAGGTTCTGTGCTGACAGCTCAGAGCCTGGAGCCTATCTCAGATTCTGTGTCTCCCTCTCTCTCTGCCCCTCCTCCGCTCACACTCTGTCTCTCTCTCTCAAAAATAAACAAACATGAAAAACACAACAACAAAAGAATTCTGAAACAGGTATATTTGGGGAGAAGGCCAAAATTTGGACAAGGGACATGTACAGAGAAAATTTCCCTCTTCTTATTAGGTATTTCTATCAACACTTTTTTAGAGGTTGAACAGCAGAACCAGGGCCTGTTAGGCAACATGGACATCAATAATTGTGAAAGACATGTCCATATTTATTGCCAGAGGGCTAGGGAAATGGGCCCCTGAAAGGTGGAGAATGTGAAGGAAATCTCCATTTTTCTTTCATTTTATCCCTCTCTCATATCTCCTACCTATGCCCTGACGAGAGACCCCAACCCACAGGCAGCAGACAACTGAAACTCCAAAAGAAAACCCATCTTTCTGGCCAGAAACACTGGCAGAAAGGCCCCTGTGGATTGAAGTATGTCAAAAGATTCATCATTTCTCTCTATTTTGTCTCATAGAATTGATACAAGTGTGGGTCTTCTTTGTCAAGTTAGAAATGTAGCAGCAGTACCTAGTATGAGAAATTCTAGACAATTCAATAAAATAATAATGAAATAATAGAGATTGAAAAGTAAAAATTAAAACTGTCAATGTACAGAAGACATGACATTTTACATAGGATATCTTAAGGAATCTATGGAAAAAAATTATCAACAGTAAGTTTATCAAGTTTTATTTCTTTATGCTAGCACAGAACAAGTGGGAAAAATTATCTGTAAAGTAATATTTACGATAGTACCAAAGATATATGAAATATATTTGAATCTAATAAAGCATATGCATGATTCTATGCTCAAAAGTATAAAACAGTGAAGCTTAGAGAATTTTTTTATCAGGGAAATGATCACACTTCCTGAAAAGTCTCTGCTAAATATAGAAAATAGAATTGATATTTTTCATTGTTGTTTTGCTTTTCTTTTTTTTTTTATCTGTGGCAGTAATTCAGCATCAATGCAGATGCTTCAGACCTTCTGATTTCATTCTCCTTCATATTAGCATATATGAACATCTTGACACTTAATGCCTGTGCCTGAAAATACTGACCTTTCAATCCTGTTGTGGTTCCTAAAACTGTAGTACTGTGACTCTGTTTATGTCTGATCTTGCTTTCAGTCATTACTACCTCGGCTGTGTAGCTTTGCTGGCCCATTGGCCAGCCTATTCCTATCTCCTAAAGTATTCCATACTTCTATGTACCTTGAATTATAAATTGTTTAGCACTGATCAACTCTTTAGAAAATTTAGACCCTTTAGAAAATTTACATCTATTTTGTTTAAATCTTCCAGAAAATATTTTGTACATTGACACACCCTTTTTTGTTTCGTGTGATTACCTCTGGGTTTCCATTTTATTTCCTTACATCTTTGTTCATATTGTTCAAGAGAAACTGCATGAGACACTTGTTAAAGATGGCAAGGAAGACATGGTTCTAGACTAGTGCAGTTGAGAGAGATTGAACTCAATTTTGCTAAAGCTAAAAACAAGATTTTTAAAACTTGGAGGAGCTAATGGAAAAGTACAGGAGGATATTAAGGAGAAGGTATGTCGAGGCAAATATGTTTGCCCATTGATGCTTATTGAAGTTAGACTTCTGTCCTTTCATCGAGACTGGGAGATAGGAATGGCTTATTTGTTGATAATTACATTTCAAAGGTGGTGGCTACTGTGTCCTAGAGACTTTCCTGGGTTGTAGAAGATTTACGTCTCAAGGGGGCAGAGAAACAGCTTACAATTTTAAGTTTTCTAAAGCAAAGTTCTAAGAAAAGGGAGGTCGGAGGATATAATCAGGAAGATGCCTGTCTGAAGTTTAGTAAAGTGGGGGGGAACATTAAGACCATTTTGGTAAATATCAAAGCTAAATGAATACACATAAATAATAAGATAGTATTTCATGCACTATGGTTAAGTGTGCAGTTGATGCATATTTTAAAATCTTTGTCATATAGCTTTCTTCTTTTGTCTAATCTTAACTTTGACCAAAAATGGAATCAATAAAAAATAGTGTCCTTTGTAAGAAATATATCTTTATCTTTCAGTTAATCTGTTAGAATATGGTTTGATTTTTACACAAAATATTTCAATTAAATAATCACAAATGCCTTCAGTTTGTGATATTTTATGAGTTTAGGTCTCTTTCTCTTCTTTGATAAAGTGCCATATATTCTTCTTAAGAGTTCGTCTCTAAATCCTTCAGTGAAATAATCACAGTTATGAAGAGCTTTGCACCTAAAATCCTATTTCCTGTGTCCTGTCAAAGATCTTTAATCTCTTTTTATGCATGTAGTCTTGGGCACATATATTGGTGAGGAATGGCTGCCTCATATGGTAATTCTGTGTCTAACACTTAAGGAACTGTCCAATTTATTTCCAGAGTGAGTTCACCATTTTATTTTCCATTCTGACCAGTCAAGTGTACTGATTCCAATTTCTCCCCATTCTCACCAACGTTTGTTCATGTCTGTGGTTTTTTTATTAGAGATACCAGGTGGGTGTGGTGTGTTACCACATTTTGATTTTCAGTGACCTAATGGCTAATAATGTCGGCCATCTTTTTCTGTGCTTCTTGGCCATTTGTATATAGTCTTTGAAGAAAGGTCTCTTTCTAATACTTGCTCATTGTTTAATTTAGGTAATTATTTTATTTTTGAGTTGTGAAAGTTCTTTGAGTTGTGAAAGTTCTTTATTCTTATCACATATGTAACTTTTCAGATATTTTCTCCATTATGTTTTTTTTTTTTCATTTTCTTGCTAGTGGTACTTGAGAACAAAAGTTTTAATTTTGATCAAGTACACATTACCCATTTATTATTTTCGGTGGCTTGCCCTTCTCGTGTTATATCTAAGAATTCACATCTAATCTGAATTCATCAAGAATTACATCTATGTCTTATGCCAAAATATTTATAATTTTATTTATTTCTTTTAGGTCTTTGTTCAACTTAGGTAGTTTTTTGTATGTGTGAATTAACTACCCAATTTTATTCTTTTCCCTGTGGGTATCCAGTTATTCCAGATCATTTGTTGAAATAACCATTAATTTCTCATTGAATGGTCTTGGCACCTTTGTCAAGCAGGATGTAACCATGAATATGAGGCTTTATATCTGGACTCTAAATTATATTCCATAGATATATATGTCTATTGTTACGACAGTATTGCATTGTATATATTACTGTAACTTTTTTAGTAACTCTTGATATCAAAAAGTCTACATTCTCCATGTTTGTAATTGTTTTAAAAGATTGTTTTAGTTATTCCAGGTTCCTTGTATTAATTTTTCCTATGAATTCTATGATCATTTTATCAATTTTTACCAAAAAATTGAGTTAAAATCCTGATAAGAATTACTTTTAATGGGTAGATCAATCTGGGGAATATTTCATCTTTGCAGCATTACATCTTATATTCATAAATAGGGAATACTTTTTATTTAGCTCGTCTTTAATTTCTTTTTTTTCTTTTAAATCGTTTATTTTGCAGTTTTAAGTGTCCATTTCTTGCATCTCTTCTGTTAAGCTTATTACTAAATATTTTTATGTTATTCTAAGTGGAATTGTTGTCTTAATTTTATTTTGGGATTCTTCATTGCTGGTGAATAGAAATAAATTTGATTTTTGTATACTGATCATGTTTCCTTCAACCTTGATGAATTTGTTAATTAGTTCTTGTAGGTTCGTACGCTTGCGTGTGTGTGTATGTGTGTTTATGTGTTTTTATGTGTCTGTGTTCGTAAAACTTTTCTAGATGCAACACACTGTCACCTGCAAATAAATATTTTTACTTCTTCCAATTCGGTCTGGATACCTTAGTTTGTTTTAGTTGTCTCACTGCCATGGCTAGAGTGTCTAGTACACTATTGAATAAAAGTAGGGATTATGAACATTCTTGTCTTGCTCCTAATCTTTGCAGGAAAGGTTTCAGTCATTCAACTTACAGTATGATTTTACCTGTGAGTTTTTGTAGATGTGTTTGCCATGTTGAGGAATATTTTTCTAGTTTGTTGATTGTTTATCGCAAAATTGTTGGATTTTATCAAATTATTTTTTTTGCATCTATTTCAGTGAGCATGTATTTTTGTTCTTTATTCAGTCAGTACAATACATTGGACTAGTTGATTCCTCTATGTAGAGCAAGTCTTGTGTTCTTGGGATAAATCCCATTGACCATGGAGTGTAATCCTTTTTAGATGTTGCTGGATTCAATCTCCTTATATTTTGTTGAGGATATTTGTATTTGTATTCATAAGGAATATTGATTTGTTACTTTCTTCTTTGTGATATTTTTGGTTTTAGTATGAGGGTAATACCTCATAGAATGAGTTGGAGAGTATTACCTCATTTAAAAAATTTTTGGAATTTGTGTGAAGCATAAGTGTTAATTCTTATTTAAACCTTGAGTGGATTTCACCAAGAAACCTTCATGCCCTGTGGGAAGTTTTTTTCATTTGTTTGTTTGTTTGTTGCTTTTGTCTTTTTTTAAAAAGAGAGCAAGCAGGAGGGGAGGCGGGCGGAGGGAGAGAGGAAGAGAATCTTAAGCAAGCTCCTTGTCCAGTGCGAGCCTAACTTGGGGCTCAATTTCACTACTGCGAGACTGTGACTTGAGTCACCTAGGTACCCCTGATTACTAATTCAAATCCACATGTTTGCAGTGTATTCAGATTTTCCATTTCTTACTGAACCCTTTCAGTAGTATGTGTCTTTGTTGAAATTTGCCCACTTCATCTAGGTTTATCTAATTTACTGGTATATACTGATTCACAGTGTTCTCTCTCTATATAGTTATACATTATACGTATAGTTTTCATATATATAATTTATGCAAGGTTGTTAATAATATCTTACTTTCATTTTTAATTTTAGTAATTTGGGTCTTCTCTTTTTTCTTAGTCCCACTAATGATTTGTCAATTTTGTTCTTGTCTTTTTGAGGAACCAATATTGGATTCATTCAATTTCTCTATTGTTTTCCCATTCCCTAATTTATTTTTGATAAAATACTTAAAATTCCTTTTAACCACTGATTTGGCTTTAGTTTACTCTTTTTTTTTTTTCTCGATTTTATTATGATGGAAGATTAGGTTATTAAATCAAACTCTTTTTTTTAATATAGGTATTTACAGCTTTAAATTTCTCTATAAACACTGCTAAGCTGTATTCCATAAGTTTTGATAAATTTCCTTTATATTTTCATTAATCTTAAAGTATTTTTCTTTGTTTCTCAGACTAAAGAATCTCAATTATTCTGTCTTAATTTCACTGATTCATTTTTCTGCCTGCTCAAATTAAGTCTGTCTAGTGATGTATTTTCATTACAATTATTGTACATTTCAACACAAGAATGTCCACTTGGTCCTTTTGTAAATTTCAGTCTCAACATTTATATTCTCTATCTGGTAATGCATTATTCTCATATTCTCTTTTGCTTCTTTGGCCACATTTAAAATAGCTGACTTAAAATGTCCATCTAAGTCCAAATGACTTAGATGTCCATCATCTAGATTCTCTTGAGTTATATACTACTTTTTTCCCCTGTATATAGGCCATACTTTTTGGTTTATAAATTATCAGTCCTTAATTGAAAATCTGGACATTTTAGATATGACATTTTAGACATTTTAGGTATAGCAGGCTTTGAAATTAGATTCTCTGACTTTCCCAGTATTTTTGGTTGATGTTTGGTATTGTTATTGGTTATTTGTTTACTGTCTTTTCAGAACTGATTTTTCACAATGTGTATTCTTTGCCACATATGACCAATGAAGTCTCTGCTCACTTAGTTTGACAGAGATTTCTTTAGAAGCATTGAACCATTGTATCTTCTGGTCTTTGGGAAGGGTTCTGTTTGCATGTTGGGACATGCTTTTAATATGAAGCTCTGGAGATCACACCATAACTCCACCTTAGCCTTTATTTCCTACTTGCATAGAGCCCAGAGTGGCTGTTCTCATCCCAGTTGTGACTGGTTTTCATGGTTACCCAGAGGTTGGGAGGGGGACAGAGAAGAGGGCTGGGTAAAAGAAACAAAGCTTACTGTTCTAAGATTTAGTCGTGTTGATTTGGTGTGTGTGTGTGCTTTTTTTTTTTTTTAATACTCCTTGGATTACTTCAAACCTTTAGTTAACTTCCTGAATTCTGGAAAAGTTGATTCTGATCTTTTTGTCCTTATTTTCACTGCTTGAGTGAAAACAAGAATTTTGGAGTTTCTTACTGCACCATTTTCATTGATGTCAGTATCTCCTTTATCTTCAGTGGATTTATCAAGTTTATTTTTCTGTTTATTTCTCTTTTTTAAAAAAATTGTATGATGGCAATTCCAAGAATTACATTCTGGTTGATTGTGAGGATGCATTGAGAACACACTTGGAAGTTTGCTTTTATTGGTATTAGACAGTAAATGTAACTTTAAATCTTCATTTTGAAGATTTATTTTTTTTAATGTTTTTTTTTATTTTGTGAGGAGAGAGACACTGTGAGCAGGGAGAAGTCGAGAGAGAGGGAGACATAGAATCCGAAGCAGGCTCCAGGCTCGGAGCTGACAGCTCAGATATAGGGCTTGAACTTAAAACTGTGAGATCATGAACAGAGCCAAAATCAGACACTTAGCTGACTGTGCCACCCAGACACCCCTGAAGATTTGTTTTTTACTTTATTGTTATTTATTTATTTATTATTTTTTTTAGTGACAGTGTAGGGCTTTACTGTTGCTAATATATTCTATCATTTTACTCCAAGTCTATATAGATGTTTCTAAAATAATGAAAATAATGTTCTACCCCAGGTCTTCATCTTTGTCCCAAGAATTCATTTGTAAAAATAGACCTAAATGGTTTGTGATCTTAGATAGCCATGACATAAGCTGCCTGATTATAATGCATGCAAACTTCTCAGTAGTGGCATATAAATAATTGATGGAAAAACAAAGACTCCTTCAAATGGAAGTTTTAAGTTTCCCTTCAAATGTCTTGCACATCACTGTTCACAGATAATTACTGTTCTTTCCAGAAACCATGCACATGTTCTTCAAGTAACTGTGCTGTTGGTGAATATCAAGTACTTAGTATGATGGGCAAAGGTTTATACCCAGATTGGTTATGCCTCATGTCTCATTCTTTGGTATATTTAACTGATCTAGGCTTTGAGGTATTCTGTTAGAAAATAGATTTCCCGAAGAAAAGAATTCCCAGCAGAAAATTGTGGTTTAGCCACTAAAAAGAAATAGACGATTGTCAAGGAAAATATTAGTCTGGACTTTTTTTTTTTTCCTTTTTCTACTGCTCTGGAGTAGAAGCAAGTTTTAAAGCTGGTATTTATAGCTTTAACTCTGGGGCATACTAACCTGGTATTAACTTCCTCTCTCATTAAGTCTTAAAACATTTGGCCCTACTATTTGGTTTTAATTGCAGAAGGAACTATGCGTTATGACAACAGGACCTGAATGTTTTTGTATGAGTGTGCGTATGCACATGTCTTACATAGATCTCCCCATTTAATGTTTTTTTTTAACAAAAGAACACACCATTTCCCACAGTGAATAAGCCAAATATGATTTGTGGCCCTGAAAATATAGAGGTCCATATAGTTAATGCAGTTTTGCTATCATCAAGAAAGAGACCACCATTCGATACTTGAAATGAAAACCTGAATTCATTTAGCTTCTAATGCAAAAAGAATAATTTTTCTGGAACATCAAACTAAAGTCTCATATAGGATTAGGGATATCAGGAGTGCAGGGGTTACAGAACTTGAGAAATAAGTTCTGAGTGTGTGTATGATTTATTGACCTTCAACAGCAGAATTGTACTACATTGTAGATATCAGTGGCTGACTTAGAATCAAATGGGGCTATGACCAATTGACTCGCTTTCAAAAGCTTGTATTCTGATGAGAAGGTGACATACTGATCAGTTCTGATGAGTTTGTAGTCATTTCTGGTGGTCATACATTTCTGTGATCAAAGAACAATCTTATTTTCCTTTCTTGAATTTGAAGTATAAACACTATAGAGAGTTTGGAGGTTAGAAGCAGTTTAGACTCTCAGAGTCAGCTCATAGAACCAGAAAATGGCCTGATGTTTTGATTTGCCGTTTGTAGATTAGGTAATTGAGGTGTAGCCAATTTAAAAGATTATAAATTTATTAACTGGAAGAAATCTTTAAGAAGTTATCTCATTATTATAAGCTAATTACTGTGGACATAATATGGACAATTTCTCACCTTGTTCTAATAAGTTCTGTGTTTCACTTTTAAGAAACCACAGTGAAAACAGGCTAAGTCCAGTATTGAGAGCAGATTTTCTGCTCAAAAATGTCTTCATTTAACACTTACTAGCCTACCTCAAACTTTTATAAGTACCCTCGGAAGATTAATGTCTAGTGAATTATAATTATTTCCCATTTAAGTTTATGAATTATTATATCGGCTTAACAAGTCAAAACCAGAAAGAAAAAACAGGAGAATGAGGGGTTTGAGCATTTTTTCTGCCATAGTATCTCTATATAAGTATCTAAAGAAAAATATGTAACTAAAAGAAAAAATATATATAGAAAAAGCTAGAGTCAGATTTCTGGATGTTCTTAAAGCTACAATATTGTATTGTTTTATCCAATAAAAGTAGTTATCACTAATGTAAGCAGGCGTCAAATTAAAAATCATTGTATATTACAGGAATTTGTTTTCACAAATATTTGTTTTTTTTTAATTTATAGTTTATTGTTTCACATAAATTATGGGTGGATTAGTGTTTGAGATTGCAGACAATAACCAAAAGTTTATTTAAACTCCAATATATTTGAAATGGTATCACAATAGCATTATTTCATTTATTTCTAACCACTATTTGAAAATGGTTTCTGTTTGCAACTGCATTTTGAATTACATATCAAGCAGTCAGAAGCATTCCACAATACTTAGAATTTAATAACAAGGAAAGCAGTCCACATAAAAATTTGTGTGATACAGTTAAAGCAGTACTTGGAAAAATGTGAAACCTTAAATACAGTTGTCAGAAAACAAGAATGAGTGAAAACATAGGAACTCCCACAACCACATGTAGTTGACTGGAGCATGAATAATGTATAACTCTTTTTTTTTTTTTTTTTTGTAATGACTAAAGAGAGTGGGAAGGACCTCCAATAAGCTAACAGACTAGTTACAGGAAAGTCCACATTTTATTTTTCATTTTTTCTATCCCCATGGACTTCAATATTTAATCAATAAAAGTCACCTAAAGAGGTGATTGAAATGTAGATTTCTCAGCTGTAATCCCAGGAGATACTGAATCTGCTGCTTTAGGTTTTGTATGTAATGCTTCATTTTAGCAAGCAACCTAGAGGATTTGGATATAAATTTTAAGAAACGATATCTCTGCTTATATGACTATGTATTATTGACTCTCATTTCTCTGATGCTCTGAATGGGGGAAATAGAAGTTGGGATAGTGCGCAATACTGTTTTCATCACACAGCAACAAACATCTTTTGATTTTGTTCTAAATTGAGTATATTTTAGATAGAAAATGCAATTGTTGAATTTTCTATGTGTGTATTTTCGACTTCCTAGGACTTAGGTGAAGCACGTTTACTAGATCTTTCAGAACTATTATGCTATTTTGTATTTTACCTAGACAACCTGATGATGAAAATGTGCAAAGATAGGAGCATTTCTACCACCCCTTTTCCAATAATTGTTACCATAAAGGTTTAACAAAAGATCAACCCTGCCTTTGATATTCTATCTAAATTTCGTCCGAATTCGTATCTATTGACTCATCAAGTAATATTTCTCAAGGTAAGAGGTACAGTCATTTTGAATTGTTATCTCAAGGATAATATTAGCGGAAAGAATGAACATCTCTCCATTAAATCAGAATGCACAGTGAGTTTTCCATTTTGAATGTAAAAAGTTTTTCATACATTTGAGGGAAAAAATGAAGTTTTTGGAAATATTGAATTTTATCTCTAAAGCCCGAAGGATAAATAATGGATCTCAATTTTAAAGGCTTTTACTGCTCACAAACAACTAGCATGATCAAGGTGAAAAAATTTATCCTTAAAGTAGCATTATTCCGTAAGTCTCGCTCTCAAGCTAGAAGCATATAATTAAACATTAGACCTAAAATTATTAACAGCTTATTTATCTGGAAGCCCCAAGTACTTTTTTTTTTTTTAACTTTACTTCTGTAAGAAGTTTGCACCTAATAGTGTAACTAAAACGCTGTTTCAAGGAACATAAAAGATAAGTGTCTTCCTTGTGGTCCAGTTTTTGTTTAAAAATTTATTGTACAGTAGACTTTTGGAAGTATTCCATTTGATGGTATAAAATGTTTAGGAGATTATGAATTCTTAGTAATACAAACTGAAGTTGGAGGCTTTTTGTAGATGTACCTGATGAAATAAATGTACATTAGAACATGAATATGAAAGAAAAGTCTTGGATCACTTTTCTGTTTTGAAGAGACAGCTTAAAGGAATGTGAATGACTCCTTAATTCTGCAGAGTATGAACAGATTCACATGGGATCTTATCCTCCCTTATGGTAATTCCTATCCCTGTCCCCAAACTTCAAGTGCCAACCCAAGCTTCTATTTACCAAGCTTAGACTCTACTGTTCTCCAAACACTCTACAATCAAATTCATTTCTTACAAGGACGATAGGAAGATGTGTACAGTTTTGTTTTGTTTTTGTTTTTGTTTTTTGTAAGATGTGCACAGTTTGGGTGGGATGATGTTGACTCTTAGAAATCATTATTTTGGAATCTTGGTACAGCATCCCTCAGCACTTATAACCAGAGTTTTTTCTTCAGTAGAACACTCAGATCCCATTAGTGGCAGATGATCTCTTGTGTGGTTATTTCTTCGGTCAAAGATAATTTGACTGTAGTTACTAGACTCAAGCTAATGGTGTTTACTAATCTGTTTGCTGCAAGTGATAAACCAAGGGAAATAATGCTGACAGAAAGATATCAGCACGAATTATGAGCAGCCAATGTACCATACAGCCCACTCTTGGCTGTTTTTCTTTTCTCTTAATAGAAGAAGGGAATGCACTAATACACAAAGCCACAGTTGATCTTTGAACATATTACAGAGCTTTAGTTCACCACACATCATGCACATTATATCGGATAACATTCATTGCTACTTCTTGAGGTGGATTACTATTTACACATGAATTAACAATTAGAATTGGAGGGAGAGGAATTGAATGTGAGACTAGCTTTCTGAGGAGTGCTTCATAGAAAAGCTTTGCTGCACCTTTCTTAGTCATCCAGAAATATTGAACAATAACAAGCATAGCATCCAAAGCTCTCCTCCTCTCCAATTAAAGTTTTGGCCCTTTTAGATCTGACTCATTAAAAAAAAAAAGGCTCAAATTGGCCTCATGCATTTCACCTTGGTTGTTCTATCCTATAAAACGTGATAGATGTGCTGTCAGCCACAGGGGAAAATGGGAGTCTCAGAAGTTAAACAGATGTTAGTTGATCTGTAGTTAGATTCTAAAAAAATAAATAAAAATAGAATTTCAGACATTGAATTACTGTAGAAAAAAATAAGCAATAACTCAGCCCGCTACCAAACATGTAAAATACTTTCCAGAGTTAAGCTTTGGAATTTAATTATCCTTTCATGTTTGGAGTGGAAGATGAATCTATGATTGTTAGGACTTCAGGTTATATTTGAGACAGTAGAAACTTACATAGTCATGCAGCAACTTTAGATTTATTTAGTCTTGTCCGACCCAAAACCTGGTGCCTTGTTCCAGAGCAGTGATCTCAATGAAAAGAAAAAAATGCTAGACTAATAGACTTAAATTTAAAATACACTTCTGCTAACCAATCAGGTCACCTGGAGTAAATCTCATGTGGGTTTTTAAAAAATTATGCTCAGGTGCCTATTCCCTCATGTTTTTTCATGGCAAGTTAAGATCAGTGTCATGTACCTTACATCTTTACTATCCTGAGATAGTGAATTTATAATTGCTTAGCATCATGGTTAATACATAGAAGATATGCAAGCATGATAATGTCTTCAATATCCTTCTGTCCTCTGTTCTCTATTTGAATTTAACTTTCCTAAGTAGGTAAAAACAGATTTGACTAGATTTGGGGAATCTTTAAGATACTTTTCTGTTCACCTAATAGTCATTGACACCTTTCCCTCAAATAGTATCTATCTGTAAGTTGCTAACTGGGTTCATAGTCTATATTTATTGTCATTTAAATAATTGATGGAGTGTCATACAGTTATATTAAAATGAAATTTTCTAGGACACCTGGGTGGCTCAGTCGGATAAGCATCTGACTTCAGCGCAGGTCATGATCTCGCGGTTCGTGAATTTGAGTCCCACATCGGACTTTGTGCTGACAGCTTGGAGCCTGGAGCCTGCTTTGGATTCTGTGTCTCCCTCTCTCTCTCTGCCCCTCCCCTGCTCACACTTTCGCCATCTCTCTCAAAAATAAATATTAAAAAAAATAATAAAATGAAGTTTTCCACTCAGCAGTGTAAGGACAATCATGTATTCAGAGGGGTTTTTATTTCCCTCCATCTTAAGATAACAAAAAAACCCTCCTTAATCTAGCTACAGGTGGAAGGTAAAAATGATTTAATAATAATTGAAAGAAAGTGTTTATGGAGACTAATGCATAATATGAGGATTAGTAAATAGCTTATATATTGATACAAATGTATTTATAATAACACTGGCATGAATACTGTGGAGCTTATGAAAAAGTGATTAATAATTACGTTGACTCAGTGTTGAATATGTTAGTGCAACAGTCTCACAGTAAATCATTTGATTCTCACAACCACCCTGGGAGATAGGCATAGCATCTAATGAGGCCAAGTTTATCTGATTTGTATCACAACTACAGTAGTAGAAGAGTTCCGGGAGAAGGGAAGTCTCATTCCACTGGAATTAGCAAGAGCAGGCTCTTGCCCCTGATTTAGATAGCCTTCTGTTGATAGAAGGATCTTGCTTTACCTGACTCTAAAGGAAGGGGGCTGTGTTTTATACTGTTACATTGCCAGAACCTTGCATAGTTGCAGGTATAGACTAGATGGTTGTTTTGTTTTGTTTTGTTCTATGTTGTTGAATGAATGAATAACTGAACGTGCCACTTAATCTCTTGCATCTAACATAGGATCTTGTGTGTCTTAAATGACTTAAATAACTATGCCCTGAAGTTTTAATTATAATGAAAATTTGTCATAGACTCTAAGTCTAAAGTTGTTTCTTGTCTAGCAAGAAAGCAGGACACAGGATTAAACATGAGAGATGGTTAATGCCCAGGAAAGACAAGAGCTCCAAATAAGGGTCCTTTCCCCATTTTTATAAGGATCAGAAGGCTTACAAACATGGTGATGGACGTGCACAGAGAGACAATGCAACTGTGAACATTAACTCATGGGCGTGAGGGAAAGGGGATCTTGAAGGTATTTGGGGTTAGCGGTTTGTGTTAATAGAAAACAAAATCCTCCCTCAGGGCAGCCAGGTGGAAGGCAGTTTACAGCGGACATGAGGCATCACCTGTGTTTATCTTAAACAGTGTAGAGGATGAGACATATAGGACAGGTGACCTCAGGGTTCACAAGGCACCTTTGTTAATAATCTCCACTCTGGGCAGCTTCATCTGCAACATAGCGGTCTACAGCCCTATTTACCTGTTTACCTAAAGGAGTATCCTTCCCTCCTGTGAAAGCAGCTTTCTGCTATAGTACTAAATTGGGGGGCACTTCCATCTTGAATACCTAATCTTGTTTATTTCATATACCTGTGTTGTATATTGGCGCCTTTGCCCCGCCCTCTCTATACTGGGGCTTCTGCCCCACTGTCTCTTTACTTAGTTACCTAATCTTGTTTACCCAAACTTGGGTGTGAGCATCCTATGGCTTTGTAATTCTTTATGCCTTGTTAACCCATTGGTGCAAGCCTGGGTAATTTCTAAGCTTATTCCCCACAAAACTTAGTTCCTAATTCGGAACCTCAATTGTACATAGATGTACATAGAAGCCCTATAACAGTACTCATGGAAGAGCCTACTGGTCGAATCCTGGTCCAAACACTTGGTGTTGCACACATGTCCCTCCACCATCTGTGTCACATGGGAGTTCCCAGTAGAACTTCGAGGCTCAGTGGTGAGGAGTGTGCTGCTTTCTGATGCAGAACTCAAAGGTTTCCTCCTATTTGGAATACATCTGTGACTTTTATGTGAATAATTAATCATCATAAATTCTTCACTGGACTTAGGAAAAACCTCATGTTCTTCTACTAGGAATGTTATGCAGTAATGATGTTTATATTTATGTTTTTTATTTATCATGTATTTCATAATTATGTACCAATAAAAGCTTAAGTGCAGATCATACTGAAATACTTGCCTCTCAATAGCAGTCTTGGCATATTTTACACTTTCAATAATGTGATGTTTAGTAAAAATGTGCCAAAGGACCTAAATTAATTTGAGTAGAATTGATCTGTAGGCAAGACTGATTTAGAAGCACAGCAGGTATTTCTGCCATGCCTCGTTTTCAGTTTGAGAAGATCCATTACTTAGGGCAAAGACTTATAATAAAAATTAATTTTAAATCATATGCCATAAAATGGAGATTATTTTTTCACTTTGCCATTTTTGTGTAATAGCCAGCAACTTCTAAATCATCATAAAAAGGGTTGAGGGATGATGAGAATATATGATTTTTAAAAATGTTTCCATGTTACGGAAAATTCACAAGACATGTGGCATATTTACTTACGTGTTCCAAAATGTAATATTTTTAATTTATTTTGAGAGAGAGGCAATGAGTGGAGGAAGGGCAGAGAGAGAGAGAGGGACAGAGGATCTGAAGCAGGCTCTGTGCTGACAGCACAGAGCCCACTACAGGACTCGAACTCAGGAACCATGAGATCATGACCAGAGCCAAAGTTGGACGCTTAACCTACTGAGCTACCCAGGCATCCCTCAAACTTTAATATTTAACTTCAACTTTTACTGAGTTCTATGTCATCAAAGCTAAGTATGATAAAAAATTTGAGGAGACATGAAATAAAGTTTGTCTTTTCAAAAATCTCTCTATTGGCAAACACATATAAATACATTACAAGAGTACCCGGACAGGGTAATAATAGTGGGAGCTATAGGAAAACTAAATTGTCTGCCCTGGTTATAAGTAATCTTGAAATTTGTTAATAATACCCATTACTCACTAAGATCATTCACAAATTAATAAAGTGTCCTATCCTCCTTCTTTATTTTTCTCTTTGCTTCATGTGGACTGTCTTTCTCTCAGACATGTATTTTCTCTCATATACATTATTTCCCCATTGTTCTCTCTCCTAACCTCCCTTTTCTGTATGAATTCTATGTTTCTCATCCTTCTTTAGCATTTCATTCTTGCTCTAACTTGTTTAATTTGCAAGAAAATCATTGCTTCTGTAAAATTGTTAGAGTCAAATAAAATGGCAATTGTCACAGTACATGTAAAATGCAATTAAAAACCAACTAAGATGAAGGGACTTGCTCTGTATGAGACTCTCTTTTGCCTTACCCCTCACTTCAGGCTTATTTAGACAGAAAGTAGAGATTACTGCTGTTGACATTTTTCAGGTGAGGAAACTGAAGCACAGAGTGCCACATGCATGTGACAATGTCAGACCATGCTCTGTGTTGAGTCCTAGGGAATGGGTACCATTCACATTCAATAAATGTACAATAATAGGGTTTTGACTGCTCTTCAGTTCTCCTTCCCATGCAGACATGATCATTAGCCACGGCGTATAGAATGAACTGTCATGCCGCAGTGTGTAAGGTGAGGTTAGCCCACATTCAGATTCTGGTTACAGAACTTACATAGTGTGGCCTCTAGGCAGTGAGAGGTTAAACACCTTGCCCGAGGTTCCTTGTCTGTAAAATGAGAAAATAATAACAGCTACTTCATAGGTTTGTTGAGGATGAAAGGGCTTAATAGGAGTTAAGCACATATAAAATTGTCACACATAAACAGTTTAAGGTAGAGTACTGGTAAATGTTTAACAACCGGCTGGGGGGGGCGGGGTTGCGGGGGTTGGGGAGGGCCTTTGATTTGTAGCATTTGCCGATTTCTGGGCTGTATTTAATTCTGTCAGGGCCACTTTAAGCTCTAGTGTGGCGTCACCAAATTTGGTATTGGAAAGAATTGCACAGTGACATCTGGAACACAGATTTCCACTATACGGATACAGTAGATGTAAATATCCTCAAGAGCATAGATAGTATTAAAATGTAGTAAAAATAATTAGGATATGGTAAATTTTGATATTTCCTTATCTTTCTAGTGTTATTTAATTGTATATTTATGTTAAGTTTTTAATGTTTATGCTTAACCACTTCACACAATTTCTAATTATATGATGATTGGCTCTTACAAGTCTATAAGTCAATTTCAATATATCATTGGGTACCATATGCTTTTTTTTTTTTTAATGTGTTAGTGTTTTTGTTGTTGTTGTTTTGTTTTGAGAGAGACAGAGCATGAGTGTGGGTAGGGGCAGAGAGAGAGGGAGACACAGAATCCAAGGCAGACTCAGGCTATGAGCTGTCAGCATAGAGTCCAATAGAGTGCTTGTACCTATGAGCCATGAGATCATGACCTGAACCAAAGTGTAGATCAAGTATAGATTCAGAGTTCTTCTCAATAGAATACCCCCTATTACCAGTGGATTAAATTTTCAAATGATATGAAAAAGTGATTTTCATCCTTGGTCTAGGGAGTTATCAGTAACTTGTATAAGCTATTTAATTAATCTTATGAGAGAAGATGAGAGCATAATAGTAAAAGAAATTTGGCAAATAGATATCTAGTTAGTGGAAGACTAACATTTGAACATATTTTCCTTATTTTCAGGCTGTGATTTTGTTATTATTTTCCCACCCGACTTCAAGAATTAAGAACAAGGACAGGAATATGTACTTTGGCAGTATATATTTTCCTTTTTTTTCCTTAAATGTTAATTTATTTAGTTTATAGACAGAGAGAGAGAATGCAAGTAGGGGAAGGGCAGAGAGAGGGAGACAGAGAATCCCAAGCAGTCTTCATGCTGTCAGCAAAGAACTAGACACAGGGCTTGAACTTAAGAACCATAAGATATGACCTGAGCCAAACACAGGGGTTGAATGCATAACCAACTGAGCCACCCAGGTGCTCCACAGGATCTGTTTTCTAAAGCACAAAGCTAACTGCTACAGTATGACATAATCTCATATGAAATAAGCTCTTACCTTTTAAGATCTGGGAAGCCAAACAGATCATTTAAATTCTGCAGTGATTTTAAAATAAACATAGTTTAGGTTGACCTACAACTTTTCAGAAAACCTACTAAAATCTTTTGGGAAGTAGTTGAACAGTTAAAGGAGGGGAGAAGCTAATGGTCAAACTATGTTCCCTCCCAAAGTTTAATATGATTTAAAAGAATAGATAACTTTTCTCTTGAGCAGCTTACTGTATTCCCTTCCTTACCTATAATTTTTTTTTAATATTTTTAAAGAAAATTGTCTTAAGGTTAAGATAAATAAGTAAAGTTTATTTAACATTTTTGCCAAATGTTGTTTCTTCCAGTCCTCGTGGGGTCTCAAGGTGAGTTTGCAGAAAGGCTATCTCTGAGGGGAAATTTAGTAGGCGAGATGTTTCTACTGAGGGATAACTTGGGGCCAACACCCAAGGAAGGGAAAAAGAAGAGTGAGCCAGAGTGGTCAGAGAGAGAGGTCAGACTGCGAGGCACTTGTCATAGCAACTGTGCCCAGACACACAGTAAGCTCCAGAGCTATAATGGCCCTTCAGAATTGTCCCACATGGGCCATGATGTTCAGCCCTTTCTATTCCCACACCGCTCTTCTATGGTATGTATGACTTTGATCAAGGTGGCTGTTTGCAAGGGAGGAAACCCTGAATGGGCCCAGAGCTGACAGAACCTCCAGCAGTAGGACCAGTGGGTCCTTTAGGGAGGGGGGAACCAGGAGGCACATCAGAGTGTCCACCAGCTATCATGATAGTCCAGAAGCCCTCTCTGGTTTTGAAGAGCCTTTAACCTGACTGTACCTTTCATGACCCAACCTTGTGCTGTTCTCTGTCTCCTCATTCTCCAAATCTAACGTTTCCTCATCTCATTTCTTGAACAGAAAACTAACCTCAAGATGTGTGCCTAATTTGTCTGTGCCTTTTTAATTTCTGAATCATCAGTACAAAATGGTGTTCTGTATTTTCAAATATAGTCTCCCTTGGAAGTAGCTTTACTTTTTCTTCATGAAAAGGTATTTCATTATCCATAGAGCAATGACACCTAATGTGCATTTTCATATAAAAGTTTTTATATGTATCAAATCACAAAGTATAGAATTTTTTAAGGCTTTTTCATTGACTTTATGATTGTGAAATATGGCCACCATGTCTCATTAAACGTTATCAGTAAAGAACTATTCATATCCAGTACT
Organism: Acinonyx jubatus; assembly: GCF_027475565.1. Classification (NCBI taxonomy): domain Eukaryota; kingdom Metazoa; phylum Chordata; class Mammalia; order Carnivora; family Felidae; genus Acinonyx; species Acinonyx jubatus. The sequence goes on along the minus strand of NC_069396.1, from coordinate 24,327,310 downwards.
GAGATGAATAACTAACACAGTTGTTGCCAGGTAAATTTACATTTCTCAGGAGAAAAAAAAAAAGCATCCTCTTCTACATTTATGGGGGGTATCATAAGTAGTTTCTAGAACAGTACTAGATTCAATTTAGTACTGAGCAATCTCCTGTGAAATTTATCAAGTGTCTGTTAGGACTATAAAGTGACATACAACCAAGATTGTGTATGTTCTGATGAATGGACTCCCAGGTAGCCGTATCTCTAGGGGTGATTTTCTATTTTTTTTTTTTTTTTTGGTTTATTTATCTTTTGAGAGAGAGAGAAGGGGAGGTACAAAGAGAGAGGGAGAGAGGGAATCTCAAGCAGGCTCTGCATTGACAGCACAGAGCCCAACTTGGGGCTTGAATTTATGAACTATGAAATCATGACCTGAGCTGAAACCAAGTTTCAGATGCTTACCGACTGAACCACCCAGGTTCCCCTCTAGGATGGTTTTCTGATTGTTTTTTCAACAGTCAGTCTAAATCAGGGAAGATCACCTCTTGACCCCATTCTTGTTTTTGTTTTTTTTTTTAGAAAGAATATTTCTCAAAAAGAGAGGCTCAAGATGCATTTCATATATATTAGTGCAGAATCTTTTGAGAAGGAACAGAGTTGTATTCTGATGAATGTTTCATTGGCGACATTTGCTCATAATACTAGCCAGGGATTAAATGTCACTGTCCCCTGGGAAGTGACCTGGGTATATTTCAATATGCAGCACATCCCAGACCTGAATGTTTTAGGAAGATAATAATGCTCTGTAGTGTGCTCACTGCCCTGCCCTCCTTTAACACAGAACAAATTCTTAGAAGGAAGTGAAGAAAAAAAAGCAAAAACAAAAGATTTCTAACAGTTTGTTCAACTCCAGAAGTGAAAGTTTCCACTATATCCATTATTTTCCTGACAAACCTGGGATGTGAACAATTATGAATCATTCATGGTGTTGAAAATGCACCCAACGTGGCCCCTCTTCAAAATGGAATGCTATGAAATATAAACTAACTCACTTTCTGATGGAAATGGAATGTCATTTAAATATTTCTCTTTATGTCATATTTTAAAAATAAGGTTCCTCTACACCTTAAAATATTTAATATTTTCAAGTCCATATTTGTCTATACGATTTCTTTGCTTAAGGAACACATGTTTATCTTTTAACCGAAGAATCTTCAATGTTCTTAGTAAGGGCTGAAGTTGAGCAAATACACAAGCTGACTTTTTAAATGATTCCAGCTCCTTTTTTAAAAAATTCTTTAAAAGTTCATCTGTGCTTACAAACTTGTGGTAGGAATTGGAAGCCATTTTCTTTGGGTTTATTTGCTATGTCTTAAAAGTTTCGAAAGTACTCTGGAACTGCCCCTGGAAATGGAATATTTCATGAAAAAAATAAAACACTGTTAAAAGATTAAAATCTTAAAACTTCCCAAAGTCCAAGGTTGCAATTTAATATGAGAAACATGCATCTATATTGCAATACTTTTCTCCTCTCCATAGAAACCTAAATTTGTATCTTTGAGAAACCTTGGTGGAGAATAATGTATATTTGCTTAAGTATAGTAAACCTAATACATTTTGCTAGCATTTACATTTAAATGGTCTTGCTCTGATGTGGGTTAAGTTATAATTCAGATGATAAACTTTTGGATTTCTTGTTTTTCGCACACCTAAATTATGTGTTTTTTGTGTGTGTGTCAATACAGTCACATAATGATACATAAGAATTAATGTTTCCATATATAGCAAAAAAAATTATGTGTCCAATCTGATTATACAAGGAAATTATGCTTCTGTGAGAACATTTTTTACTATCAAGTCTATAGTTTATGATTTAGTTCTGAATTTGAAAGGCTTTATAGAAATTAGGAAAAAAACATTTTTGTGTATTGCCTTTTTTTTTTCCTTTTCACCCTATATAGATGGTGATCAAATTTCTTTAAAATGTACAAGCCAACTGTGCTGATAGCTCAGAGCCTGGAGCCTGCTTCAGATTCCCTGTCTCCCTCTCTTCCCCCTCCCCCACTCACGTGTGCGTGTGTGTGTGTGTGTGTGTGTGTGTGTGTGTGTCCATCAAAAATAAACATTAAAAAATTGTTTTTTCAAAGCCAATTTTGGAAAAAGTCATGATTATTAAAATGAAGAAAAGATTGATTTTTTTCGATATAAACATACAAAATGCATATGAAGAATAAGAATAATTGGATTATGAATTCTCCCCTTCGAAGAATTGCAAGATTTGTTAAAAGAGAAATGTATATTCCTTTTGTTGTTGTCGATTGGGCATTAGCCACCAATTAATGGTTGAAAGATTATTTGAGTCGCTGGAATAAATCCATTCACTTTTAGAACTGTTTCTATCCCATCTGAGAGATTTTAGAAAACACAAATCAAACAACCAGAAATGATATTTTAGAGATACTGAAGAGTTTTGATTTTTTTGAGGAAAGCATAAGCAACCCAGAGTTTTCCAGGCTTCTTCATTAACCAGTCTGAAATCCAGAGTCCCATAGTACATATTCAGTGATTAATCCATTGAGCCTTTGTCTTTTTTTTGTTATTATTTTTTAAATGTTTATTTTTGAGAAGCGGGAGGGGCAGAGAGAAGGATACACAGAAACCGAAGCAGGCTCCAGGCTCTGAGCTGTCAACACAGAGCCTGATGTGGGGCTCAAACTTCCCAGCCTTGAGATCATGACATGAGTGGAAGTCAGATGCTTAATCAACTGAGCCACCCAGGTGCCCTTAGGCTTTGTTTATATTAAACACTGTTGCTGGTTATTAAATAGCTTTGTCTTTTACAAAAAGCAGATGTTACTCTATTTTAAGGGGAAAATATACTATCTAAAGATATTAAACAACTTGGAGAACTTCTGGACACATAACAGTCAGACTTGGAAGCTATAAAGTCAAATACATATAATGAGCAATGAATTCTGGCAAAGAATTTAATGATGAGGTTTAACTGAAATTATTGTTTCTAGACACATTGGCACAAAATAAACACACTTTTGGATATAGTGATTGTTCCAGTATAACAAAGAAGCATGGTGCTTAATTTATAGAACAATCAAAGTTTGATTAGACACAGATTCCAAGTGCAAGTCCTGTGTATTTTAATACCAGACACATGTCTGTGTACTGGATTTCTGAGGCTAGATAGAGGATTTTTTCTTGAAATAAAAATAGAAATAAATAGCATTTGACAAATCTTATGAATTCCCCAAATAGACTTTTCTAATAATTACTGTAGTAATAGTTGTGGAAGCTACTGTTTATTGACTTTTTGCTATGTACCATTTGTTTTGGTTGATTAGTGGGTCATAATTAGTGTTAAATAAAAGGAGAACATCAGAGAGGTGACTTGAGTTTAAACACATATCATGTCCCATAAAACACACAACAGTTTATTTTAAATAGTTCTGGATTTAGTGCCAAAACAGATCAGGTTTCAAATATTGGCTCTGACACCTATTAGCAGTGAAACTTAGTAAATCTTAGTTACCGTACTGAGTTTCAGTTTTCACAACTAATAATGGAAATGATACCTGCTTTGTAGGAATGTTGTGATTTTATAAAATTTAAGTGCTGAAATGAATTTCACAAGATGTTAGTAATGTTCACCCTTAGTATTATTCAAAAAGATGGACCAGTGATTATTGCAGAAGAAAATGTCTACTCTTACCCCAATCATACTTACCCATTCTCAAGTTATGTTGATGACTTTGTTTCCTGTTTGAGTTATGATGATGACTTTGAGGAAATCTTTCTACCCAGAACCAGAGGAAAGTTCAACATAAATACAAGACATGTGTTGTGTAAACATGTGAAGATAGGTTGGTGTGTAGTTAATATTTTAATAAAAAAGGCATGGAGAAACCTGTAGGGTCTAAATTACATGGTGTTTTCTGAGTTAGAAAGAGAATAAGGTAGAAAAATAGTTAGTGTACAGATAAATGAAGATAACATAACTTAAGAGATACTGACTTGGCCAAAGTCATGCACCGAATACATGGAAGAACTTAAGCTAGAGTTTCAGTCTATATAATGTCAGCCTCCAAACTCCTTACCATTAAATCAGTGAAGAGGTAGGTCTTCAAACTGTGTTAGCTACTGGGAGGTAGCCTAAGGATTTGCTATAGGGCATAAAGTTGGGGCCACAATTAGCAATATATTAAATGTCCATTAGAGTTGTGTATCAGCCATGTCTTAGGTTGGGATCACCCAGAACAGACCGTGGGACAAGGATATAAATTCAAAGTTTATTTCCATGTTGTTCCCAGGAAGCACCCATAGGGAAACAGAGAAGTCAGGGAAATAAATCCATTAGCGTATGTGTTAGCAGGCAGATTACCTCTGTGGACAACTGGGGCTCAGTCCAGCCGGGGAGCCCTGTGAGACAGTATGATACATACCTCAGAGTTCTACCATTACAAGACTGAGGTATATTTACTATAAGTTCAAGGTAAAACTTGGTCTTTCTTGATAAAAATTAAACAGACATTTCTAAAAACTATGAAAATTATCACGTAAGTATGATTCGCACAGGGTGCTCATACACTGAACCTGTGTTGCGCAACTTAGTCAGTTTACCAGTTTTGTAATCAAAGGGATCTAGAAACCAGGCTGTCCTGTGAGTTAGCCAATGGTCTTTTATGCTGAGGTTGGTGCTGAGCTTGGTTCTGGCTTCTAGGCTTTGGTCTGGATCTTGACCGACTGTTGGCTCTTATTTTTGGCTTTGTCCTATCCTAATACTTGCTATATATATATTCCTGGGGACACTGGGCTCAATTGGAAGGTGTGAACTCACTGGATTAGGGAGGGAGATAGTGACAGACTCTGCATGTCCATTATATTCTAAAGCAGGAATATCCTTAAGCTGGACTGCACCCTCAAGGATTATGTGTTACAGCAATTGGTAGAGTGTATGTATGTGAGATCTATAAGCCTTTCTTTAATTAATCTTACAACTCCACTCCCTTAATACGAAGTATCTTCACATCTTCTCAGCTATCATATTCCCTAAGAAGTAGTAGGCAAATGTAGGCAATTAATCCTAGAGAAAACAGGAGAATTGCTGCATGGCCGGGAAAGAAAATTGTGGAGACAGATTGATTTCAGAACAGTGCTTCTTCCTACAATTTTTCTTTGTACTATTAACCTAACTTTGAATATATAAGCAACTGAGGGAGGGAGTTAATTTAAAGTAGTTTGTCTACGAGACTTTGGAGCTAAGAATACTATGGATCCTGATACTTGTTAGTTTTAACTTGGAAAAGTTAGTTAAGACCTCCTAATTCATTTTTTTTTTGTATCCGTTAATGTGAGCTAATGGTATCTAACTTGAAAATTTATCTGATGTTTGTCATCCTTTTTTCCAGTATCATCACAATCTCTATTATCATATTTTGCCTGAATTATGCAATACATATTTAAGTGATCATCTCACCTCCTGCCTAATGCACATTATATTTGCTAGAGTGACTTTTTTTTAAAAATGTGAGATCATATGACTCTCCTCTTTATGACGCTTTATGACTCAGGTAGGTATGTAATTTCCAGCTCAATCAGAATAGACCCAAACTCCTCACCATGACTTACATGGACCTACCTGTTCTGGTGAAGGGCTGACATTCTGACCTCCTCTCCATCAAAGTCTGTGCCTGCTTAGTTGTCCTAGTTACATTAATTTTCTTTTCCCTGTAGATTTATTGAAATATAACTGACTTATAATATTGTGCAAATTTAAGGTGTACAACATGATTTGACATATGCATACACTGCCAAATGATCAACACAGTTAAGATTGGTGAATATCTCCATCACCGCACATCATTAACTGTGTGTGTGTGTGTGTACCTCTAAGTTCTGTTCTCTTAGCAACCTTTAAGTATATAATACATACCGTATTATTAACTATAATAACCAGGCTGTGCATTAGATTCCCAGAAATTAATCATCTTATAACTGGGATTTTTTACTCTTTGACCAACATCTCCCTATTACCCCCACCTCCCAACACGTGGCAACCACTATTCCACTCTCTATTTCTGTGAGTTCTGAACATTTAAATAGACATATAAGTGATATCTTAGAGTAATTGCTTTTCTCTGTGTGGCTTATTTCATTTAGCATAATGTCCTTAAAGTCCCTACTTGTTGTCACACATGGCAAGATTTCCTTCTTTTATGATTGAATAATATCCCATTATGTATGTATGTACCACATTTAAAAAATGTCACTCCTCCCAGTTCTGCAGGCAGATGCCTTGCCTCTGGGATCACCATTGTTCTGTGTTAGGAAACTATCACTGGGTCTGCAATAAGGTCCACAGTTGACAGGCTTATTATTAGGGGCCCAGGTGGGTGTGGATCCTGGCTGGTCCCTGGGCAGGTGGGACAGCCTCTAGTAGCTGGTTCGGTAGGGTGGCGCTGGGACGAGGGTCCACTTCAGGATCTCTGGTTGGGTCCTCAGGCAGCAGGCTTGGTGTGTGGGTAGGTGTGACTCCTATTAGGTCCCTAGGAGGGCTGGTGCTTAGTCATTTTGTGGCTTCCTTGGTGGACAGGACTAGCCCTGGAATATGGCTGTGAGGCCCTGGGACCCATTCCCTGGGCTGTTTCAGGATCTAGAGGCAGAGATGGGTATGCCTCCCACCACATCTCTTGACAGGCTGGACTGCTCACAGACTGCACAGCTGGGTGTTTGTGTGTGCGTGCATGCACGGAGCTGGAACCAATCACATACAGGGCTCTTTCACCACGTTCAGTGCCTACCATGTGTCCTACCATGTCCTGTGCTGTCAGGACTGTTCATTGGTTGTGGCTGGGACGGCCTGGAGTGTAGTTACAAAGTCCTCTCAGAATCTACACTTTGGCTGAGTTTGGCAGGTTCACCTCCAGGGCCTGCGGGACCATGGCAGAGAGAGGCTGGAGCTGTTCATGAGCCACTTCAGGATCCACAGCAGGGACCCAAGTCCGTATGAGGCATGGGTGGGCATGGCTTCTCTGTGGCCCCGTGGTGTCTATTGCTGGTGACAGGACTAAACTCAGATGGGACTAATCTAGCCTTCAGGGGTGGGGAACTGTTTCTGGGTCTGTATTTGAGGCCTGGGTACATCAGCCACCTAGGTGGGAGCTTGATTAGCAAAGTGGCTTTCTTCAGTCTCAGCACTGGGATTTCAGTATCTCCTACCTGGATTTTCCAGCAGACTTTTCTCTGTGGATAGGTGTCAAATTATTATTGAGGGAGGATAGGAGCAGAGGAACTTCCTCTTCAGCCACCTTGCAGATGTGTCTCAACTCATGTTTCTGTCCTGATTGTTCCTTTACCAGGCCAAATACCCACCCATCCCGGGACCTTTACTGCTTTCTCACTTTTTCTTCTTCTGAAACACTCTTTCCCATCTATCTGTTAGGAACATGCCCTCACTTCATTTACGTCTCTGCTCAAATGTCACTTTATGCTTTCCATGCTTTTACTCTGCTTTATTTTGCTTGATATAATATACTTGTTCTGTATTATTTTGTTGTATTTCTCCCTACACAGATTTTTGAAATCTGTAAGAATGTGGAATTTGTGTCTTCTTTTCTGCTACATTCTGCACATTAAGTAGGGTTTTCAGTGTGAGAATTAAGCAAAACATACATTTAAAAGTATTACCAAGGTTCCCATTGGTCAATTTAAATTATATCTTCTTATGTTTGTTTGTTTTTGTTTTTGTTGAAGGCACTCGGATCAGCCCTATAGCTCTTGGGCAAATCTGGCTTCCCATCTGTTTTTGTAAATAAAGTTAGTTTAACACAACCACACCTATTTGTCTTTGTATCTTCTACAATGTATTGCATTGTATCATATTGTATTGCTGTTACCTGGCACAGTTGAATTATTGTGACAGAGGCAATTTAGCCTGCAAAGAATAAATATTTATCATCTGCCCTTTGTGGGGGGGGGGGGGGAAGGCTTTTAATCCAGAAGAAGTTACATACCTGAATGGGCTGAATGAATGAAAATAGTAAGAATGAATGAATGAATGAGTAAATCTCAGGCCTCCATGGGTAATGATAACAGCCATCAGTATGAATTTCCTTTTGACTTTCTTGGTATTGAGATTAAATGAAGGAACTTTGGCATTTTAACAAAATGTGAAATGTTGCCCTTGTACATTTAAAAATAAGATGCTTGGACTAGTTGAACCCAGGCACAGAGACTGAGGATTCTCCAAATGTCGCAGAGCAAGTCAGGTGCAGAATGGAGTCAGAGTCCAAGGTCTCTCTATATTTAGCTCCTGTGTTTCTTCAGTGTATGTCTGGGTATCTCACACACACACACACACACACACAAAATAAGCCAGTTCAGCACTTTGCTTAAAAGTTGATTAAAGCCTGCATTGCTATTATTGTCAAATTGTTGTTGGCAATTCTCTTCTCAATTAGTAAAATGGATATTTTACAGAGAAGCTTAATTTTTAAATGCTTTCTTTGATGAGGTATACGTGCTTTCATGGCTGAGTTCTAGTAAATGAGGGTGATATTTTGTGTCTTCTTGAAATGTTACACATTTTGGAAAGAATTATCATTCCTCTCTTTGGGTGAAATTATGTTTGAGCATTTTTTGCTATTTCTAGGCATAAGAATACAGATTTCCATCTAACCAAGTGGGGGAAAAAAACAGTGTCACTATATAAAAGAAATAGGTTTTTATTTTAAAAGGAACATTGTAAGAGGAATCAGAATTCCAGAATTCCTGGATTCCATTCTAGGACATCTTTGGTAAACTTGAACACCTGTTAAATAAATAAATAAATAAATGAATAAATGAATAAATGAATAAGTGAATAAATAAATAAGGATGTATGTATATATCTTTAATAATTACTGTATTTGTTTTTATTTTCAACCCGGCATCTGGTATAATGCCTGGTTCCTAGTTGATATTCATAAATATTTGTTGAGAGACTAAAGGGATGAGTAAATGGAAAATGTAGAGTTTATGGTAAAAAAAGAAAAATGGAGGAAATTATACATACAAAATAGGAAACTATTTTACAGCAGAGCCTTCTGTGATAATAAAAGCCAAGAATTTGGAAAATTAAGAGGTTAATAAGCATTACAAACCAGGTTAAATGTGTTTTGTTGTTACTGTGTTTTGTTACATTTTGTTTGGAGGTTTTAAGCACATTTAGGTGGAGCTAGGGCACTGTAGCTTTGCTTACTGGGAAAAGGGTCAAGGTTCATCTTTGGGAATATACAAAATTTTCCACTATTTAAACCATGGTAAACAGAGTAAATATTACATCAAACATCCAATATAAAAATTACCCAAGTCACTGTACATCTAAAAAGCCACTATTATATCATCTGAAGTGATGATGGAGCGAAGTAATACTATAGAGTGGGAGAAAGGAGGGTTATGTTGGTCAGTACCCCTTCTCATGGTTAGTGAGAGAAACACAATTTGACTTAGATTAAGTTGAAAGAAATTGGGGGTGAACAGGATTTTACTGGTTGATTGAACCAAGAAATACAAATTTGTCCTTATCTTTACAACTGGGTGAACCCAGGTACTCATGATTGTCCAGGAAACTCTGTTCTATCCTTTGCTTAGACCTCCTTTACTCTGGGTTGAGTTTATTATGTTCAGACAGTTTTCTCTATGTTGGAGTACCAGGTAGATATACTTACAGTTCTTTTCTTTTTAATTAAAAAAAATTTTTTTTTAATCTTTATTTTTGAGAGAGAGACAGAGTGGGAGCAGGGGAAGAGCAGAGAGAAAGGGAGACACAGAATCTGAATCAGGGCCCAGGCTCTGAGCTGTCAGCACACCTGAGCCAAAGTCAGACGCTCAACCGACTGAGCCACCCAGATGCCCCTAATTTTTTTTTTTTTTAATGTTTACCTATGACAGAGAGATAGAGCACAAGTGGGGAAGGGGCAGAGAGAGGGAGACACAGAATCTGAAGCAGGCTCCAGCTTCTGAGCTGTTAGCACAGAGCTCTATGTGGGGCTTGAACTCACGGACTGCAAGACCATGACCTGAGCCGAAGTTGGAGGCCCAACAGACTGAGCCACCCAGGTGCCCCTACAGTTCATTTAGTCAAAATATATGAAACTCTCGCCCAATCGTTGTTATATATGTGAGTGTGTGGCCTGGGCAAGGATAGAGAAGATACATCTATTTGGGTATTAGAAGACAACTTCCTTTTGGGAAACCAACCTTCTTAATCAATGTAATGATTCCTCCGGATATTGATTAATGTAATGATTCCTCTGGATGTGTCAAAATAAATTTTGATGGAAATTTTCAGGACTTCCAATTTCTGGTCTGGTACATGAGACTTAGAAGTTACCACTGTGTTCTAACATCAAGTTAGAAAAACTGGACAAACTGAAAATTCACCACCTATTCTTATGAGAAGTGAGGTCACAAGATGCCTTAGACTGTTAGGACTGCTATCACAAACTATTATGCACTGAGTAGGTGACGTGACTTAGATACAGCAGAAATTTATTTCTCACACTTCTTAAGGCTGGAGTTGGAGATCACAGTGTCAGCATGGTGGGGTTCTGGTAAAAGCCCTCTTCTGGGTGTGTGCTTGGCTGTCTTCTTGGTGTATCCTCCCTCCTATGGCAGAGAGCAGAGACAGGAGAAGCCAGCTCTCTCCTGACACTTACAAGGGCTCTAATCTCATTCATGAAGGCTCTACCCTAATTACCTCCCAAAGGACCCTCATAATAAATACCATCACACTGGGGGTCACAGACATTCAGTCCATAACACAGGGAAAATTCTGCCTCCACAATTAGAGAGGCAGAGAGGCACGTACAGAGAATGGCAACTGACTGTAGTGAAAATCCACAAACGGAAACCACCCGGGGAAGCAGTGCCAGGATCGGAAAACCTGACATGTCATTGACAAATTGCTGGGGACTTTGTGTACAAGTCTGAGAGAGAAAAACTCCAGGGGGACCCAGTCGCTGGAGGACCACCACACTTTTGTAGAGTTTTTACCTCCTGGAGCTCTGTCACATTCTCACAGTGAACATCAGAGAAAAATCCTCTTGTGCCTCAGGCAGGGACAGGGGAAGGGAGGAACTCTTTCCTTAGGGGAAACTCTTTAACCAGAAACTAATCTCCTGGAGATTTATCAGAGCCTAACTGACCTAGGGGAATAAAAATACTCAGCTCTAGCCCCATCCACCCTTCCTTGAGGGAGAAAGGAAATACTGACCTCTAGCCTAGGTCATCTTATCTGCCTTTGGAGAAACAAAACAAAACAAAACACACAAACCACAGACAAAAAAAACAAAACAAAAACAAACCCACAAAAACAATAACAAAAACCTACAACACTTGCTAAAAGGCAAAAGACAGTTTTGTTTTTTTTTTAATGTTTGGTTTTGAAGGATGATGTTTGTTTCTGAGAGAGAGAGAGGGAGAGGGTGGGAGAGAGAGAGCTCATGTGCACAATCAGGGGAGGGGCAGAGAGAGAGAGGGAGGCACAGAAACTGAAACAGCCTCCAGGCACTGAGCTGTTAGCAAGGAGCCTGATGAGGGGCTCAAGCCTACCAACCAAGAGCCAAAGTATGATGTTTAACCAACTGACCCACCCAGGTGCCCCAAAGACACAGTTTGTAAAAAGAGAGGACGCATTAGAACCAGACTGAGAAATGGCATGAATGTTAGAATTATCAGACCAGGTGTTTAAAATTACTATGATTAATATGTTAAGGGCTCTAATGGATAAAGTAGATAGAATGCAATAATAGATGGGAAATGCAAAAAGAGACAGGAATCCTCAGAAAGAACTGAAAGAAAATGCTAGAAATAAAAGAACAAAACCAAAACATACTGTAATAGAAGTGTCTTAGTTGGGCTTCATAGTAGAGTAGGATGAGGAAAGAATCTCTGAACTTGAAGATATTTAATTTTTTTAATGTTTATTAATGTTTGAGAGAGAGACAGAGCATGAGCAAGGGAGGAACAAAGAGAGAGGGAGACAGAATCCAAAGCAGGCTCTAGGCTCGGAGCTGTCAGCACAGAGCCTGATGCAGGGCTGGAACTCATGAACCATGAGATCGTGACCTGAGCCGAAGTCTGACCCTTAACTGACTGAACCACCCAGGCGCCCCTGAACTTGAAGATATTTAAATAGAAGCCTCCAAAACTGAAAGCAAAGAGGAAAAAGATCATAAAAATGAAAACAAACAAAAAACCCAATCAGAATAAATAAGCATAGTGGGAAAACTACAGAACATAAAATACAAATAATGTGACTACCAGAAGGAGAAGAAAGAAAGAAACAAAAGAAATACTTTAAACAATGACTGAGAATTTCCTCCAAATTGATGTTAGACATCAAAAAATTTGGAAGCAACTAAAATCTGTCAGTAGGCGAATGGATAAATAAACTGTGGTACATGCAGACAATCAAATATTAGTTAGCAGTAAAAAGAAATGAGCTATCAAACCATGAAAAGACAGGGAGGTAACTTAAGTTCATATTAGTAACTGAAAGAAGGCAATCTGAAAAGGCTACTTGAGGTATGATTTCAACTGTAAGACATTCTGGAAAAAGGCAAACTGTGGAGACAGGAAAAAGATCAGTAGTTGCCAGGGATAGGTTAGGAGGGAGGGAGGGATGGGTAGGCAAAGCACACAGGATACTCTGTATTATATAATATATAATCTATATAATATATAATAATAATACCCTGTATTATTATTAATGGTGGCTAAATGTCATTATACATTTGCCAAAGCCCATAGAATAGGTAACACCAAGAGTATATGTGGATGGAATTTTAGTGATGATGTATTAACATAGGTTCAATTGTAATATATGACAGTGGGTGTTAATAATGGGGGAGCTACATGCATGTGGCCAGGTAGGCGGTATATGGGAAATATCTATGTTTGTAATTTCCGTGTGAATCTAAAACTGCCCTAAAATTAAGCACATTAAAACTTGTATGAAAAATGTGAATTTTAAAGGTTTAATGAAATAAACTCATCTCATGATTCTCATTTGGTTTGAGTCATGAGCCTAGTTGCAGACTATTCACTATATTTAGTAAGAGGAGGCCTGTTAATCTTGCCTGATCTTGGGCAAGGAGGGGGTGCCTCATGTCTGAAGGCTTAAACTGTACAGACATAAAGATAGGGAGAATGCTCAGAAGGTAGATATGTAAGGCAGAGATAAAAACACAACAAGAAATCCAGTCCTGTGTACAGGAAGTAAGCTAATATTCACCACATTAATGGGAAAGTAGGGGGCAGAAGAGCCTATAAAGGTGATTGTTATTCTTTTTAATGCAGAGTAGACCCTCTAACTATGCAGAATCTCTGGAATGCAAAGTAGATATATTGACTATCATGATGTACATGGAAATTGCTTTATTTGGTTTGATTTCTTCTTTGTGTAAACAGAATAGGCTTTACAAAGGAAAGGCATATATAGATTTTAGAGATTATCTTTCCCAAACAGTTAATGTTATCTTTAAAGGGACTGAGAACACTCAGAGAATTAAAATATTTTTTGTAAATAACGAACAATCTGCTCAAAATTTGTACTCTACTCTCAGGTCTGCAAAGTGTGTGTGTGTGTGTGCACCCTCTCATTTTGATTTTATTTTCTTATTATCTTAATATATAGGTCAACTACACTGTAACTGTATAATAATAAAGACTTTATTATGCAGTCAGAAAATCTAAATAGAAGGGAATTAATATTTATTTTATACTTAGGATAATCTGAGTTACGTGCTGAGAACTTTAATGATTCATTTGACAAAAAGAAAATATTAAGCATCTATTACATGCTGATTTTGAGGACAGAAAGCAAAAGAGATAGGCAAAGTCCCTTCTCTCACAGAATTTATAATCTAGAGATTTTGCTAGTCACTTTGAAACGTAAAGAGAGTGAACAGTAAACAAGGAAAAGGATGATGGGGCAGGAATCACTAATTTATGTTGTGAATTTGAAGATGTATCTGGAAGAGGTAGGCAGAAATGCAAATCATAAGAGACCAGTTATATGTAAATCTACAGAATGAAGGCTCTGAGCAGTGGGAAACAGTAGTACAAAGGTGTTCGAAACAAGCGCTCATAGTAGCATGTGAGACTCACAAAGAAAGATTTGGTTGAACCATGTGAAAGCTGGAGCTGTGTCATGTGATATCTTGTAAGCCTTGTTAAGGGTTTGGATTGTACTAAGTGAAATAATTAGAGAATTTGAAAAATGGTGAGAAATACATCTATTTTTAATACAACAGGAATCCTGTGTTTCAGATACTGTTATGCCCGTTTTGTGGATGGGAAAAACTGATGCTCAGAAGTGCCTGCCATGACAACCTAGTACCTAAAACAGCCTTCAGAATAGGATTCATATGATTAAAATGTCCTTTTTCATTAGACTGGAGTGGCTCTAACTAGAGACATGAATTTGATTCTTTCCCGCAAAACCACATCTGTATGATATGGGTGGAATAAAAAAGACATTGGACAGTTAGCAGCCTTTTTTTCCATGGGAGATAAAATATTATGTATCTTTCCCCTATCTGCATTCATACACTTCTTAATACCTTCTTCATTTATTATAATGTTCTTTAACTCTTTTTCAAAGCTGGATATCAAAATTCTTCTGTCCTTTTACGTTACTGTTTTTGAAAACCAAAATCCTTTAAAGCATTTCTTGTACTATACTGAACAATCTGAATAAATCCAACATGCATGAAAATAGTATCTCAAATCTGAGGATCAAGAATTAAAAATAATGATCGAGGTTTTTATCACATTTGTTAATTGTCAATTTGTTGAGCAACATTTTCAACTGTTGCTTCTTTAGTCATTGTTCCTAAAGTAGGATTATGTATAATTAAGGAATTGACCTGAATTAATGTTTTCACACCTTTTTCTAGCATTGCTGAGGGATAAATAGCAGAAACGTAGTATGATTTCTCCTTCAATCTCTCTTCCTTTCTTTCTTTTTTATGTCTTTCTTTTATGTCTTTCTTTTATGTCTTTCTTTTTTATGCACTTTTTTATGAAAGTGCTTTAAATTTCTATTTCAACACTGCATTAGTAGACATGGGTTAATTCTGTTTTTTTTTTTTCCTTGTCAATCACCTACTGTGCAAGATTGTAAATATTATTCTACCGGGTAAAGGAAAGCACGAGATTGCAATTCCAGTTTTACAAAGCACGTGCATCAGCAGGCACACACACACTGATTCCACGTGAAACGGAAAGTGGGCTGTGGATCTGACAGGCTGTGATATTGGTCTTGACATGTTTAGCATATTTGCAGATAACTTGCATAATGCCCCAGTGTAAGGTGATCACATTGGCAGGTGACCAGGAAGTGAGAGAAGCACGTACGTTGAATGATAGAAATAAGATTCAAATGTTTCGTTATAACTTAGAATGATGTACTCTACCCTATGAATTCCGTTTACATTTATTTAAGGCAGAAGCAATAAGCCCAGAAAAACAAAACAAATACAGAGAATGGGGGAGATATTGTGTAAGGGGTAACCATGGGAAGAAGAAGAGCTGAGTATATGGCAATGATTTGATGGGGCTGCCAGGGAGACTGTGTCTCAGGCTTCCATTTGTAGGTATTTTGGCTCTGACTGGGAGGAAACGTATCCAGCGTACTGTGCTTAGCTACCTTACCTGATGTGATAGACGGAAGCACTGACAAAGGAAGCACATGGGATAGTGAAAGGGCTCAATAATAACTTTCTCAGATTTTTAAAATTATTTTAGAGACGGGGCTCAGCAATCAGATTGTTTTCAATTCCCAGATCACTCTTTTGAGGATCTTAGTTTAGTGAACAGGATATATAAGCGTCTTGGTGCTTCAGGTAGTGTACCTGTTTAATTTTCCTCATCTGTGAAATGGGGAGGTTACATCTTCAGAGGGTTTTGTTGGATGAAACAAGACAAAGCATCACACATACCTGACACATTTGAGATGGTCAGTGAAGTTCATCTCTCACTTTTTTTCTTTTTATCATAATAATTATTGAAGAAAGCCAGGGAATAGTCCTCACAAAAAAAGAATATTTCTCAAAAAGATATTACCCTACTCCCCAAAGAATTATTTCAGCCCTTAAGATTGCTCATAGCAGCTACGGCAGTCTCATGCTTTAACCTAACATGTCATACCCATATCATTTTTCATGTATACTTTGACATAAAAAATATTGGGATACATTTTGCAAATAAGAGAAATGGTAAAGTCAGTTAATTTGAAATAACACTGTAGCAAGAGTCAAGAATAATTTAGTTGGGGATGGTGGGAGGAACATGGGTTAAGAAAGTGAGTTCTTAGCATAATTTTATGTCTGTATTATTGCAATATCCAAAGTGTTTGTAAAGATGATAGATAGGACGGGGGCAGGGATAGGACAGGAAAATATTACTGGTGATATTTTCATTATTTCACTGTAGTTTTCAAAAAAAGGTCTTTAGCTTATTGTGAATAGGAAACTAACATATAAATTAGGATTAGGTCATTTCACCAATTCCTTAACTCTGAGGCACTGTTCTCTAAGGCATATACAAATGTAGAAAATACCTGTAATAGGTAGTCTGTTTCTGATTTGTCAGCCTTATGTGGGTTCACTTACTTCCTATTCCTCCCGCCGCAGATACTCTGTGATCTTGCGATCATACTCCTTTCAGCCATATAGGTTAAAGCATTTGAATGGAAAGGAGGAATGTAACCTTTTGATGTCCCACTTTTATGCATGGCTTAGTACTAGGTTTTTAGATAGCTGATTTGATTCAATAATCACAACAGGTGAGGAATCAGACTTCTAGTGTGTTACCTACTCAAGGATACCCTAATTGAGTGGAGTAAGGATTCATATCCAGGGCTGTCTGATGCCAAAGTCTGATGTTTTCCCTTCATATTCACGCTGCAGTCTATGTCTAGTAAAACTGCAGTTTTAGACTCTGTCATTGACTTTGTGATAGCATAATTTTTCCACAGGAAATAATGTAGTTGAATAACAAAGAGGTATATACTGCAGAGAGTATTGCAACCATCCCCCAATCAGGGGCTATGTTTCTGCTTGTGTGTGCCTATGAATGTGATTTTGGGTGTGCTTATGCGGGTGAGTTTCCCGTGTACAGACTGCTTTGAATCTAACAGAATGGATGGCTTCACGAAATTCTAGAAATTATATCACCAACACATCCGCTTCTCATAAGGGCAGCATCAGAGAAATACCTACAGAGAATAGCAATTAGCACTTTCTAAAATAGTCTAATTAATGCAAAATCCTATTTCACTAGCAGCCAAAATAGGATTTTAATTTTAACCCATTATTAGTAGTCCTATTTTATGAATGCCATTACTCAGTGTAATTTTGAGGGAAAATCAAAGAATCACAATAATCATGATTCATTGAAACAGCTTCAGATGTTTAACCTTTCCAAAAGTTACTTCTAACATTCACCACCCAGCAACTGCAACTGAGTGATAAGGAACCACGGTGGAGACCAGGGAAAAGGAGATTATCAAGTATGAACAATTAATTTGAGTACTTCCCTCAAACTCAGTGGGTAACATAGGTTGAGTTTACTTACAGTCCTATACCTGAAATTTAAATGCTTAAATTTTTTGGAGGAGGGTACAGCAATCTCAATTTGGCCTTTTTTCTACAAATATTGATTTATTTCTACAAATATTGATTGATTGATTTACTTAAGAGAATCTAAGCTGGAATCACCTAGTCTTGATGCTCTGACTCGATTTTTGGAAGGTCTCAGATATCATGGTATAAGTGATGACCAGCCTTTCACTGGAGAGAGACCAGAAATTTCACTTGACGTCCTGGAGCTACCCTCTGAGGACATGATGTGTTTGCAGCACTTGCTACAAACACAGTAAGACTAAAGATGTGTCAGAAGAGCCTTGCCTGGTCATGCTGGTCTGCTTCCTCCTGGATCCATAAAAGCTGATCTTGCTAGTGCTGCGTTTAATTGTCCTGAGACTGCATGTTTGGTTTCTGACCCCCTAGCATTACCAAAAGAGCTGGCCCTAAATATGAAGGCTCCTGATGCTGACTCAGTCTTTATGTTCTTTCTCCACAAACTTCCTTAGCCTTGGCAGAGGGTGGAGAAACATGTTAAGTAGAGAAACAAGTGAAACCAGCAAAAGGCTGCTCTCCTCCCTTGTGTGACTGAACAACTCATGAGCTTATAATGCGAAGAACCTTTGAGATCATCAAATGCAGTCTCCTGCTTGAGGCAGGAATTCCCACTACAAAAATGCTCTCCTACACACACACACACACACACACACACACACACACACGTCATACCAGTTTTTTCGGAATAGTTCTAACTTATCAGTAAATATTCTTATAAACTTTTACACTATGCAGTTGTGTTAATATGACTTCAGAAGAGAATTCTTTAAGTGAGCGTGTTGGTCAAGGGAAACGCATAATTTTGATAGCAATTAAAAAAGCCTGCTCATGTGCACAGGCATGTTCCCTGCCTTTGATGTGTTCACATTACACAGATTCTGGATCAAAGGAAGGACTTTATATTAGTTAAAAATGTCCCATAACAGGTCTGATGGCTTGGATTTCAGTAGTAAATATTAAAGAATAGATTGGATGCTCAGGATGCTGTCCATAGCTTTACAGCGTTGCATGTGAGATGAAAGGAAATAACATCTAAGGAATATCCAGAACTCAGCCATGGGGAATGTTTTGGAGAAGTGCTAGGAACCTCTGCAATGTGGCCAGGCCTCCAAATGGTGGCTTACATGACTCTCAACATTTCCAAATGCAATTCATTTTCCAGGTGAGTCTAAGAGAACAGGAAAGACTTTGCAAGACCAGCCCAAGTTCCTTGGCCTTGTCTTCTAGAGTCTCTGCAATGACTCACTCCTGGGCTTTTGGTCTCAAACACTAGCATGCCCTTGTATCTGTAGCTGGAATAGCCTGAGTATTGATGTAACCTTCCACTGAGAGTATCAGAGATAACCAAGGTGGCCTTTGCAGTAAACAAAATGACTTTTTGCATCTGAATGGGGCATAGCTGGAAGAGAAAAAGAACAGCCAGGGGCAAACTTTAGGCAGAACTGCTACTTTTCAATATCACTGACAAATGTTTCACAAACTTCAGTGGAAACAAACCAATTAGCTTTAGCTCTTATTAAGCTTTCAGCCTCTTGCCTGGCTGTCACATTCACATCTTGTATATTCTTCCTAGCTTGCAATCAGTCCAGCCAGCAGCATGACATTAGGTAGTACACAGTTAGGCCTGGACATGTAGGAGTTGGTGCCCACAGTCCTGGCACCATTAAAACATGACTGTGCTCATTGATCACATCTCTTTCGATCTGGTTAAATTTGTTCCCAGACATCAGTATGTCCTTGAATATAGCATATTCTCTTGTACGGTTGTTGTTGTTAGAGTCCCCCATGGAGATGTTAATCATGCTCACTGCCTGGCTGCATCTGGCCATGTAATAGGGTAACATGGATTCACTGCTCAGTGTTAACTTTATGAAGATAGTTTCTGCTAGCTCCTCTACACCTTCCTTCCCACACCTCTCAGGGCTTCCCATGTTTCCTGCTTCTCTAGCAGGTGGAACAGTAGTGTCCCCTGCTGTTGTTTTCAGTCTTAGAGCCCTGGAAGGGACTGAATCCCCTGAGTGACTGAAGATGGTGTATACGAGGCCTTTCTTGCCTGGACTCAGACTGTGCTGCCCAGGGCTTGTAGATATGGGCACGCTCAGAAAGAGCTTCGTCCCAAGTCTGACACACCTGATTGCCACCACTTCTACCTTTGATT
Source organism: Acinonyx jubatus (assembly GCF_027475565.1). NCBI lineage: Eukaryota > Metazoa > Chordata > Mammalia > Carnivora > Felidae > Acinonyx > Acinonyx jubatus. Next base: position 24,307,478 of record NC_069396.1, on the reverse strand, counting down.
CCTCCAAGTGAGCCACCAACCACAATCCCTCAACTGCTTCTCTTCTATGGAGCCTCCAACTGGGCTTAAACCAACCTACATGGCCCCTTTTATCTCCCCTTGTTCAGTGTGACCTGTGGTCATCAAAGTCTCTGTCCCCATCACTCACCAATTCAGGGCAGTTCCCCCCATTTGGCCAACTGGGAGACCCCACCAGGCAGGTGGATAGGGAGAAGCAGGGTGGGTATATTGGTCTTTATGAGGTACAGTAGTGTGTTAACAGGGACAATACTAATCAAATATCATTGAGAATAATTTCTTACTCCAAATTTTCCTTTTGAGACAAAAATAAAAGACAGTAGTGGGTCAGGTTCTATTATTAATTAATGATCAAAGACTGATGAATGCACCCTGTTTTATCTAGTTTTACATACTTTATTAAATCATAAATGGTGTTGTAATTGTATTTCCAACAGTAGCGATTATGTTGTAGCAGTGGATGAAAGAAAAACATTTCTTTACATGTAGTTTCTGAAATTTGAAGGAAGCAAGGAGGAGTTTCTGTGGAATGTTTACTCAGCATATTTAGATACAGGGAGATTCTAATTGTAAAAATGGAGGCACTGAGTACATCAGATGTAGAGAAGTTCAGTGTCCAGTGACTTACAGTTTATCAGCTGTGGCAAGTAGTTGGAAGTTACCCCCAAGTAGAAGTGGGCCTTACTTCTCATTTTACATTATTTGGAGAGTACACAGATATTTGCCAAGGGGTAAGTATCTTCCTTTTGGTTATCTTGAATGCTTTTCTCTGAGATACCTATCTTCCTACATGTGTAGCATCTCTTTCTCTCCCCCCCATATATATATTTATTTATACTTACATTTATTTGTATTTATATTCATTATAGAAATTTATACTCATTATAGAAATTTATATTCATTATAGAAATTATATATATATATGTGTGTATATATATATAGCAACACTCTATGCTAGAATGAAAAAATTCACTTTATGCCCTTTTTATGTATTTTTTCGACCCCATTCAAGTGAATGTTTTTGAGCAAATGATTGTTTGTCCAACCACAGACCAAAGCAAACAAAGCGTGTATCTGGCTGCCTTCCCTGTACCTTGATAAACACAGTAGCATTACACAGTTATCAGAGCAAGTGTTCTGATTCAACATATATCCAAACCCAAGTTCTGTCCCTTCTAGCTATGGGACATTAGGCAAGTTTCTTAAACTCTCAGAGTTTTCTGTTTTCTTACCTGCAATGTTGGCCTAATAGCATCTGCTTCATAGGTGTGAAGGGAGACTTTAATAAGCTACTGCAGAGAAAGCTCTTAATTTAGGGATTAATGTTTAATATGTACTCAATAAATGGAAGCTGTTCTTACTAATGAATTTCAAGTATATCTTTCACATAGCCATCAGTCTAGATAAAAATAAAACTTTGTAACTGAACAGCTCTTTCAGTCTGTTGAAGGCATTGGATGGTCTGCTTGTTTGCACTTTGTACACATAGGTAAGTACACAAAGGTATTGCCAACAAACTCCATTCCCTGAGATCCTGGGAAATAAGTAGCCGTATTCTAGAGCACAGTACAGGCGTTGCAATGATGTGTGTGACAGTTGATCTGTTGTGTCGCTCTCAGGATTTCTGCCCACATTTGGCTGAGGAGAGGAGAGAGCACAGCAGGCATTTTTATAAAGGCTCAAGGGATAGGTAACGAAAGGAGGAAAAAAAGTCAGTGAATTGAACACTGAAGATTCAAAGCAGAAAGCAAATTTCCAACTGAGCCTTCAGTTACATTCTCAGGAGGGAGTCAAGAATTAGAGACAAAGGAATCAGACTGAACTCTTGATGTGCTGTTAGGACCTTTGTAGCTTTGTTATGTTGTTTTATTTTATTTCTTATCACATCTACATTTTTGAATACCTACTATGTGTTCAGTCAGGTGTGGTAAGAAACAAAATGACAAAATTGTTTCTGCCCTCAAGGTATTCAAAGGGCGGGTAAGAAAAGTAAGTCACTAGTATACAATATGGTGGGAGAGAAGCAATCGAGAGTGATATACACTAATTCATACAGGAGCACAGCAAGGAAATAGCCTTTCTGAGTAGAAGACAGCTTTCAGGGTAGGAGAAAAATTAATTATAAGTTGAAGATAGCATAGCAGTAACAGAGGCAAGATGGGACAAGATGGTCATTTCAGAATGAGGGAACAGTTTGTGCAGAGGCCAAAGGCAAGACTGAGCATCCACAGAATAGTCAGTAGTTTGTGTTAGATTAGCATACAGTAAGAAGTAAAACCTGTAAGAAGTAAGACTAGAGGGAAGCAGGATGGAGATTATTGGGGGCCTTGAACACTTTTTGAAGGGGTTTGAATTTATCTTGAACACTATGAGCTAAAGGGCATGAGTAAATCGGTCTGAGTGTGCTTTACAAGACTAATTCTGGATCCAGTGAGGACAATGGACTGGAAGGAGTTAAGAGCTGAACAAGGAAAAAAAAAAAAAAATAGCATCTCCAGAAGATCTGGGAAACTGATAAAATACTAGACAGTAACCAGAGGCAAAAGAAAGAAAGGTATGCTTGGATTCTTGAAAAATAAGAGTGCTGATCACAAGAACTGTGAAATATGATTCTTGTACTCCATGACCACATCATGAGCTGTTGACTTTTGAAAACAAAACAAAACCGAAAACTCAGCCCTTCATTCATTTGTTTGTTCATTCAGTCCTCCACTGAACCACCATTTAATAAACACTATGGGCCTGAGCTAAGGATGGCAGGTACAGAGATGGCACCAAAGACCGTGCTTTGAAACACGTTAAATTTTTAGTACTGGAAATAGACATACTACAGTTTAATGTAGCCAGGGCTATAGTATACTCAGATGTCCTTGTGGATTGTGGTTTCCTCTTGACCATGCCAGTAGAACTGGATGGTCCCATTGTATGACTAAAAATAATCTAATCATGCACTTGGAAACGTAAACAGATGATGTATTTCTGAATTTTTAAACTAAGCTTTGAGTATTGGGCTGGAAGGAAAAGATCAAGGCTGGAACTTTGCCTCTTCTCTGGGTTTTGGGATAGTAAGGCCTGGATTCAAATCCTTGCTTTGCCACCTGCTGCTTTGACTGACCTGGAATAAATGTGTCATCATTTATAAAACTTCACTCTTCCTAACTGCAAGTCACACCTGTGTGCTCTTAAACATTTGGGAGAAACACATTCTCATTTAAAATTAGACTAGACCAAAAATATATGTGTCACAATTTTCACACTTCTAGGACAAATGAGGAACAGAGTCTCGGAGGAAGAGTAGATGAGGAACTGAAAATCAGGGTTCAGATGATAATTGAGTTTTGGAGTATTTAGTATTGGAAGTAGACACACATTTCTAGTTCAGAAATGGTACTAAATACAGAACTAGCCAAGAACTGTGTTTAAGGTAGAATTTGAAGGAAGGAAATGAAACAGATTGGGGGTTGAGCAAACCACATGTGGAAACTCACTGGAAATGTGGACTTGAATGAACACGGCCCCCAAAAACAAGAAAAAGAAACGTGGGGAAAAAAACAAAGCAAAAAAAAAAAAAACAAAAACACGGGGTAATCTAAGTGACAATGAGAGCAAAGGAAAATTCTTTTCTGGGTGCTGCACTCCTTTGGTTTTTTCTTTTTCTTTTTTTCCTTTACTTTCTTTTCTTGTTTCTATTAATTTTCATTTGTGTGTTACATTCCTTTGTCTTTTAAAGTTCCTCAGAAATTTCTGACACATCTATAACAAAAATTAAAAAAAAAACCAATTTTTTCTTAGATACAAATGTCTCTTATCACCTCAGTAATTTGTGGTTGATTTTGCATGAGACATGGGTCCAGTTAGATAGTCCTTAGCTCTGAGGAAGCAATGACAAAGTCGTCTTAAAAAGTAATCAGTATGTTAACACTATTGTAATCTCTGTGCATAAGTGATATAAAAGAATAACAATTCCACTTTCTTATTGAATAGAATCTTAACTTTATCCCTATTAAAAAATGGAAGAAGAGGTCCCAAATGAAGTAATTTGTACTACATCCCATGTCACCAAACCCACACTCCACTGAAGTACAGTTTGGGCTCTCCCAGAAATGGAACCTTAAACCAGTCAACTGGGAATCTCCACATCAGCCCTGGTTAGGTAATCTGCCTGGTAGACCCCTTGCATTCCCTAAGGGAAATTAACTTGGCAATAACCAGCCTACTTTTCTGCCAGTGTAACATCCTTGTTCTCACTCTCTACTGGCCATAAAAGCCTTTCATTTTGTACAGCTCTCAGAGCTCCTTTCTGTTTCCTAGATTGAATGTTGTCTGATTCCAATTGATTTTTGCTCAAATAAACTCTTAAAGTTTTTAATACACTTCAATCTTTTGACAATTCCCATGGATGTTTTAAAAGGAAAATACTGTTCACTCTTTCTGACCCACCCCGAGAAAATAGCAGTTAGGTTGCATGATGTTGGAAAAAGTTTTTGAAAAGAAAAGAAAGAAAAAAAAAAAGCAAAGGTTTGAGTGCCATCTCAATTATTTGAATGACATCTCATTATTTACATACTCCTGTGATCTTGGATATTTTACTTAATATTTTTGATCTTTGAATCCCTTCCTTTTAAGGAAAAATGTAAATTGACAGCTCGTAAGATTATAATGAAAATGTAATACATTAGGGGTGGCTGGGTGTCTCAGTCAATTAAGTGTCTGACTTGATTTTGGCTCATGTCACCATCTCACGGTTCATGAGATGGAGCCCACAGCGGGCTTGGGGCTGATAGCATGGAGTCGGCTTGGCATTCTCTCTTTGCCCCTCCCCCACTCTTTCTTTTTCTCTCTCTAGCTCAATAAAATAAGTCGTATAGAGTATTTAAAGATACTTTTTTAAAAAGAAAATTTAATACACTAATGTTTATATCGTACAAAGCATAGTTTTGACATAATAATTGCTAAACAAATAGTAGCTATTATTATTTAATTACCTAGGCTAGCATTTTTTCTCCAATTCTTAGATGACGAAATGATTATTGGCTATAAAAGATATTTCAACAAAACCTAAGGCAATTATTTCCCTTCACACAAATAATTTTAAATGAAAACATCTTTGAAGTTTTACAAATTTACCTCTCTGTTTTACTCTCTATAGGCTAATGGTAATGTACAGAGAAGAAAATAATGACTTTAGGGTTGTGAGGCTCCCTAGTGACATAAAATCAATCAGTTAGTTCGTTGCACATTGTCTTTCTCCTGCTCATTATACATACCAGTGGAGTAAGACAGCTATTAAAATCTATTAACCTGATATTCTTCTTTAAACTGAAAGATGTGTCCAGAATAAAAGACAAAGAGTATTTAAGAAGAAAGTTCAGTAGCGTTCAAATGGTCAGTTTCCTCAGGTTTACTCCCTCCTTGGAAGAGATTTCCTTCTCTGACATGGTAAGCAGTGCCTATAGGAAGGAAACGAATTAATAGCAACTTCCTGTGAATGGCAAGTTCTGAGTCTGTACCTCCTCATTGTGGTTTAAATGTTCCTTAAGGTAATGTCCTCCATTTCAACTAACTTCTTTAGAAGTTCATCTGAAACATTAAAAAAAAATGCCAGCAACAAGGTCCTTCTGAGATTCTCAGGTTGAATTTGAAGGGAAAAAAAAAGACGTTAAGAAAGGGCTCATTACTGGTGAGATGTGCTCTAATATCACTTGGTTAAATTTGTAGAATTTTCCCATTTCCATTACTGACTGGTAAATTATTCTTGGCCTTGGCATAAGTGTGATTTTATGATAGGTCATAATACAACAGGTTTGTTTTGTTTGATGCCTGTACCTTACACTTAATTCAGAATTGTTTGATGATGTCAGGTGATAAAGTCGTTGTGATAAAATAATAAAAAGTAGAGAGGGAGAGGAATTGAGATAAATAATCAAGAGAATAAAATATGTTTTCATTTGGAAATTGATAGAGCTTGATATGCTAAAATATATATAGGGAGAGAGGTTTTCCTGGTAAAAGGAGCAATGGAAAGTACAACTTTAGGTTCACAGTGATAAAGCAGCAGAGAGAATTGAAGAGAAATCGATTTCTCTGAGTGCTAGAAAAAACTATAGCAGGTAGACTATAGGAAGCCTACACTTTCAGTTATTCCCCCCAGTCAAGTATGTATTTAGATCAAAATCATAATTTTATTTTCTGTAATAAAAGAAAGTAATACTACTACATATAACATAAATTAATTTCAGACACCGTGCTTAACAGAAAATGTACACAGAGCATGTGTCCTTTGATTACATTTGTATGATTTTCAAGAATAGACAAAACTGATGATGATACAAGCCAGTATTTTAGTTACCTTTGGAGGGTGGTGGGCACTGTACCTAGCAGAGTGGTGTGGAGTGAGGCTTCTGGGCTTGTGGGAATTTTTTAAAAAATTTATCTGTTAATAAATAGATGTTATTGGTTATGTAAATGGTTATGTAGAAATACATTAAGATGTACCTAGAGTTGTCCACTTTATATTATATGCCACTTTCTTTAAAGGATAAAATTATAGATTAAATCAACTTTTATATTTTGGTATACATTTTCTGCTTTGAGTATTCTCAGTTTTTCATTTTGATGCTTACGATAACCTATATGAATGTTTTATAACTACTTAGAATCATGTGTGTTTATGTGTGTATTAAAAGAGGAAAACAAATAATCATCTATTTATTGCCAAGGAATTTGTATTTATTTCACTTCATCATCATAGCTACCCTACAAAGATTTTGAGAAATTAAGTAGGGTGCCCAGAACCTGTGAGATTAAAAAGCAAATCTAGGGGCACCTGAGTGGTTCAGCCTATTAAGTGTCTGACTCTGTTTCACTTGATCATGATCTTACTGGTTCTTGAGTTCGAGCCCCACATCAGGCTCTGTGCTGACAGTGCAGAGCCTGCTTGAGATTCTCTGTCTTCCCTCTCTCTCTGCCCCTACCCTGCTTGCACTCTTTCCCAAAATAAATGAACTTAAAATAATTTTAATAATAAAAAAGTAAAAATTAAACCTAGAGAAATAATATAAAACAATGTAAACCCCAAATCCACAGTTCTTTTCACTGCTGCCTCTGTATACAGACGGTGTCAGCCAAATCGTGGTTTTTTTTTTTTAATGTGTATTTATTTTTGAGAGATAAAGAGCACAAGCAGGGAACGGGCACAGAGAGAGGGAGACCCAGAAATGGAAGCAGGCTCCAGGCTCTGAGCTGTCAGCATAGAGCCCAAAGTGGGCTCGAACTCAGGAGCTATGAGATCATGACCCAAGCCAGACTCACACACTCAACCAAATGAACCACCTAGGCACCCCTGACAAATTGTTTAATAGTATCCTCAGTCCCTGCATTGAGAGTGATTATTTCTTCACAGACGGATATAATATGCGATTTTGGAGGTTGCTGTATTTACTTATTATTTGCTTTTCTTCGTTTTCAAAAAAGGATTTGAGACAAAGAAGGATTTCAAGAGAGTTGGTTTGGGATGGTTAGCCCCCGGATAGTATGGGGAGGGTAAGAAGATTTTTTTGTTGTTGTCAGTATTGTTAATGTGTCTCATTAGACACATTTTACTTCTTACTAAAACCATTAAATAATCTTTCAGCCTGGTGGGCGTAGAACTCTACGGCATGAAAGTCTGCTTTCATTTTTAGGGAAGACTGTTGACTTTTCAATGTGTACTTATTTTAGTTCAGTCAGAAGAAGAAAAGGGGAAAGAAGTTTACTCAAATATTTGATAGAAATCTTGATTAAAGTATAAGACATACTAGTGAATGTTAGGCAAGTGGGAACAGAATAAAATAAGGTTCCTCTCTCCTTTGGTACCTAAAATATTTTAACTTTATAACTTCTGTTTTCTGGGCCTCATTCCACTTTCTAAAGTCACCAAAAACAAGCCACATTATTGCTCCTCAAGAGAGCTTTCTATTTTTCCTCGGAGCCATTGTAAAACAGGGTGGTCTGCATCATGGGGGTGAATGATGCCCAGTGCTCATTCACCGGTAGTTTTAGAAGAGGGGCTAGAGGATGCTTCTGTAGTGATTGCCCAGCAGAGATTCAAGCAACTTGTGTGATTTGCATAAAAAACAAAATAAACTGGCAAGACCTTAAATGGGTTACATTAAGAAGGCAAAAATTTCATACGTTAGTACTCCAGTCCTTTTCTTCAAGAATGACTCTTTTGTAAAAGTGATGCTATCTGGCTAGAAATAGATAGCATAACAGGGATTCATTTGTGCATTTTATAGCATTACTCAACAGACCCATACCTTTCTTAAGGATATCAAAATTAATTTGCTCTCTTTAGTTTTTTCTTTTTTTTTTTTTCTTTGAGAGTTGTGTATGATTCAGTAACACCACAATTAACCTTGGAGCATTGTAAGTGCTGTCTTCTGTTACACAGAACATCCTTCCAATAATGAGCACTCATTATCTGTGCTTCCTACCTTTGCTTTTGTATGAAGCATATATATATATATATATATATATATATACACACATATACACATATAATATTCATTTGGTTTGTACATGCTAGACACATGGAAGGGAGGGACCATGTGATAGACTTGGTGCCAATATATCATAATAAATCTTACAAGAACATTCATTATGATGATAAGAGATGTCCCAAAATAAATGCATTGATTAAATGTGAAGGTGACATTAATGAACTCACTTTTCCCCCCCACAATGCTACTATGGAAACGGAGGGTGGGAGTTTTTAAGAGTCTAAGTCCTCACTAAAATACGGCGAAACCTGAGACTGTTTTCTCTTTGTTGTATTAGCCTTATTCAGGATGTATACTCTGTTAGTTACATTTGGGATAGTTAGGTTTCACATATCCATTTTGAAATTCCCATGAGGTTTAGACAGTATGGCATCAGTAAAACCTCCTATAATTTTGCAAGTCACATTACCCCAAGATTTTACAAGGTTTTGTACAGAGAAAAAGGAGATGCTGATATTAACAAAATGGGAATTGTTTGAGTTCTAATATACAGTGAAATAAGAATATTATATGAAAGCAATATAGGGAAAGTATAAGCATAAAGTATAACAAAGCACATGGCATTAATAATAGCAATAATACCATTAAAATGATACTTTTTGATACTGGGTTTTAGGTGATACTGGATACTGTCATAATTACCATTGAATTTGGGAAAGTTATGTTTGCTTGGCAAAAGAAATAAAAAAAGGTCATAAGTATATGTGCATGCAATTAATTTCAAGCATTGTACCTCCCTCTTATAAATAAGGCAATATGCTATCAAAGAAAATAAAAATCTGGAAACAAACAGCCTGGCATCACTGAGCTCACATGGCTCCAGCTGCTCATTGAAATGACAAATTATTTTATGTTGAATATTCTCACAGTTTGTATGCATGTGTTGGTATCTCTAGCACAAGGTATCAACAAACACTGACCTTATTTATTCTCTGTCAAAATTCAGAATCTGTGTTCTGTCACATGAGGTGTAAACATTGTTAACACAGACAGTGTTATTCCAAACAACAACAGCAAAAATATTTCAGGGAGAACAATAAAAGAAGCTTCTTCTTCATTTAAAAATTATTCCAGGAAATGAGTGATCAAAAATGGGGCCCTGGGCAGCGGGGCTGTGGTCTACACATTGCTTTCAGTCCCAGATCTGTTCCTTTCTGCTTCTTGTGGGAGCCCACTCTCCAGCCAGACCACAAACCAGCTTGCCAGAGAGATCATGCCCACAACCACTTCAGCAGGTTTCTTTTCTCTGGAGATAGAGAATTTGGGGGAAAGCTTCCTTGAACCCACCTTCAACATGCTTTCTGTGGGATTCTGAGCTTACTCCATCATTCCACACAACCCGTGTCCAGGATTGAGTTCCAGGAAAAAAGAAAAAAGAATGGCCTATCGAGTGTTAGAAGGACTTTCTATTTGTTTATCACCTTGGCCTTCTTACTTGCGAACTTACCATGGAAAACACAGTTGAATATGAATAGAAGCAATGAAATTATTTCAGTGAAGGAGAGGGGTATGTCTATTTCTTTTATCCTAATGTATTTCTTTTGAAAGTATTTATTTTGAAGCATGAATTCTTGCATGTGCTATATGGAGTTCTGCAAGCAGGTCATGCCACTGGTGATGGCAGTGTTTGTTGTCTTTTTATCAGCTCAGACTATCCTCTCAGAGCATTTCTCTCAGGATGCTTTCAGATTTGTGCCGTCTATTTTATTCATACTTTCCTAGTTCATGGATTTCAAAGTGGTGACACAAGAAACATAGGAGAAAAGCAGATCCCTTTCAGAGAAAGTAACACTTAAACAGCCTGGTGGCTTTCAGGGCCCTTTTGTTCTCCACCTGAACCTGAGGAGACTTTAAAGAATATATTAAAGAAAAACAGGACATTTAGAAGTGTTGGTTTTGTTGAATGTTGAAAACTCTACATTGAAGGTCATTGAAAGTAAGAAATGGGTCTGGGGAAGGCATCTTCTCATTAAAAGGCAATATATTTTAAAAAGGAAAAAGATATTTCTAAGGGCATATATCCAAAAGAATAAGGCTCTACTCCCTCAATGACTTAATTGTAACAGCGTCTACAACAGAGGCCAGCATGCTTTTTTCGCTAACTGGCCAGTTAGTGGATGTCATAGGCTTGTGGGCCAGACACACTGTTACAGTGTGGGACTACTCAGCACTGAGACTCTGGCAGGAAAGCTGCCATAATAATATGCAAATGAGTGGGTGTGGCTGTGTTCCAGTAAAACCTTATGTGTGAAAACAAAATTATATTTCATTCAATTATCACATATGAAACTTTTTTCAAGTAGCTAAACATATGAACTTTTTTCAAGTAGCTAAAAATGTGAAAGAACATTTTTACTCATGCGTTAAGGCAAGTAATGGGCCAGATTTGTCTGATGGCCCAGAGTTTGCTCATTCCTGGTTTTCAATGACAATTCGAAAAGAATATCAGGAAGTTAAGATAGATAATAAAATTGAAATTAATGAGATACTTTGAAACTAAGTTTAAATTGTCCTCAATTAGATGGTGTAGTCTTGAGACTTTCCCAGAGGGTCTTTGATGTAATATTTGATACTTTCAAAGTATTAACTTCTCTAAGTTTGACAAAGACTTGTTTCAGATGTTTTCAGTATTTATACTTTTCTGCATTAAAGCCAGTATATTTACAACACAGTGAATGGAATACTTAATATTTCTGGCATTGTGCTTGCGATGGACATAGAGAAATAAGGACGTGCTCATTGCCTCAAAAGAGCTTTTACAGACTGAATTTTGGTGCATTGTATCTCTACTTAGAACTATTCAGTGACTTCCTATTGCCTGAAATCTAAAGTAGTTGATATGCCTTACATTCTGGTCTAATACCTGTCCTCTGTCCTCTTCTTTGTTACCGAATTCAAGTTTGGCTGCCCATTGCCTGAGAAATCATTATTCAAGATATGGGTTTTTACTGGGAAGGGATTTTGAACTTCATTCAGGAGGCCAGTAACCTGGGGAGAAGGTGGGCTCTTGTCCAAAAAGCCAAACTCTGAGATTTCTGCCTGGTCCAAGGTTTTTTAAAGGGGTTTAGGGTAGTTAATGGACAGAGACTGCAGTAACCTGCTTCACTTCTTCATTATGTACAGACTCGATGCGAGCTATAAAAGTTATCTCAGTGCTAGGGGTTGTGGGGGAGGATCTTTTCTTATTTCAAGATGGGCCAGGGTAATTCTTATGTTTCTGCAAAGGAGGGCAAGGTCTACAGATACACAAAGCGAGGTCAGTGAAGTGTTTTGTGTGACTTGAAACAGACAAATATCATGCTAAAAAAATTTCTAGGCTAATCAGAAAGCCACAGTGACTCTCATACTGACTTGCTGGCTTCTGTGTCCTGGGAAAGTTCTGGCCCTTCACTCTTCAAGGCCAGTGGTCTGCAGATCTTCCAGAAAGTAAATTAGCTCTGTTGCAGGTCAAGGGCATTAGGTCAGCAAGTAAGGAGTGTGTTAACTTGAAGCAAGTTAATCCTTAAGATAAGCTGGAGTTCTGTTACATCTTCAGACAAAACATAGGCCACTACTCATATCTCATTCTACCAACAGCTTCTTTCAGCTTTTTAAGCACAATATTATCATTTCTACCAGGAATCTGTCAGTGTGCTTCCTTCTAACTGCATTATTCTTTATCTGTTCATCTGGCTAGCAACAATTAATCTTTAAGTCATGGTTTCAGTATTCCAGAAGTCTTCTGTAACCTCTAGATAAGATTAAGTCTTATTTCTATTGGTTCTATAATACCCTGTACATTCTTCTACAGGTGCCATTTGTAGATTTAATATATGTCTTCTCAACCTCCCTTGTAGAACACAAACCTTGTCTGTCTCCAGATTCAACTTTGAAGCAAGGCCCAATGTAAGATAGGAAACACAACAGGTGCCCAACCTTACTTTCTGAATTTAAATCAATTAAAGACAACTTCTTGGTTTAATGGAATGTGCCAATAAACAAAACATAATCCTCAAAACGAGATAAGAACTGTGCAGTCTTGAAACAGTCTGCAACATTGCAACCAGTCTTTAAAGCATCCTGATGCAGTAGTGTTCATAGAATTGATGAGGCTTGGTCAAGAATCAGTGTTACCTACTGGCATTGCTACATTAAATAATGTTGTCATAAGAGTCATCATTTCAAATTATAAAATATTTTAAAATACTGAATTTTGTACATTATAAAGGTGCATTCTTAATTTCCTTCTGTCCAACATTCCAGATACCACTACCAAGTTATATATCAATTGTTAAGCTTTTATTGTATATCATTACAGACAAGTTCTCATGCATTTATGAAAATATTTTTAATGGCTATATTAAATGTTGATAAGAATCAATTACCCCTTTTATTTTAGATGATATCCTTTATGGCAAGGGGGAGGTCAAACTTTCACTCTTCGCAGATGAAATGATACTCTATATGGAAAACCCAAAAGATTCCACCAAAAAACTGCTAGAATTGATTCATGAATTCAGCAAAGTTGCAGGATATAAAATAAATGCACAGAAATCGGTTGCATTCCTATACACCAACAATGAAGCAACAGAAAGAGAAATCAAGGAATTTATCCCATTTACAGTTGCACAAAAAAACATAAAATACCTAGGAATAAATCTAACCAAAGAGGTGAAATATATATATGCTGAAAAGTACAGAAAGCTTATGAAAAAAATTGGAGAAGACTCCAAAAAATGGAAAAAGATTCCATGCTCCTGGATAGGAAGAACAAATATTGTTAAAATGTCAATACTACCCAAAGCAATCTACATATTCAGTGCAATCCCTATCAAAATGACACCAGCATTCTTCACAGAGCTAGAACAAATAATCCTAAAATTTGTATGGAACCAGAAAAGACCCCAAATAGCCAAAGCAATCTTGAAAAAGAAAACGAAAGCAGCAGCCATCATAATTCCAGACTTCAAGATATACTACAAAGTTGTAATCATCAAGACAGTATGGCACTGGCACAAGAACAGACACTCAGATCAATGAAACAGAATAGAGAACCCAGAAATGGACCCACAAATACATGGGCAACTAATCTTTGACAAAGCAGGAAAGAATATCCAATGGAATAAAGACAGTCTCTTCAGCAAGTGGTGCTGGGAAAACTGGACAGCGACATGCAGAAGAATGAACCTGGACCACTTTCTTACACCATACACAAAAATATCCTCAAAATGGATGAAAGACCTCAATGTAAGACAGGAAGCCACCAAAATCCTTGAGGAGAAAGCAGGCAAAAACCTCTTTCATCTTGGTCACAGCTATTTCTTACTCAACACATCTCCAGCGGCAAGGGAAACAAAAGCAAAAATGAATTACTAGGACCTCATCAAAATAAAAATCTTCTGCACAGCGAAGGAAAAAATCAGCAAAACCAAAAGGCACCCAACAGAATGGGAGAAGATATTTGCAAATGACATATCAGATAAAGGGTTGGTATCCAAAATCTGTAAAGAACTTACCAAACTCAACACCCAAAAGCCAAATCATCCAGTGAAGAAATGGGCAAAAGACATGAATAGACACTTCTCCAAAGAAGATATCCAGATTGCCAACCGACACATGAAAAAATGCTCAACATCACTCATCATCAGGGAAATACAAATCAAAACCACCATGAAATACCACCTTATACCTGTCAGAATGCTAACATTAACAACTCAGGCAACAACAGATGTCGGCGAGGATGTGGAGAAAGAGGATCTCTTTTGCATTGTTGGTGGCAATGCAAGCTGGTGCAGCCACTGGAAGACACTATGGAGGTTCCTCAAAAAATAAAAATAGAACTACCCTACAACCCAGCAATTGCACTACTAGGCATTTATCTATGGGATATAGGTGTTTTGAAGGGACACATGCACCTCCATGTTTATAGCAGCACTATCAACAATAGCCAAAGTATGGAAAAATCCCAAATATCCATTGATGGGTGAATAGATAAAGAGGATGTGGTGTGTGTATACACACACACACACACACACACAGTGGAGTATTACTTGGCAATCAGAAAGAATGAAATCTTGCCGTTTGCAACTATGTGGATGGAACTGGAGGGTATTATGCTCAGTGAAATTAGTCAGAGAAAGACAAAAATCATATGACTTCACTCATAGGAGAATGTTAAGAGACAAAACAGATGAACATAAGGGAAGGGAAACAAAAATAATATAAAAACAGGGAGGGGGACAAAACAGAAGAGACTCATAAATATGGAGAACAAACAGAGGGTTGCTGGAGGGGATGCAGGAGGGGGTATGGGCTAAATGGGTAAGGGGCACTAAGGAATCCTGAAATCATTGTTGCACTTTATGCTAACTAATTTGGATGTAAATTTTAAAAAATAATAAATAAATAAATAAATAAATAAATAAATATTTAAAAAAAATTAAAAAAGAAGATGATACCCTTTTTGAGATAATTTTTTAAATTAAATTAACCACTTTTATGTCATTTTAATATTTAACTTGAGATGGTTCTAGCCTGATGACCAACTAGCTTGGAGAAACTCAATGTGCAAGAGAATTACATTTATATGAATTGCAAAACTGATTTAAAAAATGCTGAAATGGCACATTTGTTTGAGATATACTAGCCTTTAAAAATCTAAAATCACTCTTTTGGAAACTTCTGTAGAGACAATAGCATTTTGAATATATTTATAATGCTTCCAAATACTGGTCTATATGTTCATTTTGTTTTCTTCATATCTGTAGGTTAGGAAAATGATCAGTACAGTTGCCATGCCTTGCTGTAATTTAATGATACATAAAAAAAACCTAATCATGTTGATATTATGCAGATTGTTTTCATTTTAAGCCATTTATTTGATAATTCAACTTGTGGGTTTTTGTTATTGTTTTGCTGGTTTTATTTACTTTTGGATGCATAAAAAAAAATCCAAACTAATAATTTAAATATGAGTGCTTATAAACCCACATAGACAGACCATCTGTACACAAGTACAGTTTTCCTTGGCAATTAAAAAATATTTTAAAAAATTATACCAATGAAATCCCTGTCTTTTAACATAGGATGATTTTAAATTGAAGAAACTTGTATCTGCAAGTTTTCATTAAAAATACTCAGTAGTTACAAAGAAATGAGGAAATTGAAGCCATTTTATTTACTTGTAAAACCTCTAAAGTAGAAAGACTTACAAAATGCAATCTCAGAATCTCCCTCAAGGCAACATTCCTGGTAACTAATAATAACAAATAGGATTCTGTTTGTTTTCTCTGATAAATGATTAAATAGATGTCCATTTCTTATCTGTTTATTTAAGAATATTTTAATTTCATAGTTCTCATTAATGTTCTGTAACAGTAGCGTATTAAACTCAAAGTTTGCAAAACTAACATTTATGGATTGGATGACTTTCAAAAAATATAATGGTAACAAATTTACTAGCATATGAATATAAATCACAGTGAAGTGGAATGTAAGTATTCCAGAGGGAGGCACTTAGTTAAGGAGCAATTCTCACTAAATGTCCAGAACTCACATTTCAATATGCTTTATTTGTTTTCTCTTTATGGTTGTAAACACATTATATGAAGGAAACTATATTATGCTGATATTTCAGAATTTGATGAGCCCCAAATATCACTAGATACGATAGACTTCTGGTGTTCATTTAAAGAAAAAATTATTTTAACTATTTCCCTGATGAGAATACTGAAGCACCATGCGGTAGTAATTTTCCCAGGCTAAAAAGTTGATGTAGCTAAGCTAGTCTGGTTTTCTTCAGAGCCTCATATCCTTTTTGTACCATCAGTTCCTGATCTATGGGCACAAGCCTGGGCATGTAATAGAGTCTTTGGTAATCATGTTACGCTGTACTCCTGGCAACAGTGATTGCACCAAGAGGTGGACATATCACCCAAGCATGGTTGATGAGTGTCTTTCCTTAGGGTCAATATGTGGATAGTAGGAGAAGGGTTTTCATATATGTGGGATTCCAAAATAGCAATTCCCATTTCTAGTTTTGACCATCTGGAGAGACATTATGGAAGAGAAGAGGATTAGACCAACACTCAGAGAGAAACAGAGAATTATAGAAAAGAAACATACAATGGAAGAGATACATTTTTCCTAGATGGTTGGAGTCCTCAGATTATTGTCTGTGAGATCGATTTCTTTCTGTTGTCCTTTAATTTATGTAAGCTATACCTGTGGCATTAGTGGTTAATTGAGCCAGATAATTCCTTAAGATTCAAATGAGGGTTGAAATGCACTTTGTCCTAGTTCTTAAGTCTATGCTCTTTAAAATTTTTATATTATTGTTTATTTTTAGAGAACTTTTAGATTGACAGCAGAACTGAATAGAAATTACAGAGATTTCTCATAATACTCCTGCTCCCACATGCACAATCCCCCCCCCATTATCAACATCTATGCTCTTATACATTATAGTGATGTTCATTTTTTATTTTAAAAAAAAGATTTTTTCAGCCATAAGCAGAAGCCAATTTACTTCAGATTGGCCTTGTTCCTTTCAGATATTGCCCTCCATGTGATATTTGTGTCTCAACTCTGGAAAACAAAGAGAAATTTGGATGCATCACATATTTCTTTAAAGCTTTCTGTGACTATCAGAGCAGAGTAAATAGTCTGATATTGAAAAACAAGAGGCACAAAGCTGAAGACATTCTTGAGATTCCTTTGTAGCCAAGGAATGGATGAATAAATTATAAAGGAGATGTAAAAGAAAAGCTTGAAAAATTAATGAAGGTATAAGTGATCAAGCTCACTGTGATCTGATGTGAAATTATTTATTCTGGTCAGATCAGAAGAGCAGACACCATAGCACCAAAGGTGTCTGGTAACACTTCTTTATGGTAACACCATTTCAACACATCCAAGTTTATAGGATGTTTTCCAACTGTATGTAAGAGCATAAACATAAACATAGATACATTTAAAAAAATAAGTTACTAGCTCATTAGTTTGATTAATTATGACATGACTTTCCTATTTGTCCTACATTTCTGGGTGCTTTTCTCCTCACTACATTTATAACCTCGTGATATTACAGAAAATTTCAGTGAAATATTTCCAGTGAAGACAAGTAAAATGAAAATGCGTAGCTCTTCAGTGTTGGTTAATTCAAACAAAACCTGATACTAGTCTTTATGACTTTCATAGAGCACTCATGTAGGTTATTTCATGAATTGGCATTAGAGCTTTCCCCATTGCTGCTTCCTCCAACAAATGAGTCAACAAAATGAGTGCTGAGTTTTTATTTGAGCAAACCCAAATGTCAGTGCCCTGTGATGTTGGGATAGAGAGAAGTACTGATGATTAGAAAACATGGAAAGCCTATGGGAGTGTATGTATGCCTACAGGTATGTGTGATATGTATAATATTCTACAACATTTTTTGTTTTGAAAATAATAAATCCAGAGTATCAATATCTTTGAATGGTATTTGAACCAATCCAGGAAGATCAAAATGTGAATTAGGAATCTACCCCAAGAACCAGCTGGCTGGTGGTGAGTAAAGAATATGAGATTGAATGGTAGAGGTCTGAGTATCTGGTTCAGAGTGCATAAAATGAAAATTCAAGGGCAAAAGGTAGATTCAAAGCAAAGAAATCTTGAAATCTGGTGATAATATAAAACGGGGTTCCAAGTGGTCTAGAATAAGGGAGTATATAAATAAAGTTAGCAGATTGTGGGTTAGAATACAAATAATCAGCCACACTTGATTAAAAAATTAAAAGCCTGGATATATACATCATGTTCAGAAAATGGAGAATATGGTTAAGTTTTATGTTGGGAAAGGGAATGTGTGGTAGATGAAGTCTATCTACAGTGGAATCTATGAGTAGACCACATGTCTGTTAATTAACTGTGGCAATAGAAGAAGAAATTGAGCTGGTCAGCTTCATGAACATGACTTTTTGTTCATTACATTTTCCTCTATTCTGAACACTGCCTCAGGAAAGAAAAGGAAGACCATGGAGTGTGCAATTGTTTCCCTGCCAAAACATTCTATCAGCTTTGATCAAACTTTGATGTTGAAAATAGATTAAGTCCAATCCATTTGTTTCTCTCATCTATCTCTTGATTTCTCACTATTCCATTTCTGAGCTGTCTTGAATGAGAATTAATTTTTACTGTGCCTTCCCATAGACTGAGGAGAGAATGTCTTCATGCATGAAATTTCTGCAGTGTTTTTTCAGTCTAACATTATTGCTTCTCAGCACTCTTTCAGTACTTGAGTCTTTGGAGGAAGTCTTTACAGAATAGGCAATGAGCATCAAGCAGGTAGAATTCTGGGTTATTGTGTCTTTAGGAGAGACAGAAAGGACTGTTTTAGGTCCCTTGGTAAGC
This sequence comes from Acinonyx jubatus, assembly GCF_027475565.1. Taxonomy (NCBI): domain Eukaryota; kingdom Metazoa; phylum Chordata; class Mammalia; order Carnivora; family Felidae; genus Acinonyx; species Acinonyx jubatus. The sequence goes on along the minus strand of NC_069396.1, from coordinate 24,288,552 downwards.
TCAGGTAAGAAGAGTCTTTTTCCCTTTGCTTAGCCCTGAAGTCTCAGAGAATGTGTGGATAAGAGGAAGTTCAAGCAATTTAAAGAATAATTCATTTTTATTCAATCATGAGAGCAGGTTTTCTGAAAAGTTTGATGAAGAGAGCACTGCTTTTTTCTTCAGCTAAATTTTAAACAGTACATATTCTAATACCCATGTCTACTCTGGTGATAGCAGAAAATTAAAGGAGGAAATTAAATGCAATAGGTAACCACCTTATCTGTTTATCTAGTTTATATGGATCAAATGAAATAATGACTATGAAGTCTTGCTTACAATCTCTTAATGATATTGGTGTCATTAACTTTCAGATGACTCAGTTTCTTACTCAGCCAAATGGGGATGAAAGGCTTTTTCAGAGTCTCACCTCTAATATATTAGCAATGTAGGGGATGAAAAATCAGTTTTCCACTACGCTTTCAGGTTCTTTGCTGACACCCTCTTGTAATAATATGTACACCTCCTGTATTCATGGAACATGCCCAGCAAAATAGTAGGGCCCAGGCTACCACGTTAAATACCATGTCCAGGAAAAGACAAAAAACGTCGTTGGGAGTAGGGGCAGGCAATTATGGAAGGCTGTCACATGAAGCACAGTAAAAAAAAAAAAAAAAGCCATGGCTGTTATACAGATTTAAGTTGGTACCTTCTCCATTGCTAAAAGTTTCTTATAGAGTCATCCTCTTTTCTTGGTACAAAGAAGACACGTGCATGGATATTTATCTTATAAAAGTCTCTTTGTTAACTTTTACTTGGTTTTAGGACTTCTCTTCTGTCTATAGTTACTTAAAAATAATCATTTCAACATATTCCTTACACCAAAGAGGCATATTTTGGGATGGAAGATTCTGCTCTTCTGCAAAACATTGGATTAGAATTTAGGAATTTCTACTTCCAGTCTCATAACTTCTGCTTACCTGCATCTCAAAGGAATTACTGCATGTCAAAGAGCATTGCAGACAGAGAAAACTTACACCAGAGAGAGTGGCAGGACCTAAGGAAAGAGAAGCCAGGAATTCTGACTATCAAGGTAAGGAATCTAGACTCTGTCCAGTAGATGTCCATCGGTATGGCCTTAAAGCAAAGATCTGGCATAATAGATTTGCTTTTTGTAAAGACTCCCTAAAAAAGAAGAAGGTAACTTATCTCAGGTGTCAGTTGGGAGAAAGTGTATAGTTTGCATCATACACTAGAGGGTCGCCTGTATGAAAGTGGTAGCACAGGACAGAAATCTTATCCAGAGGAAGAAGGAATGGAAATAGAGGTCTTTATATCACTTCTGAGTTCTCACTGTCCCTTGAAAGCAAGAGCCAAGGAAAAAAGAGTGTCAGTATCATGCCTCTAAGGACAGAGATGTCAAGGTGCATCTGGAGGTGGGCTTTGAGGTGACTATCTGAAGCAGGTTTTCTCAAAGTGTGGCCCTGGACCGACAGCCTAATATCAACTGGGAATTTGTTAGAAATGTGAATTCTTGGAACGCATGCTAGGACTTCTGAATCAGAATATCTGGAGGTGGCCCTGGGAACCTATGTTTAACACGTTCTTGAGGTGATTTTGAAGTTTGAGAAACACTAGAACTAGAAAAATGGCTCTTAACTGGGGTAATTTATCTCTTTAGGGGACATTTGGCAATATCTGGAAATGGTTCTTTATTTTTTTTTTAACATTAATTCATTTTAGAAAGAGAGAGTGCAGGTGGAGAAGGGGCAGAGAGAGAGTGAGACACAGAATCTGAAGAAGGCTCCAGGCTCCTAGCTGTCAGCACACAGCCAGATGTGGAGCTTGAACTCATGAAATGTGAGATCATGACCTGAGCTGAAGTTGGGTGCCGAAGTGACTGAGCCACCCCGGCACCCCATGGTTCTTTATTTACATTTGTCTTTCATTCTTATTCTCTTCCTCCTTGTCTGTCTCTCTCTCTCTCTCTCTCTCTCTCTCTCTCTCTCTCTCTCACACACACACACACACTTGTATGTGTACATATGATTTTATAATTTATCATTCCACTTTTACCAAAGAGAATATCAAGGCACAGTAATGTTAAGTATCTTTCCAAAACGTTTATTTGAACCTAGATTTTTTTTTCTGGATTTGGTCATCTCCCTCCTTCTCTTTTCTCATCCTTCTCTCCCTTTCAAAATTGAACTGTTAATTTTAATGTGTGTGTGTGTTTTAGTTAGGTTTTATGATACAAAGATGAACAATACGAGATTCTTGTCTGCAAGGATTTCATTGTGCCTTGGGGTAAACATCACATTTGTTGATTTTGTGTGTACAACTGCTACAGAAAATATTATCTAGAATTATTTAGGTTTTTGGATGAGGAAGAAGTGGGGGAATCCAAGAAGTTTTCCCAAACAGTGATACATTTCAAAGTCTCCCCCCCCCCCCCCAGTAGGCTGGGAAACAATCATTAACAGTAGAAAGAAGCACACAACTTGCATCTTTTATTATCTTGTTCTTAAATCTTTAAAATCCTCCAAAAACCCATCAAGATGGATTTAAAAAATAATATACAAGTGAAGAAGCAAAACTCAGAGAGATGAAGTAACCAAGGTCACACAGCCAGTAAATGGTAGAGTTGGGACTGGGTTTCACAGATATATGGCTTAATGGTCATTCAAACAGGCAATAAAATTTCCCATGACTGATGGGTTAGAATGCTCATTCATAAGTCCAGGTTTGAGGAGCTATGCATGGGAAGAGATGGAATGGGAAGGAAGGAGGTGGAAAGAAATGGGGTTAGAAAGGATGTTTGGGTCCAGACACTAGCATTGGAATGCTAGTCCATTAAAGGAGAATAACAAAGACTGGTGCCATGTTTGATTTCCTGTAAAGCTCTCTTGCCTCCAAGATTGCTTCCTCTACAATGAACAGGGGAATCCTTTTACTTACAGAATTTCTCATTCTACCCTCTAATTAAAACACTTCTGTGAATTCCCCTAATAGAATGGGGGTATAAACCTATTTGACATTGAAGTCCCTTCAAACATAAGGACTGAACCTAAGTACCTCATCTATTCCTCATGTGCCCTGAAGAGTAATGCTCCGAAGACGACCTGACACTAATGATCACTTCTTCACCTACTGCATTCCCTAGTAGAGTGATTATAAATCTATTTGAGAGACTACTAGGTGTTTTTTTTTTTTTTTTGGCCTCTCCCTTTTCTTTTTTCTTTTCTTTTCTTTTCTTTTCTTTCTTTTTTTTTTTTTGATGGTTCAAAATCTAGTAAAGTATAATGAAGTAGATTATTAGAAAAATGAATTAGAAAGACCCAGGCTATATTGTCTTTTCATTATTAGATTTAGTTGATTAAGTACTCTGTCAAGGCATCTATAAATGTTTCTAGATGCTTAGCCTTAATTTTTGTACTTATCATACCATGAATTAGTAATAGAGGACTGGCACAAATTTCTTCAGCAGAATTGATTAGTATACATAGCATTAAAGTATCCGTAGTCTAAACCCCCTGAATGACACTCCTTGGAGTTGTGAGCTCAGACACTTTGGGGTTTTTTTATGGCTCTAGCTTCTATTTTGCTAGCCCTGCTGTATAGACTTCAGTATTTAAATTTAAAACACATTTTTTGAACATGAACTCTCTTCGTATCCAGAGAAAGAAGTGAATGATAGTGCTTCCTATTCCAGGTCCATTTAAAGGGCACAAAATATATAAAGTATACGCATTCCTAATAATGCAGTATATTATGAAGGATGAATAAGATTCTTTTGGAATAAAGAAGTTGATGTATTGCATGAAGGGCAAATGGATCAGAAAATGCTTCTGGATAAAACGTTTTTTAACAAAGAATGGACCCAGTGTTTTGAATATCAATTCTAGCCCCACTTAATGCCTGTATATAGCACACTGCTTAGCTTAACATAAGTGCTCAATTAGAATAAATTATTTCAATGAATTGCTCATTTAAAAATGTTTAATTTTATGTTACATGAATTTCATCTCAACCACAACAACAAAAGAATATAGAATTAAATTTTTTTTTTCCATACAGTCTTTACCTGAAGAGTGAAAGTCAAATCGTGGCAAGCAATTTTTCTAAATAAGTGATTTAGATAAAAATATTGTTGAAGTAAAAAAGATACATAGAATTCCAGATCAATATTTTCTGTTAAGATTCACAGAATCCTTTCTCAGAATAAACTTTTCTTTGCCTTTGGAAACGTGAATATTTCTTATACAAGAACTTCTCTACTGAGAACAATAAAATCAGACTCAGTTTTGGTTATATATATCAGTGTGATTGAATATAAATAATGGAGCACCAGTCTTCCCTAAAGTATGAAATAGTATATAGAAGATTTTGTGTAAATTCAAGTGGATCCAAAAAAACAAAACTAAACTAAAAATTTTTCCTCCTTTACCTTCCTTCAAGTAAATATTAACAAATAAATGTATAAATATATATATATATAAAACTTTAATTACTCTATATGTATTATATATCATGTAGATATATCTGTACATATATGTATACAAAAAACTGAACAAGAAGGAAAAGTCTTTTTGAAGGTAATCAGAAATGATGATCTCTGACTAAACTGGAAGGGATATTAAATGCTTTCAGAACTATGATTTTCATTCAATTACAAGATCAGACTGCACAGATATAGGAAGGGTTTCTGTTAAAATGAAACCAAAAACAATAATAAAATCATAATGAGTTATATATTTGAGGATTATTGCATGATGGGGTTGAGTATTTCTAGATCGAACAGGAGGTAAGACAAGGGGATGACTTTGTTTTTACTCTACCATTGTTGTAATTTTGGTTTTTGCATCAAATACATGAAAAAATCTATTTTAAAAAGCAAATATGTTAAAGAAGAAGAAAGTAAACAGAACCTAACAGTCAGTAATTCTGAGGATGATTTTCTACTCTACTATTGTATCTATAACTACTGATAACTAGCAAGGTTCAGACAGGTTAGGGAGCTGAGAAAGGTTTCCACAGTGGTGGAAGAATTGTGAGGCGGAAAAGGGGTAAGTTTATGCAAACATTGACATTGAAGGAGGCCATTTGGCAGGCAGTTTTGATGCAGCCCAGTCAATAACCCTAAAATTGCTTTGTTAAACTTTCTTTCATCTTCCTTTCTTGATATAATTAATTACCACCCTGGCTACATCCCAAACCTCACCTGCACACCTGCAACTTCACAGCTGAAGATGCCTCAAGGGAAACAGTGCTGAGGTTTTACTCTCTAAATTTCTGATCCTAGCCTCATGTGGGATGCTTTGCGGTCCTTCTTCTAATACATTCACTATTCCATCATACAAGATAATTATTTCACATTCTCTTTTCTTTACTCAACCTTCAATCTTCACTTTCAATTTATGACCTGGGTTCCTATTTCTCTGACAAAATTCAAACAATTTGAAGTTAATTTCTGCACACTGGCAACTCCACACCTCCTAATCCTGTGTCTTTGTATCAGTAAACCCTGTGGTTGTTTCTTTTCATTACTGTAAATAAAATCCTCATTGTCCTGAGGTCAACCCTTCACTTCTATACCAATTCTCATTCCCTCTTACTATTTATGTACAAAAATAAATCATTCCAGCAATTGACATGTCATTCTTTCCAGCATCTACCCCCCTCCCTGGTTGGGTAAATCTCAATGCCATACAGAGGAGCTATAATATATTGAATCTAAAATGACCAATAATATCTCTATATTCCTCTTCTCCCTCCACCTATCACACTATCTTCTCTCTTTACATTTAAAACCATTAAATGTTTTCACCTCCTCCTGCTCTATGCTTCCTCTCTTCCAGTCATCTCTCAAACCCACTTCATTTAGGGATTCACCTCCACAATTTAATTGAGAAGCCTCTTGGAATAAACCTCATAATGTCAATTCTAATAATCAGTTTTTAGTTTTAATGATTTATTTCATGTATCATCACCAATCCATTACTTCTTTTTTCTAAATATGTTTTCCCCTTGACTGTTTATATAGAACTCCTCTTGGCTGCCCTTCTAGTTAGCTGTTTCTTCTCTATATCTTTTGTGGATTCTCCTCATCTTCCAAATACCTAAATCTTACAGTGTCAAGGATTGAGACATTGGGTCTCTTTTCCATCTATAATGACTCTTCAAGTTCCACATCTACTTTCAAGGCTTAAAAAAAACTTACATCTCCTGACAGCTTACAACTGTATACCTCCAGTTTGGCCATTTCACTGGACTATATATCCAACTGTTTCTCTACATCTCTGCTTAGACTGCTAACAGATATTTCAAACACAACATATTAACCCATGTTTGGATTTTGTTCCTCCAAACATAATCCTTCTCCATGCCACTCCGCATCTATAAATGGCAATTTTACCTTTCAAAGTAATTGAACTCTTAAAACTTGAAAACATTGCTGGTATCTTTTTATCCTTAACATGACACATCTAATCCATCAACAACTTTTGTTTGTTTTATTATCGAAATACATCCACCATTTTACCTCTTATCTTTTCCTTAATTGCTGTCTTCCTTCTCCAAGCCATTGGCAGTGGTATCTGGCTCACTACAGTCATCATTTAGCTGGTTTTGCTGCCACAACCCAGTGGGGTGGGTTTTATTTTAACTCTTACTATGATCATCATGACTCTGCTAAAAAACATTTTCCCTCCTATTTCTCAAAATTCATGTTATTCACTGCCTGTAGTCAAATAAGACAAAATCAGTTTTTGGATAATCTGTTTGCACAAAAAGTCTTCATTCAACAAGATTGTCCCAAACTAAGAAACTTGTAAGAGTACTAAAATGGAGAATAGCAAAATGTGCTTTAGCAGAATGCAGAAGGATTTGAACCTATGACACATAAGAAAGTATTAACCAACAGGTTCCACAGGACTCATGGAGGAAGCAGTTCCCAGAGCAAAGTAGTAAGAAGTAATATATTAAATCCTAAATAGTAAAACTATTTAGGATATTTATTTAATAGCAAAAATATTTGACAAATGTCAAATATTTGTCAAATTTGTCTTTATATTGATTATGGCTCCTTTTTGAAAGGCAAGGGCAAAAAACTTGAATGGTTATTGCCTGAATAGATAGTGGATACCAAAATACTGAAGATATTCAGTAGATAATGGATTCCCAACCACTGGAGATACTCTCAAACATTAGAATTTCAGGGTGTTTCACCTGAGATTTAGTATTAATATTGCATCAGACAACCCACACATTTCCTTCCAGCTTACAATCAAACATCAACACTTACTCATGGTTACTGTACATGCAAGTCCTATATCTCACACTTGTTTTCAAGAATCTAACAGTGTGGTAGTTAGATCAAAAAAAGACATCATGGGGCATCTGGGTGGCTCGGTCAGTTAAACGTCTGACTCTTGATTTCGACTTAGGTCATGATCTTAGAGTTCATGGGATTGAGCCATACGTCAGGCTCTGTGCTGACAGTAAGAAGCCTGTTTGGGATTCTCTCACTCCCTCTCTCTCCAACTTTTTTAAAAGACATAATACTTTTTTAAAAGACATAATACAATAGACAACTTTTTTAAAAGACATAATACAATAGATACTGTGATCATGTATTAGTTTTATATTTCTACCATAACAAATTACAACATACTTAGAAGCATAAGCCAAACAAATTTATTATCTTAAAGCTCTGTAGGTCAGAAGTCTGACACAGGTCTCACCTGGTTAAAATCAAGGCAATGAAGGGGATGCATTTCTTTCTGGAGGCTCTAGGGGGGGAATGTGATAATACTAACATAGTGAAAATAGGCTCCTTGTTACCTCACAGAAAAACTCTAGGGATATTGGCAGCAAATATGTATGGAGCTTTAATAAAGCTAGCTCTGTATTGTTTGTTTTATAGACTACAATAACACCTTCACTGTAATTTAATAAATTCTTAATATTTCCAATGACTGGTACAGAATAATCAACCAGCTACAATCTCTGTCCTCAATTGATTTATGTAGTGGAGGGAAATAAGACAATTAAATGAAAACCATTACACAGAGTAAAGCCTGTACTAGAAGTAAGATGCTAGGGGAACACAGATTAGGAAAACATAATGAAGATTGGAATAGGTTTCCAAAGAAAAGCAATATTTGGTAAGAGAAAGAGAAATGATACTCCACATAGAGGAGGATGTGAGAAGTGTGGAAGATGACGATTTGTTGTGTTTCTTCAACTGGACATGAATGCCTAGTGTAGAAACTATATGATAGGGGGAGGAGCATACAAGGGCATGTTGGGGAGTAAATAAAGGTTAAACTAGTGTTAGGATTAAAGTGTATATTTTGCCAAATATGTGCAGCTACTAGGAAATCATATTTGTCAACATAACTATTCCACTAAAATACGGCCTGCTTTTCTTGTCCCCAGTTCTGGGCTGCCAAAGTCACTTAGCTAAGTACCAACACCATAAAGTATAATTAAACACACCATAGAAGGACATAAAACATTACTTTTGCCTCTGAGCTGCACAGAACATATAGTTAAATCAGGTAGACTTAATGGTATCCATTCATTCCTTCTATAGATAGTTAGGGATGTTAAAATCACAGACACTATGTTTCTTCCTCCCTTCCAGATGTGTTATACTAAATAAACACCGTAATGGCATCTGTGAAAAAAATAAGCGATAGGAAATGCATATAGCACGGAGCTTGGCTCTTAGTAGACCTAATTCTTTACAGAACATGAAATAAATGATGAAAAATTTGCCCATTTCTAGTTGTAGAATGGAAATAAGTGAATATTAGGAATCTGACAGACTTGAATTCAAATCGGAATACTAGATCAATCATTTATTTCTGTATGACCTTGACCAATTCTGGCATCCCTTTTTAGTGTAAATTTTCTCATTTTTATTTTTATTTATTTTTTTCACCTTTATTTATTTTTGAGAGACAGAGCACAAGCAGGGGAGGGGCAGAGAGGGAGGGAGACACAGAATCCGAAGTAGGCTCCAGGCTCTGAGCTGTCAGCACAGAGCCCAATGCAGGGCTCAAACCCTTCAACTGTGAGATCATGACCTGAGCCAAAGTTGGAGACTTAACCAACTGAGCCACACACGCACCCCTCAATTTTCTCACTTTTAAATGGCGATGATTGTATTGATTTTGCAGAATTGGTTTTATATTTATAATTTAGATATACACATGATAAAATACATTGTTCGATTTAATTTATTCCAATTCAAATGTCAATATGTGGCAGATTTTTAAAAACTAATCATTTAGCAAATTTAAATTTATTTCCTCTCAATTCTTTTCAGTTCAACCATTAGCAGTATCAAACTTAATCATTTAAATGGATGATAGGCAAGGCTTTATAAGAGGTTATTGCCATCTTTTCAGATGCTTGCTTTCACGATGATGGATTATCACTACATAGAGGTTAAAATGAATGATGGAAGAAAGTTGGCTCCCTGTGGGAGTTTCCAAGAAACTGTAAGAATATACACAGGGCTGGGCTGGTTTCTTTCAATACTAAAAATACATTAATACCTGTTAATATATCTTTTTCTTTCCCCATTTGATGGACCATTTATTTTATATAGGTTTTCATTTACTCATTAAAGTGGTATGCACCATTAGCTTGGACTCTAAGTAGATAGCAACATAATAAGCTACCTGCCGACCATCTCTGGAGTCCTCCCACGCATTCCCAGAATTCACTTAGCAGAATTTCATATTCTTCATGCGATCTTCGCATTTTACACATTTTATTATTGTCTTTTGTTCACTTCTCATAGTCTCTGTTGACAATCATGATGAAAAGAACTCTTGGTGATATTTTTTTTCATTGAGGTGTGTTTCCCCTCTCCAACGTGTGTTTATTTGGCTTCTAAACATTCTATTACTAACCTTTATGTTTGAAATCATAAAATGTTCCATGAAAGTTTAGCTGAAGAAAGGTATTTTTATAATAGGTTTGTGAAGCTTGTTTTATTTATTTATTTTTAATTAATTTATTTATTTTGAGAAAGATCATGGGCAGGGGAAGTGCAGAGAGAGAGAGGGAGAGAATTCTAGGCAGGTTCTGAGCTGTCAGCATGGAGCCCCATGTGGTGCTCGATCTCATGAACTGTGAGATCATGACCTGAGCTGAAACTAGGAGTTGGGAGCGTAACCACCTGAGCCACCCAGGCTCCCCGTGAAGCTAGTTTTAAATAAGAGAAGTAATATGAGTCCATTTGGGACTTTTGCAAATTGCAGAAATACATGAAGGTGAAATAACACTCATCCATTCATTCTTTTCCCTAATAGTATTACTATTAAATTATAATCCTATTACTCTGCTATATTACTATACTATATGATATTATAATACTATTACTCTGTTATTTTAAAATAAATTTGTATTATGGGTAGGTTGTATTGTGACTTTACAATTTACATTTTTGTTGTTCAGAATACACATTGCTGTGGCAAAACCAAACCAAACCAGCAAGTACACGAACAACACAGTAACAAACCCCTTTTGGATAGCATCACTCTGCATTCCCTTCCCCTGTAAAGAAAACTATAGCCAGACAGATGTGAAGGCTGTGACAGCAAATTTTATTCAGCACTATTGCAATAGGAGAAAACAGACCCCCATATAGACTGGGCTGGATTTTCAATATAAGAAGGATAGTGGGAATGTACAGCCAAGGAGCCGGAGTGTTGGTGGATGCAAAATTACAAAGAGAAAATTTTAAGTCTGGGGAATTTTGGCTGAACTGAATAACAGGATTCCTGCTGAAGGCAGGCCAAGGTTATCAGATACCAAGGGTGAGGAGTGAGGAATTCTGAATTCTGATCACATGTGGAGGGGGATCAGCTATCAGGCTGGGGACTTGGGGGTATTGTTGTTAAACGGACTTAACAAGGTTCTTGCTAAAACTGGACTTTACAAGGAAATGCACAGATGGGCCTACGAGAAGGTTCATGAATCTGATTAAAATTGGGTCAAGCAAAGAATCTTTTTCTTTTTTTCTTTTTTTTATTAAAAATTTTTTTTTTAATTTTTATTTATTGTTGAGACAGAGAGAGACAGAGCATGAACGGGGGAGGGTCAGAGAGAGGGAGACACAGAATCTGAAACAGGCTCCAGGCTCTGAGCTGTCAGCACAGAGCCCGAAGCGGGGCTCGAACTCACGGACCGCGAGATCGTGACCTGAGCCGAAGTCGTTCGCTCAACTGACTGAGTCACCTAGGCGCCCCAAGCAAAGAATCTTTTTCATATCAAAGAGATAAATGTCAGAAGAAGGATATAACACAAGTAAAATGTGACAATTTTCTGTTGCTGCTAGTATTACTATTACTTTTGAGTGCTGTGTGTTAATTACCTACATGTTAAGTGCTTTACTGAAATATTTTATTCTGCAACTAGTTTTCTATATTCAGTAGAATTATCTTCCCAATTTTACAGTTAAGAAACTGTGTCAGGGTGTGCAATCACTTCAGCAATTCCACACAGCTGCTAAGAATAAGAAAGGTTTAGGGGTGCCTAGATGGTGGCTCAGTTAGTTAAGCATCCAACTCTTGATTTCTGCTCAGGTCATGATTTCATAGTTTGTGGCCCTGAGCCCTACTTGGGATTCTCTTTCTCCTCTCTCTGTGCCCCTCCCCCTGCTTGCAGTCTGTCTCTCTCTCTCTCTCTCTCTCTTTCTCTAAATAAGCAAATACACATTTAAAAAAAAGTGTAACAACAGTCTGACTTTAGACTTCACAGTTTTATCTGTGCCTACTCTATTAGGTAATTAAAATTGTTCTATGAAAAATGATCAACTATTTCTTAGGTTTTCCTCTAAGTTGAAACCTTTCCTGACAGGTGGCAACTAAATGTACTGAGGTAGAGGGAGTATAGTTTGGGGCACATTAGGTAAGTTGTTGACTCTAGAATACTCTTTTTGTGACTGGCTCATCTTGGAGTGAGGTTTGGGGGACAACTGGAGTAATGGCATGAAAAAAAGAAGCCCAGAGAAAGCAGTGAGGGGAAGGGGAAGGCAAGGACACTTTGACTTTCAATGGTCATTTCTCAGAAATCTATTTTGAGCTGAGTTCTGTGTTAATCTTCTTTTTGTCATAGTCCTTGACAATTTGGGAAGAATTTTCCTATATATGACCTGATTTAATCCCTGCAACAAAGCTCTAAAGAAAGTACAAGGCTTCTCCAGTTACCAAAGAGAAAATGATGCTCAGAGAATTAAACTACATTCTCTGCAGACACGATAAGGAAACTTTGACTTATCCAGCATATATTTAATTTAGCACCAAGTGCCGAGCACTGTGTTAAGATTTTGAGTTTCCTAATAACTAAGAACATAAAGTCTGATTAGAATCATAGGAGTATTGCTCAGATTCTTTAATCATTAACTTAGTTATGCTGCTGGGTTTTTTTTTCAGAGCTATGTATAACAGTTGTCATTTTAGTTAAATTGTGACATTACTGCCATCTCTCCCCTCTCCCCCAAGGACTTCATACAGGTTGAAGGCTTCTGAGTTTTAGAGGGAAAATCTGATGGTATTAGCTGAGCATTCCTTTAAAATTGTTTCAGAGACAATCTGACTTTGAAAGTTTTGGACCTGGTAGAGGTGTATAGATACTTTAAAATGTGTTGTAGCTACTACAGTAAACTCTGGATGTTCTCTTTAGGCTCTTTACAGTCCCACCTATGTAGCGACCCATTAATGTCAGTATCTAGAATTTCTCATGTGTAGGTGGTTCTTATTAATAATAGTGGCCAAATGCAAATCATGGGCTTCATGGCACCAAACCTTTTAAGACAAAAGGAGTATAGGTTTTTGGGTCTGAATTTCATCTTCTGAAAAAGTCAAGGATCAGCTAAATAACTTATCAAAGAACTCCTAGATAATCAGTGGGGACATTATATCATCTTTTTTCACTTTTCTACTACTTTTAATTAGTCACTTTTTCTACTGCTGCTAGATGCTTTATATTCTGAGCTTCCCCTTCTTTCTTTTAGAAAAGAAAAATAAAAATGCATCATTTATTTTTTTGTCTTTTCTTCTCTCTCCAGGACCACATGCATCCAGCTTCCTGTTTGATCTCTTGGAGAGCCCTGGCAGAAGATCAGACGGAGGTAGGAGAATGGTGTTATATAATTTTTAAAATTGTCTGTTTTTTGTCCTGGGTCTCTGGAAAACAACTTCTAAAATCTTGGACTTCCATAAAAGTCTCTTTGCCATTATGGTGAGCCCTTGGGACCACTCCTGAGTTTATGTTCACAAAGAAACTCATAGTGAGCCCATAGATAAGTAGACTTGTACATAGTCATGATGGAGGATGGCCATCTTTGAGTCAAATGGTATCAATCCAACCTCCTAACCTCCATGGAGGCTAGGAGGACTGAAGGTTGAGTTCATTCATGTGGCCAGTGATTCAGTGAATTATGCCTGTGTGGTGAAAAGCTGATGAAAACACTGAACATCTGACATTTGGGTAAGGTTCCTGGTTGGTGAGCACATCAGTGTGCCTGGATGGCGAAGAGTCCTGACCCTTCAAGGAAAAGATAGAGTTCCATGTGTAGGACTGTGCCTGCCTGCTGCCCTTCCTTCCTTCCTTCCTTCCTTCCTTCCTTCCTTCCTTCCTTCCTTCCTTCCTTCCTTCCTTCCTTCCACTGGTCCTTATTTGTATCCTTATCATAAAATGGTAATCATAAGTAGAATGCTTCCCAACTCTGAATCTTTCCAGTGTGTTATCAAAGCTAAGGGGGTAGTGGCACCCCCTGCATTTGTAGCCCACTAGTCTGATGTGTGGGTGACCTGGGAACACCAGAACTTGTGGTTGGGGTCTGATGCGATGACGATTTTATTGAGGATAGTGTTTTCAACCTGTGGATTCCTCCCTAACTCTGGGAAGCAAGTGTTAAAATTGCATTGAAGTATGGCGGATACTGAAGTATAGGTCTGTGCCCAAATATGCATACATCCTTGTGCTGTTTTTGCATGTCTATCCCTAGTTCTTTTGTGCTTTTGTATTTAAGGGCCAGCATCTATGACCTTTTTGGACTCTCGTAAAGCCAATAGAGCCTCCTTGACCAAATTATGTATTTTTTTTTAATTTTTTTTTCAACGTTTATTTATTTTTGGGACAGAGAGAGACAGAGCATGAACGGGGGAGGGGCAGAGAGAGAGGGAGACACAGAATCGGAAACAGGCTCCAGGCTCTGAGCCATCAGCCCAGAGCCCGACGCGGGGCTCGAACTCACGGACCGCGAGATCGTGACCTGGCTGAAGTTGGACGCTTAACCAACTGCGCCACCCAGGCGCCCCCAAATTATGTATTTAATTATAACCCCCAAATTTATATGTTGAAGCTCTAACCCCCAGTACCTCAAAATGTGGCTGTTTCTGCATAAAGGACCTTTAAATATGTGATTAGGTTGAATTGAGGCCATTAGGTTCAGCCCTAATTCAATCTGAATGGTGCCCTCATAAGAAGAGGAAATTTGGACACACAAAGAGACAGTAGGAGTGCTCACACATGGTGAAAGACATGTAAGCCCAGGGCAAGAAGGCCACCATCTGCAAGCCAATGGCTTATGAGGGCTCCTAAGACACCAGACCCGCCAACACCTTAATCTGGGACTTCTAGCTTCTAGAACTGTGAGAACATTAATTTTTATTGTGTAAGTCAACTAGTCTGTGGTATTTAGTTATGCAGCCCTGGCAAATTAATACAATCATATGTGCAGAAAAGTAGGAAATACTTAAGAATGTGTTTATGGTTGGCTCCTAACTTGCTGACTAGCACACTTGTCGAAAGCCCAATTCTTTTGGCCTTGAGGCAGCACAGATTTTAGAGCCATACTTCCCTACAGGTTCATGCTGAAGCTAGGATGTTGCCTGAAATTGTGCCCTTGCTTGACTTCTTCTCCTCACTCTATCCCTGCATTCTCCTGGGAGCATTTTGTTAGTAAATCACTTAAGTTCAAATTCTGGTTTCATAATCTGATTTCTGTGTAATCCATTTTAGGAAAAGGTATTTATTCTGCTGTCTCCCTTCTTCTGGCATCACCCTAGGCTGGCCAGACCCTTGATCAATATTTACTCCCCCTCTCAAGGTAGTCAGGCTGCATAAGTCTCTACTTCTAGGTTTACTAACCTTTCCTTTAGCCTGCCTTCTTGACCTAGCAGTGGGAGCACCTCTGTTGACAAGTCTCTGGAGCACAGCTATATTTCCTGGGGTTTCCCAACACTGAGCTCACATTATGTCAACAGAAAATTGGAAATATCACAAAGCATAAGAAAATCTTGGTATTTGTAATAATTTAGTCTGATTGCAAAGTCTTACTTTGTTGTTGTTGTTATGTTTATGTCTTAGTTAAGAGAAACTGTGATAAAGTAGATAAGCATGTGGATTCTAGAGCTTTGCCACCAAAAGGGAATTTAACCAGGGGTGTCTAAGGTACTTTATTTAGTGTGCTGTATATCAATATCTCCGCCTATCAAATAGGAATAATAATATCCATTTCATAGGGGTTTTTTTCTTAAATTGAGTTAATATGTCCAAAATAGTTACACTTGTAGGTACTCAAATTATAACTTCCTTTTGTTGTTATTGTCTAGTGAATAGAGTATTAGAGTATTTTTAGTATTTTAATAGTATATTTTTAGAGTATTTTTAGAGTATTCTTGAAGATAGATATAAGAAAAACCCTTTCTCCTTTTTTTTTTAACGTTTTTATTTATTTTTGATACAGAGAGAGACAGAACATGAATGGGGGAGGGTCAGAGAGAGGGAGACACAGAATCTGAAACAGGCTCCAGGCTCTGAGCGGTCAGCACAGAGCCCGACGCGGGGCTCGAGCTCACGGACCGTGAGATCATGACCCGAGCCGAAGTCGGCCGCTTAACCGACTGAGCCACCCAGGCGCCCCAACCCTTTCTCCCTTTAAAGCTCTTTCTGTGCCCAACAAGTGAAAGTTTACCCCCCAGCCCCCCTTCTTCCAGAGCAGACCCTGTAGCAATTGTTCCAGTAGATGCTTGCATTTATTTAAAATACATTTTTGTGTAAGACATTGGTCTAGACCCTAGGAATATATTAGTAAACAAGGCGAAGTGTAAGCCAGTCATAATACATATGATACAAGTAAACAATGGAAAGGTTCCAAGACCACCGCTTTTCCATTTGACAAAGTTACTAGGCTAGGAATTGTTGATTCCCTTTATATGGAAAGTCAACCACAACCTCCAGGTATTAGTGGCATTTGAGAAAGGCCTTGACATAAAAGGAAATCCAGTCATGAAAGGGACAGGATGAAGGACTTTTAGGCAGAGAAAATAGCAATTGCCATGGCCCTGACATAGGAAAAAAAAACTTATCAGGAAAAAAAAATAAAGTAAGAAAATGATAAGAAAGAAGTAAACTTCAGAGCTCTCTGACCCACATAAGAGAGTTCTCTTGATATGTTCCTTATATACAAATAAAGCAATTGAGTTTATATTAAAACAACAACATATAATAGTCCTCTTAGCATAAAACTTTTTGAAATTTTCCTGCAGTGCTCTCTATGTAAAATGAGCTGATCAGATTACTGAGTGAGAGAGCTACCCACGTAACCTAAAAACAGATTCACTTACCCATATCTAGAATTTCACATATTTGGATGATTTTGTTTAGACTAATTCTGAGTTCTCAATAAGACCAGACAAGCCCAGGGAAGCCAAAATGAAGAGCAAAATGTCAAATATCTGTTCACATTTGCCTTGAAATAACTTCTAGGCAGTAACTTTGAAATGTGTAGCGGCTCATTCAATCCACATTCCTTATCAGATCTGTGTTCTTCTCCAGTTCTGTAGAGATGAATTTAAAATTTTCCCAGATAAGATTTGGCACTGAACTTCTAAATGTTCATCAAAGATAACACTGAAAAATTCAATTATGCTCCCCGTTTTTTTTTCTCCAAAAGGAAGAAAACCTTGCCATAATCAGTGGAGCTATTTTTAAATTGCAGGAGGGCAGAAATGAAGGTACAAATTAATGAGCTGATGTCATATTAATGTAGTCTTTTTGATCCTGTAATCATGAGCTCTTTACAAATCATGTTTGGTTTCAAGATTGTGATTCGAGACTCCTGGTTGCAGACATATAATTTAAATACCATTAAAGGAAGTTCCAGATGTTTCAGCGGAAACATTTCTTATATTTAAGAATGAAACCACAGAAGAGGATCTTGTCTAACTAGCCATGTGCCCATAGGCAATTTGCTTTCTCTCTCATGGCCTTAGATGCTTTATTTGGATTGGTTGATTTCCACAGTTCCTTGAGTTTTGACATTGTATGAAAAGTGTCTATGATTGATAAATATAGAAAAATAAATCTGAAAACAAAAGTCTCAGAATAAGGTCAGGTGATAGACCTAGTAGTAGTATTTAAAAACAATCAATCAAGAGCACCTGGGTGGCTCAGTTGGTTAAGTGTCTGACTTCAGCTCAGGTCAGGATCTCATGGTTTGTGCGTTGGAGCCCTGCGTTCGACTCTGTGCTGAAAGCTCAGAGCCTAGAGCCTGCTTCAGATTCTGTTTCTCCCTGTCTGTCTTCCCCTCCCCCACTCGTGCTGGTTCTGATTCTCTCTCTCTCTCAAAAATAAACAAAAAAATTTAAAAACAAAAAATAAAGTCTAGGTTACACATTTTTTCTTTTTTTAAGGAATGGGGATGGTGTCTGTCATTCTACTTCAACATCCTTACTGCTTACATACTGATGTGTCCACAGAGTCCACGCTTCTAAATGTAGGTCACACTGGTTTGTGATGAGGGTGGATCAGAAGCAGGACCTTTATTAGTTCCTCAGCAGCTCCTTCTAAATCTTCAGGATCCCTCCACTAGGTAGGAAAGCTTTTACAATAAAACATTTTTGCTAAATGTAGGAAAAAAAAAAGAGGGGCGACAAGAAAAGGAAAACAACCAAACAACAAAAACTTGACATTTAAAAGTGACTTGAAAACAAAACAAAAATCTGAGTTTTATAAAAAAGCCAGATCAAAATGACTGTGCAGTCAGAAACAGTTCCTAAGAGGAAAGACAAAATAATATTTTCACCTGTGCAAAAATGAATGTTTTGGTTGTTGTCTGAATATTCTTCATTAGGTAGAAGCTATTTATTTATTGAAGGTCAGGAATTTTAGCTTAAATGCTGGAACAATTGGATAAAACATGTAGTGTGATTTTTTTCAAGGACCACTCAAGGAATTGTTCCTTCTTTGTGGTTTAAACTCTTTCAGTGGTCCTTTTTTTGACAGATGTGTGGTTATGAATATTTATAGCATTACCAAACATGAAAAATAAAATGTTTTGTCCTAGCCCTGTAATGAAATATGTACTATGCTTTTGGAAGAAATAGGGAGAAATGGTAAACAATGATTTATCTTTGAAACTCAATCTCTGGTCTGTATTGGCATATAAGACCATTGAATGGTTTCATAGGGAATAGGTTTATTAATTCCTTCTTTTAATTTACACCACTTTAGTTATCCTTGGTAAAAGTCATCTCCAGTAATGAATTCCATTGCTTCACAATCTATTAAAAGTTTTAGATGTTCTCTTAATTGTAAATAGATTTCTTAGGCATCTGAAAGCTGAACAAAGCACAAGTAGATGAGCGCAAAATATAAAATATTAGATCAGATTTTAAACTAGGTCAGATTGCCTACATCTTTCAATTCTGATGTTGTTTTTCATATATGTTTTCACAGTTTTATTTAGCAGGAGGCCATATAATTTTCAACAGCCTCAGTCATAAACCCATTAGATGACCAACATTTAATATTAACTATAATCTGATCATGTACATACACATTTGTTTTATAGGCACATGCTCACTTTATAGGGACAGTATTTTTCCTCAAGCTCAAACTTCTGGGATATCAAGGCTGAGTTGTAGGTGATACTTTTCAAAGATGTGTAGTTCCCTATGAGGAAGCAGGAACATGGCCAATGATGGAAAGAAGGAAGAAGATCCAACCCAAGTTTCTGTAATAAAGATGGTCCACTAAGTGCATCTGGTTACTGGATCTCATGAATTAGTCTCTGGGAGAGAGGAGGAGTGGGGAAGAATGAATATACAAGCATTTATCTTTCATCGGCTAGTGATCCAACCTTGGGACGTAAACTCCAGCCCCTGCTTCTGGGTTTTGTGTATATGGGAGTACAGTGGTGTTTCCCTGTGCCCCACACGTCAGCATCAACAAAAGAAGCGTCAGAATAGGTAGTGACAGGCAAATGGGGCCAGCATGTGAGTTGCATGTGTATTAATCTAGTTTTAGTCTATATATACTGGCTCCAAAAGCAGTAGCCACAAAAAAAGAGATAGGCTGGCGTGAAGTGAGTAAGTTGTTCAGTTAACTGCAGTGAACTGTGGCATTTTCCTTTTTATTTTTTTAATGTTTATTTTTGATAGAGATAGAGACAGAGGAACTGAAGCATGCCCACACTGGTAGCAGTGATCCTGATGCTGGGCTTGAGCTCATGAACCATGAGATCATGACCTGAGCCTAAGCTGGATGCTGAACCCACTGAGCCACCCAGGCGCCCCATAATGAACTGTCGCATTTTTAAATCCACGTAAGGGGAATAGTGCATGGTGTTTGTTTTATTTCTAATACTATTGTCTTTGAAACTATTCAAATATAGCAATCCTTTTGCAACTGTGGATTTTAAGTCACTTATATAAACTGTTTATGCTTCTGCAATGGCAAGAATCCTGGATCAGGCATGCGTAAACAATTGCAAGTTAAAGTTCGTGTGTTCACATTGGCATGGCCATGCTTTCTCACAAATACCATCTTTGCATTTGTGAACTTTTGGGTTTCTTGTATCCATCCTTCATCTTTTGCCTACTGCTTCCCATGAGCAACATTTGATAATTCCACAACAATCATGTATATATGTGGTAGTGTCATATAATTGTTCGGTTCTTAAATATCACCACTGAATAATGTGTCCCACTTAGCAATTGTAAAATACTGCTTCCAATTGAATATATGTCAAGTTAGCTTTTGTTAGTTATTCAGTTAATATAATGTATAGCCTCTGTTTCAGATGACATGTAAATATATGCACCATCAAAAATTAAAATGGCGTGAAAAGTGGAGCGAGGGGATTGAGACAAAGGGAATTTGAGTCAGAAAATATGAAGGCAAAAAAAATTAGCATGCAAAATCCATATCTTCTTTTTTCCTCCTTCTCTTTCTCTTCTTCCTCTTGTTTTTATCCTTTTCCTTCACCATGTTTTTCTTAGCTAAACGTGAGTTATGTTCCTTATTATTTAGTCACACTTTAAATAGACTTTGATGACAAATAAAATGGTTTCATTAGTAAATACGTAATGAAATAACTTTGGGGCCATAAAAACAAAACTTCTGAATATCCCCCGGGCTTTTATGCAGTTCACTCTGAATTCATGATATAAACCTGTCCTAGGAATAACCTTGATACAAAATATGCATTTCACAACTTAATTAAACTCCTGACAGCATGAAGTTACCACATTTTTAGACATGTTAACCAAGCTAAAGCAAAGAACAATGTTTACCTGAATTTATCCGAATGAATTCTTTTAAAGAAACTATTAAAATGAGTTATTGTATGAATTTCAGTAGGGAGAAAACTTGCCCTTATCTGAAATGAAAATCAGGAAAATCACAACATCCTCGCTTGCTCCTAGAACCTTAGCAAGGAGTTGCATTGTGATGGAGATCCAGGCAGAGGACCCTCTTAAACATGTGTGCGTTGCTTCAGTATAATCCCTGCATTACTGGAACGATATCCAAGATCTTCTAATAGTATTAGTTCTAATCATCTTAAACCGTGCTCTTTTGCTGCTGTTACTGCAATAGAACTTAGAAGTAGTTGGGATCCATCTAAATTTTCCTTCTATTAGAATGAAATACATATGTACTCCCCTGTTTTTTTGCCCTTCCAGGTTACTTTTATGTTGCTTTAAGAAAATGTAAATAGAAGCTTTGATGGAGTTCATAACACACTATTGGAAAATATGGTGTCTTGGTATATTGAATATTTTAAGCCGAAGGATTTAAGTAGGAGAGTCACTTGGATCGTTGTACCCTTTTTCCCCTGAGATAGGTCATAAAACCCTCCCATGAGAGGTGATCTCTCTATACCCAGAGGAAAGGAGCATCCTTATCTTCCAAGACAAAGAGATGCTCAGAAAATTCCTAACAAACAGGCCTTGTTAAGTTTCCCCCACTTTACTGTAATCATCTCATACTCTGTACATATCTTATTCTTCCAGGACAGCCTACTGTAAAAACATTGAAGTCTATTTCTTCCATTTTTCATTTGCTTTTGAAGGCTCCCATGTCACATAAACTTAAATACATTTGTATTCTTCTCTTTTGTTAATCTTTTTTTATCAGTTTAATTTTTAGCCCCACCCAGGAGCACTAAGAAAGTTAAGGAAAACCTTTACCTCCACCACTGCATCAATAAAGTAATGCTTTTTGTGAAACTGTGGCTGGTTGTATAAAAAATATTTTACAGTCAGATGTCAACGATATGGCCATCATGCATGAACCTTAATATAATGTCTTCTGGTCACAGTTTTCTGAAGCCAGGAGTTTTAGAAAGACTTTTATCAGACCAGAGAGCCTAGTCAGGAAATCTTACCCTCACTGTTCATGGGGAGAAGTCTGAAGTTCATGAAACTTAAAAAAGTCTGACTTGCTCTAGGTTTTAAATTCCCCAAACTGTGTTTTATTCCTACCCAGTGACATCATTTACCCCCCTACTAAGGTATGAGAAGAGATAAATCATCTATTTCTTTTGACAGAACAATAAACTGAATTTTTAGTTTTGCAAATGACTCAACTCAGAATATTAAAAAAAAAAGGAAAATATATTATGGTGATTATTCCAAACCTGGAGGAATTTTCAATAATTTTAATATTCATATACTTCCTCTCCTTTTAATTTTAACATATGTTTTCCTCACTTCAAATATTTTCCCCCTTTTTTTCTCCCCAGATTTTCAGAAATTAAATTTTTATTACTTTAATACACATGTCAAAAAAAAAAGATATTCCACTCAACTTCCTTTTGAAAATAAAAATATATGTTTTTTAAGTTATTCTATCAAAGATTTAGACTCAAAAGAATTACTTTTTGAGGCTTTTCAATCCCCTAAGATAAACTTTTGCAAATACCAACAAGGGTTTTTAAATATTGTGGGGAAACAGATGCAAAGGAGACACATTCTTTAAACATTTTTTTTTATCCTTTTCTCAATGAATAGTAGTACATTAATACTTCAGGGAATTAGGGAAATTATTGTTATGTTCTTAAATGCAGGTACCATAACAAAATATTTGTGTGTAAGTCATTTTGTGAGGGAGGTTGGGGGCAAGGAGAGAAACAGAAGGTAAAAGGAAGACAGAGACTGAGAAACTCTTCCCTCCCAGCCAACTGAGATACTCCTAATCTCCTAAGAAATGGTGACAAATAGGAAAGCACTGGTTTCCATAGTTGCCACATTCAGTTGGATATGGGCATCCCATTTGTTTGTTTTATATATAACAGAACGCAAAATTTAGATCTCAGAGGAAGAATCAATGAAAACTCTCTTTATGAGTTTGGTGGGGTTTTTTTGTTTGTTTTTTGTTTTTTGGTTTTTGCTTGTGTGTGTTTTTTCTTTTTTTTAACCTCTGTGAGTAACCCAGTATTCTATAGAAATTAAAATTCTGAGTGCCTGGGTAGCTCAGTCATTTAAGCATCTGACTCTTGATTTTGTTTCAGGTCATGATCTCATGGTTTGTGGGATTGAGCCCTGTGTCAGATGCTGTGCTAACAGCATGGAACCTTCTTGGGATTCGCTGTCTCCCTCTCTCTCTGGCCTTCCCCTGCTTGTGCTCTCTCTCTCTTTCAAAATAAATAAATAAATAAAGATTTTTACAAAAAGGAAATTAAGGTTATGAATTGCATTAGAATTAAGGCCAGATAACGTGACCCACATTTGAATTTTAAATCCGCACGTGGTTGCCTGAATTTTTTACTAAACTTTAGTTTATAGAAGAGCCGATGATTCCTTGTGCTCCAGATCAAATACTGTCAAGTACTTATTTGATCATATGCATTGGGTTTTTGATTTAAATAATCGAGCGGTGCTTCTGATATCTGACCTGCTTCTTGCAGCTTTTCTGATTATGGGGGCCATTATTGGCTCTTGACCAAGACCTAGTTATAGCAGCTCTTTGAATATGGTTAATCCATGAATGGAAATTTAAAAGAAAGTCTTCATTCTGTTTTAGAAAAAGTTTTCCATCTTGTGTTTCAAATAATCAAGTAGATAACACTGTGCTTGATATAATAAACCATTATCCGCAAAGGGAACATGGATTAATTGGTTTTATTATTTCCTTCTATAGTAGGTTGTTTTCATAAATGGCCCGATCAGTGGCCTCTCTGTATTCCTTCCATTCTGATCTGTGATGCTGGAGCTTCTCCTATCAAGAGGTGGAGTGTGTTTCTTCACTCTTTAAGTCTCTTCTGGTCTTATTGCTTGTTTTAAGCAGTACAATATAGTATTAGGGACATTTTGATAACTTTGAGCCCAGGGGGTTATGCCAGCAAAGACGAGCAGAACTGAAATTTGCAGGAAACCTGCATAAGAACAGTATGGATGAGCACAGTCTAAATTGCCACTCCACAAAAATGAAAACTAAATAAGTTATTTTAAGCCGTTATGCTCTATTGCTCTTCACTATATAACAAGAGTTAACTGACACAGTTTGTATTTTTTTTCCACTGAGAATTTTTTCCTAGATTACTCAGAAGTTCAAAGCCTAGCAGACCTTCACTGTTTGTTTAACTTGATAAATTTCCTTAGCTCTTGTGTGCCCCCACTCATTCATTCAGTCAAGAGATACCTAACAAAGCTTCCGCTGTATGCCAGTCACTTCATGGGTGCTTTGGATAGAGTGGTGAGCAAGGTAAAAGCCTATCATTTACAGTATTTTCATTCTAGGAAGACGGTAATATCTATATCTTAGGATTGCTTTGAGGCGTAAATTTGGTGATGAATATATAACACACAAACACATGAATGCAGTTACATCAACTCCCCCATCATTTTCAGGTGGAAAGAAATGATTTTACTAGAATCATTTTCCTAAGAATCATTTTCATAAGGAATGATCTCTGATATAGCTTTAGAACAAACTCTACTATTTAGCTGAAAAGAGCAGATTGAGTGACTCTACCATTATAATCTATTGTTTAATGTCTCTAAATTATGTTTGCTTTTTTGATAAAACAGAGCTAATGCTTCTAAAATGTTTTTATTAGTATAAGTCATGTCCCTTGTTCTCATTTGTCTTAACATTATATATTTACTTGCAGTCTCTGAATCTCTGCATTCACTATGATTTCTAATTAATATTCTAAGAAACTGAATCAAGAATATAAAATCTTGGTTAAGTTGTTTTTGCTCTTTCATCAAGATACCTAAAGGCATGTGAATGGAACCCTTTTCTCTAGAGCTGTAGTTGGTTCTATGAAGACGGTTACTGAGCCATTCCCCGCATGAATTTCACAGATTGCTTAGCTGAACAGACAACATCCAGGAACTTGAGATCATTAGTCATTTCATGGAAGAATATGGCTTCCCCAGTCGAGGGATTTTGCCTCCCACAGAATTTGGACACCATTATAGAAGTAGGACTCATTGTTCAGGGAAGTATGTGCAAGTTTATACCTGAATTCATAATTCCCCTGATGCATGTATGCATATATGAAATGTGTTCCATTAACAGAAATGATTCCCCAAAAGTGAAGAATCATCACATTTGTCCAAGCCAGTCATCATATGTATCTACTAAGAGTGCAGTTGTATAACAAGTGAATGAATATGTTATATTTTCTGGAAGTATTCTAAAGGAAAAAAAAAACCCACAATGTATGTATTGTATACACATTTCATATAAGTCAGTTTTTTTTTTCACCCTTGGCACTATTGATATTTGGGGCTGGATGATTATTAATTGTGAGGGGCTGTCCTGTGCATTGTAAGACGTTTTAAGGACTCCTAATTTTTTTTTTTTAATTTTAATGTTTGAGAGAGACAGAGCAGGAGCAGGGGAGGGGCACAGAGCGGGGGAGACAGAGTCCGAAACAGGCTCCAGGCTCTGAGCTGTCAGCACAGAGCCTGACGCGAGGCTCAAACTCACAAACCATGAGATCATGACCTGAACCGAAGTTGGACGCCCAACCGACTGAGCCACCCAGGCGCCCCTAGGACTCCTAATCTTAACCAACTAGATGCCACTAACACCCTGCCACCAATTCTAACATTCAAAAATCTCTCTCTCTCTCTCTCTCTCTCTCTCTATATATATATATACACACACATATATATAATATATGATATAATATAAAATATTACATATACACATATATGTAATGCATGTATATATGTATATAATTTATAAAATGTATCCAAGTGTCTAAAACATAACAATTCTACAACAAAATTATTATAATATTTTATTCTAGCTAAGCAAAAAACGTCAATGAGCATTTGGTTAGAGCTGGAAAGGCAGATGCCCATGAGGGAGCATGCAATGTAAGGAAAATATTATGAACAATGCACAAAACCCTTGAAGTCCATTTTGGAAGTGAACCCTATTTCCTTGTTTCTGATATTCACAATTAGACTTTTTTTTTCTATTTTTTAAAAATTTTTTTCTATTTTTTATTTAGTAAAGAATCTTTAAGTTATATCTTATACTTGATGTGCTTATGTAACCTTGTTTCTTTTCATTCCCTTCGCTTCTAATCTGTGATTAGACTATTTGCTAATACACTTAGTCATACAACTAAAGTGTGATTAAAGTGATTGCCTTTAACTTGGAATATGAAAAGACCCTGTAGTAATGAAAGTATAGGGAGGCAGAATCTTAATTGATGAGATTTTTGTGTTCTTTTTAAAAAAATTTTTTTAATGTTCATTTATTTTTGAGAGAGAGCGAGCAAGCAGGGGACGGCAGAGAGAGAGGGAGACACAGTATCTGAAACAGGCTCCACTCTCTGAGCTGTCATCACAGAGCCCAGCGAAGGGCTCGAAATCACAAATGGTGAGGTCATGACCTGAGCTGAAGTCAGACACTTCACCGACTTAGCCACCCAGGTGCCCCCCCTTTTTTAAATTTTTTTTAATGTTTAAAGATTTTTCTGTTATTCATAATGTATAATATGTTTCTCTGAGTCTAAGTGACTCTGAAAGAGCAGGTATCAATAATAGGACTAAGGAAGGCATGAGAAAGAATTGGCCTTGGAGAAGTAATGATGAATTTGATAACAGACAGGCTGAGTTGGTAAATTAAGCCATATACAGGGGGCTATGCACCATTGGCCCCAGCCCTTCATCCCACACTTAGGGAAACAGGAAAAATGTAGTTGTTGAAAATGTAGTAGGGATTTGATGCTCTTTCCTGTCCGTAACCTTTTGTTGGTTGCCAGTAAAATGGCAAAAAGAACACTTACATGAGGAAGACTTGAATAGCTGATATCAAATATATCAAATGAACCTGAAGTTTTATACTTGGATATATACACACACATATATGTTCATACACATTTACGTACACATTTATAAATATTTACATATATATTCATATATATTTATATGTTCATATGTATTTACATATATAGTCTCTCATCTCTATATACATGCATAATCTGTACATATATATTCTTATACTTTGTTAGACATAGTACATAAATGGCACTGTATAAATTGATATCTAGAATGTATATCAAAATAAAACTTTATATGTTTACATTAATAACTTATACAGAAGAAATATTTTTATGGATTACAGTGCAAATTTCAATTGGATTTTTCAAAACAGAGAGAGAAAGAAATTATTTTCTCTAGTAGACTAAAATTGTCTTGAAATAAAGATTTATTTTTACGTCCTAGTTTATTGTCTTCATAACCTCTATGATTTTCATATTTTTGCTGATATTTGTTGAGCTCATAGAGTTTTTCAGTTTAGATATGCCTAATTTAGGATGTCAACCACAGCTATTCAAATACTCATATTATTTAACCTCCTTGATTCTCAGTTTTCCTTTCCTTCTGTGAATTGGTGATAACTTTTGTTCTCAAAATTTCATTATGATGATTAAATAATAAATTCATGAAGAACATTTGGTGAAACATTCATTTCAGTGTAGGTGCAGGATACATGTTTCTCCCTATGTCCTTTAACCCCATTGAACTGGGAAGCATAAATCAATGTCCAATGACATACGGGAATAGAGAAAATTGCATTTTCACATAAGCAAGTTTCTGGTAACTTATTATAACTTGGGGACAGTTTTTTTGGTGAAAACATATTTCAAATTATAACTTGACTTCATATAGCTTGGTAACACTAAATACATTATAACACACACACACACACGTATGCGTGTGCACACACACACACATTTCCAAAGACAGATGCACAAGAAGATTTCTATTACAGCTGCATTTCCCCAGGAGACTCACCTGACCTGGAAGGTTTCTATAAGTTTCTAAAGTATGTGAATTTTTTCCTGAAGGTATCAGAGAAAACATTTTCAAAATGCCTCACTGTGAGAAATAGAATCTAGTTCTTTGGTGCTTTCGGGGTACACACCACATTGTGGTAAGGCCACTTTAGTAGACACACAGACTTACTGCTCACTTATGTAGAGAACTCATTTCATAAACCAAGGCCCAGGAAACAACTAAAATAAACCAATCCTCATTTTTAGTCAGCTTTTGCCTTACACTTTTGTGTTTGTTTTCTCACCTTATTTGTCTAGTTTTTTTTTTTTTTTAATTCATTAATTGAGCTTTGCTCTACTTACCCAACAGGATCTTTACCCTGACTGCTTTCACATATACATACCTCTATGTTTATAACACACATGCCCCTTTTTCATTGTGGTCCCTCTGCATGTCTGTCTCAAATAGTAGTTGATCATTTTCTGCTACATTTGGGGAATATTCTCAGATTGCTTTTTGGCCATTTTGTCCTTAGAATGTGTAAATGTAGAAATTGAGTATCTACAGAGTAAATATTAGTTTAAGTTTTATATTAGTTTTGTTGCATATGTTTTTATTGAAAGCACACAATAATCACAAGAGTCAGCTATTATTAGCACCTTTTCAGAGTTGTAGAGCAGGAAGCATTAGACTTAAAGGAGTCTAGTAACCTTTACCCAAATTCACAAACTTAGTAAGAGAAGGTGTGCCTGACTTCAGTGTTTGCGATCTTTCTGCAATTCCAACCTATGAAAAAAAAAAAAAGAGCAGAGCAAGAATTGGTGCATAGAAAGTATAACTGAATTTAGAAACTGAAGCTTTGCTGGCTCTTAATTCTAGGTTCCATTAAGAATGATGAGGAAGAAATGACTTTAAATTCCCATCAAGTTTAAAATCTATATGTACAGCTGCATGGCAGCAGCAATCTTCATTTTAATTTACTTTTATTTAGGTCCATCTCAGAGGGTTTTGACATGAAAATAAATTCTCTAAAATTAAGCTGTGGCAAAGTATTGAAATATAAATGAAGACACATTGGAAAAGAAATGGAAGCACAGTATTGATTTGTGCAGTTCGGTCTTTGGGTTCCCTTCATTAATTGTTCTGTCTCTTCTTGTTTTTCATGGTATGTCCCACATAGAAAGCTTTTCAGAATGTGCCTTGACAAAGATGGTACTTTAAGTACAGACTTATTCAATACATAATAATGTGTCTCAAAATCAAACCTGGAGGAAGAGAATGGCAGAGGGATGAGCACGTCTAATGAAGATACTCTCCACCTTATGGGAGAAGAGCATGGAGATAAAGTCAGGTGCATTCAGCATCAGGACAATGAATTAATGTGAAAGAGGCAGATTTTTTTTCTGTGATCTTAAACACAATATTGTCTGTAAGTAACTAGGTCCAATACAGGCAAGAAAGCCATCAGTGTGAACTGAATGCCAGTGAAAAATGTAAACCTGGAATGAGGGTGACACCAACAAGGGTGGTCTGATAAATTTTGTGGAAACTGCCAGTATAATCAGCTTTCTCAGGTATACATTTCTTTGGTGGAATACCACTGACAGCATGCAATTGAGTCCCTTTCAACATTGTTGACAGTATACTTATGATCCTGCTATTGTCCAGGTTCAGTTCTAACACAGCCCTCTTACACTTCATGCTGTAGCAAAACTGATCTGCTTAAAGTTTCTCAAATACATTTTCCTTTTCTGATCTTGTCATTTTTGCATATGCTGCTTTCTCTGCCTTAAATTCATGACTCCTGCCTACCCTGTCTCTGCCTTCCAGGGTTACTCAAAATTTTCTTCTGTGAAATCTTCCTGAGACTCATTCAGGCAGATATGAAGACTTCTATTCCGTGCTCCTAAGACATCTTGTATTAAATTTCCCCTTTAGCAGAAATGACATTACACTGTATCTGACTATGATGTAGACTATGTTTGGTCTACACATGCCATGTTTCTACCAAGAAAGTATCATACTCTTTTGGAATAAATCTGTTTTTCTCCCTCCTCAGATTATAGTTTAGTGTCAGCTACTGCTGTTTCAACAGTTTCCTTCCTTTTCCTGTTACAGACGTCACTAATCTCTCTCAGCAGGTTTCTATTGGGACAGGAGACATGGCTTCTTAATCTTTCACATTTAGCACTCAAAACTGGATTATCAATCCGGTTAAGGCTAAAACTACAATTTTAATATTAACATATATTTAATATTTACTATGGCATTAGGTTATTAAAATAGGTAGAGCTGTTTGCTATACTGAGCTAGAAAAACGCCGAATACAATTTTGTTTGATTAAATTGGTCAGTTGATAGGATTATTGTTCAGTCACTCTCTGATTAGCATGTCTTCCCTGAAGTTCTTTTTTACTTCTATTCTTCTGACTTGTTCCACAAGTACACTGATTCTAAATAGTTGTGTTCTAAAGGCTCTCTCCATCACTTGCGAAATGGACATTTGTAAACATGTTGTACATGTGAGATATTACATTGTTTATATCAATTGGCTTACTGACTGTATAGACTTTCTTCAAAACCAGTGGAAAGACCAGAGTTGCCAGACCATCATAGCAGTGAACAACCTCCTAAGACAATGAGAATATGTTCAACTAATTTCTGTGGGTACTATATGCATGCCATTTCTCATTTCTGTGGGTACTATATGCATGCCATTTAATAGTTTAGTACATTCCTACACAGTAATCAAAACTCTTTTCCCATTTCAGTCCCGTTTCTAAATAGATATTCTACCTAGACGGCCTTAAGATGATGTCTCTAAATTTATGCATTTTAAAATATGTGTGTAAGACCTGCATATGTGGCCTATAAAAAGGACTCCTCCGCTTATGGACAATTTTGACATGGTATTGGAATGCAGTGCTTGTCCCTAGACCGCATGCTTTTTTCTTATTTCCACTCTGGGGATGTATTTGCCCATGATTCCATGTCTATCCTATTTTATGGTGGCTAACAACCACCAAATAGCTAAGAACTTCATTTGTGCTCAAATAATGACCACCAGTAAAAGCCCTTCAGAGAACTGATTTTGAGTGTAATATAGGTCCATCGCTTGTACTAATCAGTGAACCAATGATTCCTGCAATTCCCTGTGGTGTTTTAAAGACTAAAAAAAAAGGTTGCATTTACTACAGATGAGGTATAAAATCTCCTGGAGGTTGCACCTTGCACAAGTGGAGTTTTCTTTTTTTTCTTAAAAAGAGAGAGAGGTTATTCTAAAAACCTGAATTAATAAGATTGCCTATCTCTACTGAGTAAAATAACTGGATAAATAACCAAACTGTGATTCCAAATAATTTGCATTTTAAAGTAATAATTGTGTATAATTATTTTACAAATAAAAAAGATATGTGGAGACTTATATAAATGTCTGAAAATTTGAACTTTGTATTGAATTTCATATGTACTTAGGAAAAAAATTCATTTGTTCCTTGAAAAGCAGGACTTTACTTTGGGCCCATTAGGATTATGTTTTCCATTGTCATGTTCTCTGAAACTGTTTAAGTATGTAGTAGTTAGGAGGTACGATCTGTTTCCTGGGAGGAAATGTAATTACTAGACAATAATGCAAAGACACAAAATTCAGAATGTGGTGCACAAAGGTTCTTCTCTCTTTGGATCCCCATTGGGACCATCTGGACACCAGTTTATCTGAAGCTTAGAAATTCGCTTTTGCCAGGACTGCCTCCCATGTTTCTTCTCAATTCTTTCCTATTCCATCCAACATATACCTGCTTCTTGGTTTCCCTCACTTCATCCCACTGCCATAGATTATGTTTAGTCACTTGCTATCCATCCTTCTCCTTGATAGAGTTGATGTTTATATAGGTTCATCAGTGGCCTTCATTTCAATATTATTTCTTTATAAGAAAAACTTTTTTTTTGCTAATATCTGACATTTCTTATGTCATGAATCTGACAGAAGCATTTCTTTATTTTTTTTCTTTATTTTTTTAATGTTTTTATTTTTGAAGGAGAAGAGAAACAGAGCATAAGTGGGGGAGGAACAGAGAGAGAGGGAGACACAGAATTCGAAGCAGGTTCCAGGCTCTAAGCTGTCAGCACAGAGCCTGACGCGGGGCTCGAACCCACGAACTGTGAGATCATGACCTGAGCCGAAGTCGGACCCTTAACTGACTGAGCCACCCAGGCACCCCAAGAATTTCTTTAATCCATGCTGTGTATGATTTCAAAATTGTGGTGAGGGAAGAGGGGAGATAGGGATAGAGAGAAATAGAAAAGAACCCTAACTTTCTCCACCATAAAGTTTAATAGTAGTGATGATCACAGTGCAACTCATCTGATTGAGAGGCTATAGAACAATTTTTTCTCCCTTATTCCAATCATAGTATATTGTTTTTTTTCTATGTTTACAATATATTACTACTTCAGCTACTTGAGAATATAGTAATGTTAAGGAGTTAGCCAAGCAGTGCAATATCCTCTTTGATAAAACCAGCAATTAATAAGTGCATTGTGTCCAAAAGGAATCTCCCCAAACTTGTGACACAGAAGTTAGGCTTTGATTGAATGTCAAGTTTTGGGAGCAAGGAATAGAATATTGATTTGATTCCTGGACTGTTTTTTTGGTTTGTTTGTTTGTTTTGTTTTGTTTTGTTTTCCCTACTCTTATACCTGTGCAGTGGTCAAGAATAAAGAAGGTGGATGTTTAGAATCTTGGAGGTTTGAAACAATATTCATATATTTTAATGTTTATTCTTGAGAGAGAGACAGAGAGACAGAGAGCATGAATGGGGGAGGGGCAGAGAGAGAGGGAGACACAGAATCCGAAGTAGGCTCCAGACTCTGAACTGTCAGCACAGAGTCTGATATGGGGCTAGAATTTAAGAGTGGTGAGATCATGACCTGAGCTGAAGTCAGATGCTTAACCACCCAGATGCTTAGCCACTCAGACTTCCCATATATTTTCTATAACAAACCAATGTTTACTTTTCAGTTTATTTCAACAAAGAATCATTGAGCCAAGGTAGACAAGCAACTAAGTAAAGAGCTAAAATAATATCTTTACAAGTTTATTATAAATGAATATCTAAAGAAAAAATAATAAAGGATGCATTTATCACATTGCCTTTCTTTTAAAGAAGAGGATAGAAGGGTTTGAGTGATTCACATTATCCACATGGGTAAGGAAAATCATCTTGATTTTACAAATTCATTGTTAGCTAGGTTCAAAAGTATATATAGAAGCCAGAGGGGTGTCCCAAACATTTGGAGGCATTTGCTAATTACACATAATGGGAATTACATGGAAGGGGAATAATAGGTTCCAGGGTACAGATACGAGAAACATCAACTTCTGTTGTGGGAATTCTAAATTGCTAGAAGATGAAGTACCAAATGGACAGCATGTGGAGTATTAGGAAATGTGCAATGAAAAAAGTATGATTAGAGAGATGGAGGAAGGGAGAGAGAGAGAGAGAGAGAGAGAGAGAGACAGAGAGAGAGAGAGAAAGAGACAATGGAAATTAAGTGGAAGTCAGAGCTGACTTTAACCTTTATATGCTGCTGCTGTTGATGATGGTATGGATTGTTTACTGTAGAACCATTTGCCTGAAAGAATTCTTCATGGAGAAACAAGAATGGAGGTGCTGTGACTGATGTTAGGGTGGGAAATCTCCCCTCTACAATTCGGTCAGCTTTTTCCACCAAGGTCACCACCTCACACAAACTGCTATTCACTGTCCCAGAAATAGTTCCTCAGATATGCTAAACTTCTGCTCGGCACAGTTGAAGACACACTCTACAGAGTAAAACCATGCTCAGATTTCCCTTTTTCATTGGAAAAAATGAATTAAGGAATAAAAAGGGAGAATTTAGAGGACTGTAAAACCCAGTTATTTTGTTAAAGAAGCTCCAAGGAAAATTACTGATGATCTAAACAATAAAACCACTGGTGGCAAGGGTGGAAAGAAAAAGGTGGATCAAAAGCAACATGCGTGAAATTTGTCATTTTTAGCTAATGTTGGTTAACACCTTGCAGTGGTAGACAAGAAATATGTAGAAGAATCTAGGCTATCTTTGAGGTTCCTGACTTGAGGTGAATGGTAGTGTTAATTAGCTGCTTGCCCTGTAAGAGCTTACCCTGTAACAGCCATTTGCTATTGTTTTGCCAAGAAAAATAAAAATTCATTTTACTGGATACAAGCAGATATTCATTTTTATTTTATTTTATTTTATTTTATTTTATTTTATTTTATTTTATTTTATTTTATTTTATTTTATTATTATTTTATTTATTTTTTGGAATACATAAAAATGTTTCTTCCTATTGAGCAGAAACTATTTACTACAGACTCTACAAGATTGCCAGGAGGCATTTGTGTATTTAATGTTCCTTTAGTTCAAATATACTTAATCATAATTAAACTCAGCTGAATGGCTTTTAAAAGAAGTTAGTTGTTACTGTGATTGGCAGTTTTCTGTGCCTTTGACAACATCTAATGAAATATGCCTGGATGCTGTGCAACATTGACATATGCTAAAATTTATCTTCTATGATCTCTAACTAATGTAATGTGATTATGTTGATTCTTCAGTTTTCAGGAAGGCATGTTATTACTTCCCATTATCTAAATAAGAATGATAAATGTTCGAGATTTTCATTATATATAAACAATCTTGGAATTAGTATTCTTCAATTACTTTTCTTTTAAATGGTAGTGAGTATTGTTTTGCAGAAGGAAATATTCCGAGACAAGTAATTCATCATATTTTTCCTCAAAAGAAGTATTAAGTAATTATATAACAGATGTTTCAAATTTATAAAGAGGGGAAAGAAGAGAGTGAGAAAGTGACACTGCAGATATTATTTTGGGGGCACAAGTTTGTAGCTTGCTGTTCACCACTAGATGACCTTGAATGTTTTGTAGTCATGAGCTGTCTGGTTGTCTTCTTGTGGATGGGGAATTAGGACTTAGGACAATTCACCATATTTTCCAGGATTCGAAAAAAATACATAAAAAATAAATACATTTGAAAGAAACTTTCATCGTAGCTAAAATTGAACTGAACCTACATACCCAGCTCTCTTATATTAGGTTTGAGTTCCAAAGATGAATAGTCATTAATTAGGGAAACAATGACATAGCTTTCCTCACAACATCTAACATAAAACCTGACCTGGGCTTTTTGTATGCTTCATTCTGATTAGGCTTGGGATAAGAAAATTTAGAGGAAAAGATGGGTAACAAGTGGTTATGTGCTTTTTTTTTCATAAGGAGTGCTGGCATATTCATTGATTTATTGATTAATTTATATATTAAGCCACTTTCAGCAGCCAAAAACAAAACAACAAAAACAAAAACAAAAACAAAAAAACAAAAATAACTTAAAAGTCCTTCTATATCAGTGGTCCTTAACTGAGAAGGATTTGACCTCCTCCCCCAAATCTAGGGCATTTCTGATGACCACAATTGAAGAAGGAAGCATCTAGTGGGTAAAGTCTAAGGATGCTACTAAATATTCTACAATGCACAGAGTAGCCTGATGCAACAAATAATTATCCAACTAAAATGTTGATGGATCCATGACAGAGAAATTAGGTTCTATCTACCTCAATTTTCTACTTTAAGAGAAGATATTAAGGTGTTAATGAAAAATACAGACTACGAGTGAGGCATGATTAATAGCTATATGATCTTTGGCAAGTTTTAAATTATCTTGTTGTCTTGGCCTTGTGTGTATGTGTGTGTATGTGAGAGAGTGAGATCAAGAGAGGGAGAGAGAGAAAGAGAATATTTACTATATTGCTGGGTAGTTTTGTGAAGTTTAAATGAAAAAAAAATTACATAAAGCATTTAGAAGCATTTATTTAACACATACTTTAGGTATTTTTCCTCCATATTTCAATTACTGTTCTAAGATGGTCCTCAGTGTTCCTTAGTATGTTGGTCACCATGAACTTGTTTTATAGAAATTTGTCGAATTAGACTTTTATACTTATTTGTGGAATTTTATATTTTATGTAACTCTACCCATTAACTTATAAACTCCAATATTACAGAGGCCATGCTTATTTTTGTCACTATTTTGTGCCAAGTATATATCACAGTTGCTATTCAATTGCAGGCACATAATATTTGCTAATTCAAGTGTAAATAAATTAATGGATAAATTATACAAGTCATAGGGTAAGAGAAAGAAGAAAAGTTGAAAGGGGAAGAAAATGAGGAAGAAGAATCATAGAAAGATCTGTCAATAACATCATTTAAACATTTAGGTTTTATGACAATAACTGACCTGGGAAAAGGCAGACTTCTAGTTCCAGTTTAGATATGTAATAATTTTATGACTCAAGGCAAGTTTCATAGCATCTAACCCTTAATTTTCCTATATAAAGTTTGCAGACTAAGCCCTGATTTTTTTTTTTGTCAAAGAATAAGACAAAGTAGTTTTTCTTCCACATGTAAGGAGCTTATAAGTTGCCACTCCATCATAAGGCAGATAGAAGCCTGAACAGACAAAAAGTAAACTCTTCTAGGACATGAAAGAGATGAGGACATGGAAAATTGTGGCCCCCAACATTGGAAACGGTTAATACTGCAACTCATGGTTAATCACAGCAGAAACTCACAAGCAGAAACTGCAAGGGAACCAGTGTGAGGGTAAGAAAACCTGAACCACAATTGACTAATTGCTGGAGACTTACTGTGGATAAGCCTGAGAGTTAAAAATTCCAGGAGTACCCATTCATAGAGGGAGCCTAATCTGCTGGTATATTATCAGAGCTTAACTGACCTGGAGAAAGGGAAATACACAACTCTAGCCCATTCAAGCCACCTGTCCCACCTAAAGGGTGGGGGAGAGAGGGAGAAAAAACTGAGAAACATTGGTGTGAAGTTCACAGTCCAGAGGCATAATCTTACTGAAAGACTGAGACAAAATTCACAGGGCTGTGAAACACTTCCTTTCTCCCCAAATTATACATTTATATTACTAAAGGTCTGTTTATAGCAGTTTCTTTTACCTGTAATTCATGTCCTTCTGTCAAGAAAAATTTTCAAAGTATACTCAAACACACACACACACACACCACAATTTGAAGAGACAGGGCAAGTATCAGACTATGACAAGGCAGGGATGTTGTAATTACCAGACTATGATTAATATGTTAAGGGCTCTAATGGATAAGTAGACAGAATGCAGGAACAGATGGGTAATGTAATCAGACAGACAGAAATCCTCAGAAAGAACCAGAAGGAAATGCTAGAGATCAAAAACTCTAAGAGAGATGAAGAATGCCTTTGATGTGCTTATTGGTAGACTGGATACAGCTGAGGAAAGAAATCTCTGAGCTTGAGAATATGACAATAGAAATTGCTATAACAAGACCAGGAAAAAAAATAAAAGAAACAACAGAATATTTGGGAATACTGAGACAACCACAAGAGTGTAACATGCATGTAGTAGGAATATCAAAATGAAAATAAAGAGTGAGAGAAAGTAACAGAAGAAATATTTGAAGCAATAGTGGCTGAAATGACACCCAAATTAATGTCAGGCACCAAACGACAGACCCAAGAAGTTCAGAGAAGAGTAGCAGGATAAACGCCTCCCTCCTCCCCAAAACCATATATCTAGGCATATCATTTTCACATTTTAAAACATCAAAAATAAAGAAAAAATCATGTACTTTACAGAGGAGTAAAATACATTAACTACAGAAGAGCAAAGAGAAAAGAGAACTTTGCAAGTAAGAAGAGAAATCATGCGAGCAAGAGGGGAATAAGCATTTTATGTGTTGAGAGAGAAAAAACAACCTAGAATTCTGTACTCTTTGAAATTGGTCTTAAAAGTAAAAGAAAAATTTTTAAAAAACCTTTCTCAAACAAAAATTGAGAGGATTTGTTGCTAGTAGACCAGTCTTAAAAGAAATGTTTAAGATGTAATTTAGAGAGAAGGAAAATACTGTAGGTTAGAAGCCTCATATCTCCATAAAGAAATGAAGGCCATGAACTTTTTTTTTCATTAATCTACAGACAGCAATTTGTTCAAGAATAATAGCAACAGTGTATTCTATTATGTATGATACATATATTATATATGCTTACATACTTATATGTAAGTGAAATAAATAACAGCAATGATACATGGGATAGGAAGGAAGTATTAGGATTATTTTGTTAATATAAGGCACTCATATGCATTTGAAGTGGTATAGTGTTACCTGAAAGTAGACTTAGACTATATGTAAATGTATGTTGCAGACTCTAAGGCAACAACTAAAGGGATTAAAATAAAAAAGTATACCTTATATATTAAGAAAGGAAAGAAAATGGGATGAAATATTAATACTCAATTTAAAACCATGGGAAAAGAAGACAAAAATAGGAAGAAAAAACAATATGGAAAATAAATAGAAAGCAATAACAACTATGGTAGATATTAATCTGTATCAGTATATCAAGTATGCCAATATCACTATCAATAACTGTATTAGTAATTATTGTAAATGTCAATGGTTTAAATTTTTTTAACGTTTATTTATTTTTGATAGAGGGTGAGCAGGGGAGGGGCAGAGAGAGAGAGAGAATTGGAAGCAGGCTCCAGGCTCTGAGCTGTCAGCCCAGAGCCCAACATGGGGCTAGAACCCACGAACTATGAGCTCATGACATGAGCCAAAGTCAGACACTTAACCAATTGAGCCACCCAGGCCCCTCATAAATGTCACTGGTTTAAATCCATCTATTAAAGGACGGTAGTGATTGTCAGAGAGGATCAAAAAACAAGACCCAGCTGTATATTGTCTACAAGAAACCCAGTTTAAATATAAACACACATAGATTAGAAGGAAATAGATGGAGGAAAATATATGGTGTTAACACCAGTCATCAGAAAGCAAGCGCAGCCATATTAATTTCAGATAAAGCAGACCTCAGAGCAAGGAAAGTTAACAAGGATAAAGAAGAGAATAACATAATGATGCATGGAGCAAGTCTCCAGAAAGACATAACAACCTTTAATGTGTATGTCCCTAAAAACACAATGTCATGCTATTTGAGTGAAAAACTAATAGAACTATAATGAGAAATAAATGAATCCACTATCATAGTTGGAAACTATCAAAAGTGGACAGTTAACAGCAGACAGAAAATCAGTAAGGATGTAGTTGAGCTCAACAGTGCCATCAATCAATTGGATGTAACTGACATCTGCACACTGCTTCATCCGACTGAATATACATCCTTCTCAAGGAACATGTTCTCACATGGAACATTCTCTAAGAACACATTCTGAGTCATGAAATATACGTTAACGGACTTAAGAATTAGAAGTCATACGGCGTTGGTCTCAGACCAAACTAAAATTAAACCACAAATTAATAACAGAAAGAAAATTATAAAACTCCCATATCCATAGAGATTAAATGCACACTTGTAAGTAATATAAGGGTTAAGAAGATATCTCAAGAGAAATTAAAAAAAAATATTTTGTACTGATGAAAGTGGAAATAGAACTTACCAAAATTTGTAGGATGCAGTGAAAGCAGTGCTTAGAGGGAAATTTATAGTATTGAATGCATATATTTAAAAAAAAAGAAAAATTTAAAATAAATAATTTGTTTCTATCTCAGGAAACTAGGGAAAAAAAGGGGGGGGTCAAATTATATCCAAAACAAGTGGAAGAAAAGCAATGATAAGAATTAGAGCAGTTATCAATAAACTTGAAAGCAGGAAATCAATACAAAAAAATCGGTGAAACCAAAAGCTGGTTCTTTGAAGAGATTAATAAAATTGATGCACCTCTAGCTAGGTTAAATAAGAAAACAAAGAGGATATGAATTACTAATACCAGAAATGAAAGAGGGTATGTCAATACCAATCTTATGAACATTAAAAGGATAATAAAGGAGGGGCACCTGGGTGGCTCAGTTAAGCATCTTACTCTTGGTTTTGGCCTAGGTCATGATCTCACAGTTCTTGGGAATGATGCTTCGGGCTCCGTCCTCTTGCAGAGCCTGCTTGGGATTCTATCTCTTCCTCTCTCTCTCTGCTCCTCCCTTCAAAATAAATAAATAAAAAATTTTAAAAAGGATAATAAAGGAATACTGTGAACAAGTTTGTCCACAAGTCTGTTAACCCAAATGAAATGGGTCAAATCCTTAAAAGACACAGTTTGCCAAAACTTACACAAGATAATGTAGGTAATATGAATAGGCCTGCATGTCACTCATAAATTGTCTAGCAGAAGTGACAAACATAGAATGCCTAGTAAAAGTGACTTGCCAAGATTTCCTGCGTGCCATCACAAACAAGGCAAATGACTCATGTGGATCCATAGTTGTTCATATTTTAGAGCTCTTATGAAACCCTTGCTTCATCCAATACGTGTTACTCATGGTATTTACATGGCAGTGGCTAGGTCATGAAAGTAATGGCACTGAACATCAGAAGCAGCTCATGCTTTGTAATACATATTCAGTATTATTTTATCCTTTTAAGAGTCTTATAACTTAAAACTAAACATGGTTAGCATGTTTTTAAAAATGTATCATTTGGAATAATTACTGCAAGAAATATCCTATGGAAACACTTTTCCTCAATGTTGAGAAATAGGGAACAAAATATTTCCCTCAGTATTTGGAGTGTTCAGTGCCTGGTGTCAGTTGCCAGCACTACCTTGGAGATCTCTGTGTTGTTACTTGTCCAGCTCTCTCTTCTCAAAGCTTTTTGTTGCTAAATCTTTATTTGGATCTTTTCCTCTTTTTTCCCCTCCTCCTCCTCCTCCTTCCTCCTCCTTCCTCCTCCCTCCTCCCTCCTCCCTCCTCCTTCTTCCTTCCTCCTTCCTCCTCCTCCTCCTCCTCCTCCTCCTCCTCCTCCTCCTCCTCCTCTTCTTCTTCTTCTTCTTCTTCTTCTTCTTCTTCTTCTTCTTCTTTTTCATTTACAGCCCCATGTCACAGTTTTTCAAGGAAAACTGCTCCATTCATGCAAAAGTTGGGATTCGGAGGGCAGTGTCTCCCCAGCTAAAATCTCTGGAATCAGGAGACCATGGATGTTAGTAATGGAATCAGGGACTCAACTAGTCCCTGTATTCTAAAACCTAACTAACGCACACGCACACACACCAATCTCTAAAAGATTTTCTTTTAAATATTGAGGTAAGAAGAATATATCAAAACAGTGAGGTAATTGATAATGTCTGGCAAATCAGACCACATAATGCTTAAAAAGAGAGAAGTTGGTTTAGGAAACGGAGAAGAGAGTCAAGCAGGAAGATGGCATGCCTGAAATGTTATTACAATGACACTTTGTATGAGAACAAAGGATCTTGAGACAATGGAGTCCTCATCTTGGGACTACATTCCAAGTTTTAGGGAAGAAAGAACTCTGATATGGATAAAACAGTTGTAGAGAGAAGTGCCTGATGTTCTGCTTTACTACAAGGATGAAGTTATTGTAGAGAGAGTTAGGGATTTATAATACTCAATTTGGGAGGAGAATCAAGATTGCTTATCTCAGATGCAGGTGAATATTCTGTTTGATTTCACCAATTGAAAGCATATCAGTGACTCTAGATCTCAGAGCCAGGGAAAGTAGGGTAAACAATCAGAAACTCTTTTTAGCAAACATGTATCTTGACTGCTGATTTTATTACTCCAACAATTACTGTGGTAAATAGAATAACATGCTCACAATATCTTGCAGATCTTCTATCAAGAGGTGGAATTTATTTCCCCATGCCTTGAATGTGAGTTGGTCTTAGGACTTGGGTTGACCAACAGCATGTCATACAAAGTATATCACTAGACTTTGAAAAGCAGATCTAAAGATGCCTTGCATCTGAGGCTTTCTCTCTCTTCAAACCATGACCAATCATGCTATGTATCAGCCTGGGATGAAAGACTATGTGCAGAGGGAAGCCCATTCATCCTAGCCATTCACCTCTCCTGGCTGAGATCTCAGACATGTTGGCTGAGATCTCAGACATGTTGACTGAGGTCATCTCAGACCATCTTACTCTAGCTAAGCAGGCTAAATATATATAAATGAGCCTTAGACCAGCAAGAGGACTGTCCAGGCAGCTTACAGAATTATACACACACACACACAATTCTAAATTGTTATCACCTTAACACAATTAGTTGTGAGATGCATTTTATACATAGATAAAATTCACAATTAACCTAATAAATAAGATGAGGAAAGATAAAAGCATATTCTAAAAAGATAGTTTGAATATGAAAATACTGATGGAACCTGGTTTTATAAGTTTCTTTCCTGATACAGTAGAAAAGAAGAAAAAAAATGTATACCATCAAAATGCAACTTAGGACAAGATTTTGACAGAAAGGCTTGGATTAAAAACAAAATGCACAATTACACTATACATGCATATTCATATGCTTGTCACAACATAAATGTATATAGATATTTTCTAACATATATAAATATAGAGTGTTTTGACAGATGTGACAGATACGTATACATATATATCTATTGCTATCGGTGTGTTTAAAACTAGTGTGATGGATGCTTATTCGCTGCATTTCATTATTTTTTAGTCATGGTAAACCCAAAGAACAACTGCCTCTCATTTTTAAAATAAGCAAACCATTTTGCTTTCCTGTTAACCTCTGACAGTGCAAAGTAAAATGATTCATTAAATACATACTCTATGATTATTTATGAGATGCTAACTAGATGTGTGATGTGCTAATTATTAAGAAAGTGCACATTTGGAACATCTCCACGTGTCTTTCTAATTCCCCTGTTTTCCCCCAGGTGTAGTTGCTCTCCCTCTGGAAGAACACTGGGGTGTTGTACCATTTTTTCACTGCACTAAAAGATGTTCAAGAATAAAATTCTAAAATCCATTACACATTGTCGGTAAAGTAGATGGTAAAAAGGGTAAGCAATTTTTAAAAGTGTTCGATGTGACAGGGAAATAAATGTTCATCATAGTTTTTAGATAAAAAATATTTGTAAGCTATTTTTTATTTTGTACAATGCAAACAGTATGGCCATGAGGTTATAAAAAAAGACAAAAGACAGGAATATGATGTATCAACATATACCTGAAACATAGCAATTATTTTTAAATATATCTTTCTCTTCATTTTATTTTTCGAAGTAGATATTTTTAATGAAAAAACACTACTAGTTTGGGAGTTGAGAAAATATGTAAAATACATTTTTAAACAAGATTTGCCAAAAATATACATTGCTTTATTACTGACAATGGCAACACTAGAAACAAATAATATTCATCATTTGCAATGTATATGGGACTTTCCTAAAATCTATATTATCTCACATGATTATCTGAATCCTATGAATTTGGTGACATACTTCAATGACTTCTTAGCCCGTTCACCTGCATCCACCCTTGACCCTTTGCAGTCATTTTAATATTTGATTTAATCATGCCATTCCCTATCTTGGCTTAAAATGGTTGGATTTCTTCCCGTTATTCTCACAATCAAGGTAAATCCCGTAAAAGTAGCCTCCAGAGTTACGTTTGGTCTAACTTCTATATATCTCTGCAGTCTTAGTTTGGCAGTGCCCTTTCTTGCTTTCTGTATTACAACCATCCTGGCTTTCTTCAATTTGAGAATTCCCAAACATCCTGCTCCTTCATAGTATGCTTCCATCTGTTTCCCTTTACCAGAGTTTGCTTTTTCCATCTGTCTAATGCCTTTTCATCCTTGAGATCTCAACTAAGCTATCATTCTAAATGCAGCAACCTAGACTTTCATGACTTTATAAAATTCCTATTGTATACATGCTGATAGCCCCCCAAAATTCCATATTTTAAGCTAATAGCTTTGGAAATTTAAAATTTATTGCTCTGATTACTTGCTTAATGCCTGTCTATGATATTGGCAGTAAAGTTCATGAAGCCAGGACATTGTTTGCTTTTATTCATGATCTTGTCCTCAGAGTTTAACAAAATATTTGTAAAGTGATAGAGAGTGAACAAATATTTGTTGAATAAGTGCATAAGTCAAATAATGGGTTGAACAATGAATTTTTTTGTTACAGTTGAAGAGTATTTGAAGAAAGTGGTGTAAGTCTTCTTAAATTTGTCTTTTCACAAAATAGAGTGTAAATAGTACCTGATTGAAACAGATGTCTCTAGTTGATATCAATACTGTTTTTTAGGTCTTTTTTTTTTTAAAAAAAAGTTTTGTAACATTTATTTATTTTTGAGACAGAGAGAGACAGAGCATGAACATGGGAGGGCCAGAGAGAGAGGGAGACACAGAATCTGAAGCAGGCTCCAGGCTCTGAGCTGTCAGCACAGAGCCTGACGCGGGGCTGGAAATCACAGAGCGCGAGATCATGACCTGAGCCGAAGTCGGACGCTTAACCGACTGAGCCACCCAGGGGCCCCGTGAGGTCTTTT
The DNA here is from genome assembly GCF_027475565.1 of Acinonyx jubatus. Classification (NCBI taxonomy): domain Eukaryota; kingdom Metazoa; phylum Chordata; class Mammalia; order Carnivora; family Felidae; genus Acinonyx; species Acinonyx jubatus. The sequence goes on along the minus strand of NC_069396.1, from coordinate 24,244,589 downwards.
TAAGAAGGAGGATTTACGTAAAGCATTAGTTAAGAAAGTTAGTGAGAGCCGGTAGATGTGTGTGTGGTAAATACAGATCAAAAAAAAAAAAAAAAAAGGAATGCTCAATAACACATTTTATAGATTTTTTTTCCTTAAAGTTCAGGCTAACCAGAATTTAAGTTTCTCTGGGTAATCAAGTATAAAATAAAGGAAGTTTGGGATTAAAATTGGTAGCAGTGAACTGACACCAGATTTCACTGAGAAATACAACATTTTAGAATCAAGAACTTATTATTTTCTCTGGATAATAAATATGAGACATTGTCCAAATGGTTAGTACGAAGCAGCTGTCCTACTAAGATTGTACCAGAGAAATAAAAAACAAGGTCATGGATAGGACATGAAATACCATTGTTCCCTGTTTCTTGGATTCTCAACCTTGAGAATCAGCCTTGATGAAGTCTTTTGGGGAAACACAACTAATCACTTCACCATCTTTGACTGTGTTTACAAGCTCCTCTGTTTCATTGATTTGATTGGTCACTAAGCAGTGGTTTGACTGAATCAACCCATTGTCTGATAGTATTAACCTGCCCAGTAAATTATTCAATAACTTAGAATGTGTATTTCTCTAGCAGAATATATCATGGTCAGATGGGGAATAGAAAAATCTAAGATAGAAAAAAAAACTATAAAAAGCATTCATCACTAGCTTTAAATGGTAACAAAATCTACGAAGTGTTTTGTTTTTCCTTCAAGTCTTTCATGCTTAATTTCCCCTTCACTTTGCCATTGATGGTCTTAGACATGTTGCTTTGATGCTTTCTCATCAGTGTGTCCCATGATGGTGGGTGTCCCATGGTCCCAAGTCAGCTGAAAAATAACAAAAGAATGACTGTCAGCTTTACCTGAGAGAAAAAGGGCTCACCATGACTAGTGCCTAGGAGAAAATAAAATGAGGTGTAAAATAATTGAATGTTTGAAACCTGTAAGTCAATGGAGATAATGTAATTACATCAAAAATAGAAAACTGTACTAGGAGTAAAGTCCGGTAGATAGAAAAGCATTTGCTGAAGTGAGTATCTGAAGATGCTGTGACTGGCTCTCATGGGAGTATTTGATGAGCATGAAAGATTGACAGTTGTAATTAGTCATGGACTCTGGGAGAAAATGGTACCTTGCCAGAAACAGATACATTTACATAGGGATGGGAAGAATCAAGACTTGATGAACTTCATTGATCTTAGACTGCCAGACAGATGGGTTGATAGTAATTTCCAGGTGGATTTTGAAAACAAAAATTCTGAGGTCAAATTGCTGAGTCACTTGCACTATTTGCTATCCATGTTGCCTTGGGCAATTCTCAATTTCCTCATCGGTAAAACAGAGATGATAGTATGATCTTAACTCACAGTGTTTTTGAAAAGGGTATATTAGTTAATGCTTGTAAATTAAGTATCATAAATACTTATGATTATCAGAGTTTGTGTCTATTGTAGAAATTGTTAAGTCTTGGCCCTTGTTCTTCTGAAACACCGTGATGTACAGGAATCTCTATGAAGGTCTTTTTCTGTCCCAGGAAAATGATTGGCTCTGAAGAGCAGTCTTCAGCTGATGACTTGATAGGATTCATGATTAAATACCCTGTTTTGCCTTTCCCTTTAGTCAGATGCTAAAAAGGATTCTCGGAGCTGCCCAATGGACCTGAGCTCTAGTCTCCCACAGAAATTGGCTTATCATTAATATACCCTATATTGGCCTCATGCCCTCCCCCATGTGACTTTTACATTCCCTTTCTAGGCATTCTTGAGATTATTTCCCAAGGAGACTACTGTTCTAAAATACTTATCTTAGGGTCTGATTTGAGGGAACCCAAAATAAGACATTGGTTAATATATTTAAGCTCTCATTATTACCTATTAGAATAAACGTAATTCCTGCTGAATTATATTCTGTATAAATACCTAGAAAATGTATGGCTCAGAAAAGAGCCTGATTTGTTTTTTTCTTCCTCCCTTTCGAGACTCATGGAGAGAGATTATTTTCAGCATTTTCAATTCATTCTTAATGTTCTGGATTACTGTTATCATTTTCTACTGAACTTTGTGATATGGGTCAGACGTAAATCAATTGTTTATCCTGGCTTTTTATTTTCCAGGGAAGTTTTCCTTAAACCATCTTTTTATCTTAGTCTAAAATCTCATGAAAAAAAACTGTGGACTATTCTGAAGGGCTACTGGTCATTTAGCCATACTGACTATACATTTCCTTTCTATATGATCCTCCACAGTACTTAGTGGACGTGAAAAGTTACCAAAACCATGCAGACAGATAAGAGTCACTTGAAACACTCATTTAATGGACTACTCTAGAGGTGCAGTTAAAGCACGTGCAATCATGAGTATAAATGACCAGAAATCTAGGTATTACCATTTACATGATTGCTTGTCTACATAGAAAAATAGGTACATTATCTACAATGTTGTTAACTAAAAACACTTTGGAAATCTAGGAGGGATGAGTAACTCTGACTAGGAGCTACTGAAGGAACAAAAAAGATGAGCGTTTAAGACTGAATAGAAATTTGCCGAGAAAGGATGATTGAGAAGATCCAAAAAGAGTTAGTAGCATATACAAAGACCTGGGATTTTTAAAGTTTATATAGAAGTACAGTGAAGCTAGAACACGAGCACATATGTTGAAATAAAAAGAGATCAGCCTGGAGAAATGGGTAAGTTTGTGCTAAATCAATGCTAACTCAATATATCTCAAACATTAATACACATCAAATACATCAATATATGTATATTGTAACATTATTCATAATAGCCAAGGCATGGAAACAATGGAAGTGTTCATCTTTGGATGAATGGATTAAAAAAATAAAAAAGCTCTGATATACACACACAGAGGGATATCATGAGAAAGAAAGAAATCCTACCAGTTGCAACAGCATGGATGGAACTTTGAGGGCATTGTGCTAAGTGAATTAAGCCAGAAAAAAAAAAATGCAACTACTGTATGATCTCACTTACATGAGGAATCTAAAAAAGTAGAAGTCAGAAACAGCAAATTTGTGGTTGACAGGGAATGGTGGGTGGCAAGTAGAAGGAAATGAAGAGATGTTGGTCAAAGGTATGAGTTTCCAGTTACAAGATGAATAAATTCCGGGAATCTAATGTACAGCATGGTGACTGGAGTTAACTGTATTGAGTACTTGAAAGTTGCTAAGAGAGTACATCTTAGATGTTCTCACCCAATAGCCAGCACAACAAATACTAACTATGTGAGATGATGGATGTGTTGATTGACCTTATTGTAGTAATTATTTTGCAGTATCTACATGAATCAAATCATCATGTTACATACCTTAAACTTATACAATGTTAATGTATCATTTATATCTCCATAAAGGTGGAAAATTTTTACAAAGTAGGGCTTATTGAAACACAGATTATTGGGCCCTCCCCCCAGTAATTCTGATTCAGTAAACTGAGAATTTACATTTTTAACAAATCCATGATTGATGCTGATGCTCTTTTGGTCCAAGGACAGCACTTTGAGAATCACTGTGCTAAGGCAATATTTTGCATTTTATCCTGAAGGTATTGATACTGACAGATGTTATTTTAATCATGCTCTCCAGAAGCATATAGATTATTTCTAATCCTTCTTTTACCATATCTTCAAAATTTTGAAAACTGCTTTCACATGACAGCTAAGTCCACTTTTATCCAGGATAAATTTAGCTCATTCCATGAAATATTCTTAGAGCCCATGGCTATCAAAACACTTATTACCCTAAGGATGCCCTAGTTTGTTTTAAAATATGACTAAATATAGAGCCAGTAACTTGCTATTTTGCATGTGATATGGCCAGGGAGATTGTGAGGAGATGAAGTTTGCCTTTAGACAGACCATATGCTCTTACTGATGTTGCCTAAATGTGTATTATCTGATTTAGCAAGTAAAAACCACTATTTAACATTGTGCTTGTTTCCACAAAAAACCCTGGGGATTTCCTTCTGCAGGAGACTACGTGATAGCAATTAGGAGGTGAATAAGTGGCTTTTATATTTATGATAACAAATGGCTTTGTTTACTTCTGTATTTCAAACATCTAAAGAAATGCTTGGCACATAGAAGGTGCCCAAGAAATATTTGCTGAGTGAATTATTGAATGAATGTTGGGCCTTATCTTACATGTTTGCAAATTTCAGCAGGGTATTTAAACAATGTATTAAAATTAGACTCCCTCCCTGCCCCCACTAATGTTGCTGTAAGGAATAGCTTCCTTGGAAGCCTCATTTACATAAAGTACATACAAAGATTTCGGTCTCTATGTTTCTAGAATTATAACCTGAGAATTATAAAAATAATAGAATTTGGCAGCAATCTCGCGCATTCTGTTAAATATATTGAAATGTTAATGATTTAGGTCAATAGTGTGACATCTCCATAACTTCCTCCTTGGCGCTGAATGTAAATCCTAAGTAAAAGGAATATGGTGAGAATAGAAAAGTAAAGAACGAACATTATATGGGTTTGTCTTGTGGTAGGCACATTTTAAAAAACCATTTAATATTTCTCACATGATGTATGAAGAAGGTATTTCTATTTCCATAACATTAATAAAGATACTGAGGTTGAGAAACATTAGGTAGATTAGTCACAGTTATGTAGCTATGAAGTGGGAGATCTCAGTAGAAAGAACAAGTAAATTAAAGATGTACTGCTGTCATCTGTCTCAACTAGTATGGATAGACACTTGGTGTAATAGGTTACAGATGGTTATAAAAATAAGCAGATGAAAATAAGAATATTCAATGAATGAGTTTGTTAATGGAAGGCCTTCTACCTTTATTAAAAATACTCTATATGTAGAGATGATTGTTAAAATTTGGAGAACAGTATTTTTTAAAACCTTATTATAGGTTTGGTAGTCTGCTAGAGACTCAGAAAAAGATGAGTACAATTAGTTCAAGCAGAGGAATGGAGAGACCTTACCCATAAAAGAATTGAATGTTTTAAGTGAAGTAAAAAGCAGAAAAGAAACTGGAAGTGTTAGAAGTTAGAGGGTGGGGAGAGAATATTCATTAGAATTCTTAGACATTACTGAATATGTATTATATACAGTATATATATATATATATATATATAATATGTTTAATTAATTGTAATGTACATGTGTAATCAGTAATTCTGAGCTGAATAGTTAACGACAAAATTACTGATTTTAAATGGAGTAGTGAAGAATTCATCCAGAACTCAACTTAAAGAGGCAAACAATATTTAAAAAAATAAATGAGAAGTTTAGAGTGATGAAGAATAGATTATAAATTCCAAGTCTATCTGGCAGGTGTTTCAGAAAGAGAAAAATGGAGGGAAAGGTGTAGAAACAACATTTAAGAGGAGATTTAAGTTTGTGTTTCCACAGTTGAAAAAAGGCATTGATTCTTAGGTTAAAGGGGCTAACTAAATACAGTGCAGCATAAATAAGAATAAATCACAGCCCAGACACGTTCTAGTGAAAGTACAGGTTACTCAAGTTCTATCTTAAAATCTATAGAGGGGTAGATTACTATAGAGTTAAGTCGACTGACAACAAACTTCTCCTAAATAATAATAAATGCCAGAAGATAACAGAGCAATATCTTGAGAACTGGGGAAAAATAAGATACAGATTAGCTAGTTTACTTTGCCTTTTCATTTTGAAAGATAAATGAATTTTTAGAGTTAAGATTAAGATATCCATCCAGAAATCCACACTGAGAGAGTATTAAATGATGCACTTGAACAGGAATAAAGGGAATCTGGATGGAAGTCAGAGAAGTTCTGAAAAAGCTGAGCAGAACTAAATAGACTAATGTTTCTTATATTCAAGAAAAGGCTAAACTAGAGATCTGGATAATAGTCACAAGTCAGAGATTTCCTAGTGCTGAAAACATGCTGCGTATGTGTTTTGTCTTGCTCAGCATAGAAATGGCTCGGTTTGTGGGAAAGATTTCTAAATAAGGGTATTTTTTTAAATATAAGTTTTTCTCTAAAGGATAGAAATTCATTTTTTTAATAGGAAGTTTATTGTCAAATTGGTTTCCATACAACACCCAGTGCTTATCCCAATAGGTGCGCTCCTCAATGCCTATCACCCACCCACGGCTCCCTCCCACTCCCCATCAACGCTCAGTTTATTCTCAGTTTTTAAGAGTCTCTTATGGTTTGGCTCTCTCCCTCTCTAACTTGTTTTTCCCCCTCCCCCTTCCCCCATGGTCTTCTGTGACGTTTCTCAGGATCCACATAAGAGTGAAAACATATGGTATCTGTCTTTCTCTGTATGACTTATTTCACTTGGCATAATACCCTCCAGTTCCATCCGTGTTGCTACAAAAGGCCATATTTCATTCTTTCTCATTGCCAAGTGGTATTCCATTGTATATATAAACCACAACTTCTTTATCCATTCATCGGTTGATGGACATTGAGGCTCTTTCCATAATTTGGCTATTGTTGAAAGTGCCCCTGTAAACATTGGGGTGCAAGTGCCCCTATGCATCAGCCCTCCTGTATCCTAAAGGATAGAAATTCAAATATTTATTTTTAGAATCTATACAAGGAAAAGAGAAAAATGCTGAAGTTTTAAATCAACATAAAATATGTAGGAGTAAAAAAGGCAAAGAATAATAACAGTTTCCAGGGTTATGTATGTTAAGTCCAAATATGAAAGCAATTATGAACAGAATATATCACTAATTAGAGTCAGAAATGATCTGAATGTTTTTTTTAAATATCCAAATGTTTTGTGTTGATAAGAGTCACTATATTGCAATACTATACTATACACAAGAAGATTACAATGAAGGGCTGGAAAAATGATATCTGTGCCAACACTAAATGAATGTAGCTCCTGTGGCAACAGTAATATCATAAAGGTTGAATTTTAGAAAAAAAATGGTAGAAATAAAAGATGTGAAACTTCGGTGATCACCAACAGAAGTTTATAATTAAATCGTTGTATATTTAGAAATATTATTAAACAATAAAAATGAATAAAACATCAACATGGGTAATGACCGCATATAATGCTATGTATAAAAAGTAGTCTAATGCTATGCACAGTACTATATTAAGTTAAAAACAATCAAAATACCAGTAATGTTTGTACATGCTTGGGAATGATGGACAGCAAATTGAGTACAGTGGTGACCTGCAGACAGAGACTCTGATAAAATTGTATTTGCGAAAGATTCTAAAATGTACTTATAAAATCTTAGAAGTAAATAAAAATAAGTCAAATAAAGCACATAGAAATAAACAAAATCTGTTTTCAGATTTGACACCTTGTGTGTATATCTGTGCATGTGCACGTGTGTGTGCGTGCGTGTGTGCACGTGTGCATATGTGTGTGTGTGCTTGCGTGGTGGATGGAGTAAGGGCAGATTTGCTATTTGGATCTTGAGCTTATGTCATGCCTGAGACTAGGACAGCAACCCATAATTAGCAATCCGGGCCACTAGGCAGAAGAATGAGGAAATCAATATGCGAAACTCCTTTCTTTAGAGGTTTCAACTCTCAGAGGCAATGACCTGAGCTTTGCTGAGCTTGTTCAGCCCTTTGCTAACCCTCCTTCTGCTCTGATTATTCTCAGCAGCTCATTCCCATCAGTCACCCTCCTCACGGAGCTCCCCGGCAATCACACAAACCCAGTTTGCATCTGTCAGGCTCTGCCTAAAAAAGTCTGAATTCATGCAAATGTCACTTTTCAGCCTGTGAAACCCAGAGAGGGACTCTCTCATTCAACAGATGGGCCACAGGCACATAGTGAGAGAAGTGACCCTGGTGTTTTCCTGTGTCAATAAAAGGCAATTTTAGTAATTTACTCTTACCTCCAAAAGATTTTTTTCTTTTTTTAATTATTCAGTTTAATATTGGTATTTACTAATTAAACTCCTTTTAAACAGAACAATGGCAGCCTTTTCAGATGATGACGTTAGTAGAGAGGCAAGGTGGTTTGTTAGAAAAAGCTCAAATTTTGGCATCAAATCTGCCTTTAAATACTCCCTCAGCCACTTGACACTGAGTGTTTGGGAGATGGCTTACCTCCCAAACAGAAGACCCTTCCAACTTGACTGGTCCTGCCCAGATGCCCTGCTTAGACACATCTTGCTGCAGACTTCCTGTCATTCTGTTTTCCAGTTTACAATCCCTTTTATGCTGTTTCTTGCCACAGTGTCCTTGCACAAGCTAGATCATCTCCTGGCATGAGTCCCATCTCATACCCCACTCCACTTCATTAAGTTAATCTCTACTCTGTCTTCAGATTACACTCATCTCTATCTCAGAGGTGTCTTTAGTAACAAAGTAAACTTACTCTGTAATGTATCTCAGAGCAACATATCCATCTAATAATTCTGGAAACATACTTCTATTTCTGTGCTTATTTTATTAAAGTTTGTCTCTACCAAAGAAAGATGTAAAGCTGTGTGTATAGGGAGCATGCTTAATTTATGCTTCCAGCACTTCCTTGCCCTCCAGAGATAGTTTCTCATTGAAAACTCCACTGTCACTTGAAGCCCCTGTGGGTACCTGGCTCCTGCCCCTTCTCCCAGGCTGAGGGTATGGAGGTAATACAGGACCAAGAGTTAATTCCTGTTTCCAGGTCGCAGAATGACCTGAGAGATAAACAATGGCTTTAATGCTTTTACTATGAAAACTCTGGGATTTTTTTTTAAGTAAACATTAAAAAAATTTAGAATGGTTTTAAATCCATACAAAAGTTGCAAAGGTAATGTAGAGTTCCCATACACCCTCTACCAGTTTCTCTTATCTTAAAATGGTATGGTATAGTTGTCACTGCTAATGAACCAGTATCAATATGTTATTGCTAATTAAAATCCCTGCTTCGTTAACATTTCCCTGGTTTTTACCTGATGTCCTTTTTCTGTTCCAGGATTCCCATCCAAGTTACCACATGATAGTTACTATATCTCTTCAGTTACTAAGCTCTGACAATTTCTCAGTTTTTATTTTTGATAATGTAAATGGTGTTGAGGAGTGCTGGTTAGGTATTTTGTAAAATGTCCTTCAATATGGGTTTGTCTGATGGTCTTTCTCATAATTAGACTGGAATTAGGGGTTTTGGGGAGGAAGACATTGAAAATTAAGTGTGTTTGTTTTCATATCAGTGGTACATGCTGTTAACATGGCTTACCGCTATTGATGTTAACATTGATTATCTGGCTAGGGTTTCTCTTCTGTCAAGGTACTCTCTTTCTCCCCCTTCCATATAGTACTTTTTAGAATGAAGTCATGGTGGCACAATTGGCTAAGTGTCTGACTTCAGCTCAGGTCATGATCTCAGGGTTTGTGAGTTCAAGACCGATGCCGGGCTCTGTTGCTGACACCTGAGAGCCTGGAGCCTGCTATGGATGCTGTGTCGCCCTCTCTCTCTCTCTACCCCTCCCCCATTGCACTCTGTCTCGTCTCAAAAATAAATAAAAACATTTAAAAAATTTAGAAGGAAGTCACTATGTGCCACCCATACTTAAGAGGTGGGAAGTTAAGCTTCATCTGCTTGAGGGTTGAATACGTAAACATTATTTGGAAAACTTCTGCATGGATGATTTGTCTCCTCTTCCTCATTTATTTATTAAATCTTTTGTTTGTATTAGGTGTATTAGTATGGACTCATGAATATTTTATGTTTTCACTATGGAAAGCCGTGGTTAACTTTTGCTAAGCTACATGGCCCCAAAGAGCTAAGAGGGACATCCTCACGTGTACTCAAGACTAACATTCCAAATAAATATCTTACTAGTCCACAGTATTAATAGCACTTCAATTCTGACCAAGATAAATTCACTCCATAGCATGGTGGAAACTATCAAGATATACTGGCCTGACTTCATAAAGTATTTGTAATTCACCGCCACCATATTAGACAGAAAAGTTTGTATCCCCTCTTTCCCTTTACTTCGAATTTCTACTTCTTCATAACAAATTACCCCAAAACATATTGGTACAGGTCAACCATTTGTTACACTCCTGGATTTTGTAGGTCTGGAATTTGAGTGGGGCATAGTAGAGATGATTTGATTCTGTTTACCTAAATTTGGGATCTCAACCAGAAGATCAAAGCCTGGGTGGGTGAAGGTAACTTTATGCCTATAGGTTGGAATCATCTGAAGCCTTATTCACCTATATGTCTAACAATTCATGCTGATTGCTGGCTGGGAACTTAGCTGAGTCTCTCATCCTGTATAATTTCATGGAGCTTCTTCATGAACTCTGTGGTTTTTCATAATGGTGACTGGATTACAAAGATGAGCTCATCAGAGAGAGAGACAGGTAGAAGCAATGTCCCCTTTTATAACCTACCTAAGCTGTAACATGGTGTCACTTATTTTCATGATACCCTGCTCTTTGAGGCAGTAACAGACATACACCCAAGTTCTAGAGGAAAGAACACAGATTTCACTTCTTAATGGGCATGGGAAGGTTCTGTAGAAGCACGTGGGATTACTAATAGCTTTGTAGCCATTTTTGAAAAATAAAATCTGCCACCCCCATTTAGAATCATTTACTGGAACCACTTGGGATTGATTACCAGGTGCTATAAGTCTAATTTTACAGTGGCTATTGGTCAGAACGTCTCTATTTGTTTAACTCACATTGAACAACTGTTCTCTAAACTTGGTCCATTTTGTTTGATCCACACCCACACTCTCCTAATCCTGGCCTAAGTCCTCATTCATTTTTCTTCTCTATTGTTTCATTTCCTTGAAGTCCCAGAGAATTTCTTACCTGAGGACATCATTATAGTAAAAGAAAACAGGCTTTACCAATAAGTTTTAAAGATGGTCAAAAAGAAATGGGCCTATAGACTTTTCAAGTAGTTTTCAGTTGGAAAAATACAAGCAATGAATAGGAAGCAAGTATCTCAGACTGACCAGTGGAGCACAACAGGTATGTCATACTGGAGAATGATAAAGAGAACTTAGCTGACCTTCACTCAGAGAATCCTACTGTGAGCAAATTAACTTATTGGCAAGAAAAAAACAAATCTTCACTTTGAAATATTAATGGCTGTGTGAAATACATTTGGAGTGAAAGTGTGAAAATAGACAATCCAGGCAAGTAAATTAATTCCAGAAAGGGGTTAGAATGCAAATCATCAGTTTCCCCCAAATCTCTAACCCTATACTTTCAAAAATTAGTGTATAAAATCCACCTGTAATTTATTTTATATGATTAGAGTTAACACCTAAACTGCTTATATAAAACATAGAAGACAAATAGCCTTTGTAAATGGAAAATATTTAGCCTTATGAATATTTATCCTGCCTAACAAATTCTGATTTCTTTGCTCCCCATCAAAACTGAAAACACATGAAGAACCACATACTTTGGTCGTGTGTGATGTTTTATGCTATCAGCATCTCTATTAAAATCAGTTTTACTTCTAAGAATTTCCAAATGCTGAATCTGCACACTGCTTGAATTAGTACACATACATGAATTGGAAATGAGCAAATGAGCAGTAATGCTCAGTTGGTACATTAAAGATTGTCCTTCTTGGTTTAGAGTTAACTTCGTTGCCTGGGACCACTTTACTAGAGTGTTCTTTCTAGGTACATTTATTCTGCATTTTCCTAATAGTACTCTGTGTTTCTACTCAGTGTTTACCAAAATTTTCAATTGTTTATTTGTATATTTAGGCATTTTATAACTGGTGTTCTCAAAAGACTATAGCCTAAAATTTCCACATTGCAGTACACACACTATATGTATTTTTGCTTGTGTGTATATACCCTCTGTATGCATATGTACACACATATAAATGAATAGTATACACATGTATTTGTGTGTGTGTGTGTGTGTGAGAGAGAGAGAGAGCGAGAGAGAGAGAGAGCCCAAGAGGAGAGAAAAAGCACCTGGTAAAAAAGTAAGAGAATTTTTAGGGGATTTCATTTTGTTTTGTTTTGTAGTTCATAGAAATCATTCACAACATATCTATACAGACAAAAAATTATCTAAGATTTTTATTTTCAGAATATAATGTATTCTTTATTGCCTTATGTGGATAAAGAATTCCCTTTAATAAAATGTAATATCAAACCCCTGCTAAATGAGGGTGACATATCATTATCATAGATATATAAGAAATGCCAACTTTTGGTTATAAGGTTATTGAACAAGTTTTAAAGTTAATTTTCATATAAGTGCTTTAATTCATTGTTGGTATATCTCCTCAGATTATTAAACAAAAAAAGTATTTTAGTATGAAAATTCAGAAATCAGCCATCTGGTATGCTTTATTTTGTAGCATTCTAAAACCTTATTATTATCCAATTAAATAGAATTATTTTTTCTCAGTAAAATAAAAATTTTAATAGTTTTAAAGTCTATAAAGTCTGTTTTATAATCATTGATTGTTTTTAACCTACTGAAATGAAAATATCTCAAGTTTTCCCAAATAAAAACAATAATACTTTACTGTGTTTTTTAGTTACTATATGAATATATTTTACAACATCTATATCAATATATATGCATGCCATCTTTTTGAAGGGCTGTATAAGAAAGGTTTAGTTAGGACTCAAAATACCTAGTTAGAACTGACAATGCATTGCATTCGGGATATGTATTGGTATAGAATATTTTTAAAATATGTAACCCTGAAATGCTTTATAAAAAGTAAATGGAACTTCTGGTAAGTTCTCAGTCTGCTGAACATTTTATATCCTGTAGGGATCATGTTAATTTGACATATTTTAAAAGTTTACTCCTATGACAGTGCCACAACATGAGCAATTTTATTGAAATAGAAAGCAAAGAACAAAAATATTCAATAATTATTTTATTGATGTGAAGGAAATGAATTATTCATGGTTTCAAAGTATCTGTGAATAATTCTAATTACCTGCTTTTAAAGGATATGAGACCCACTGAAAGTACATTAACAATTTTGATTGAACACCTGCTATCCAGTAGTATATGGGAGGCATCAGAACCAAAATCCACTGTTTGTGTATGTGCGTGTGTATGTTTGTGTGTGTTTCTGATTTTCCAGGTAATCATTATATACTGTGCTTTGTTGGCCTCTGATATAATGCTTTGATAGTTGTAAAAATAGATCATTCAAGGTGATAATGCTAAATTATTCCTAACTCAAATGCATTATGCATTTCCTAGCATTCTCTATTTATTCATAGCTATGAAACACATTTTGAAAGATTATAAATGCTTGCTGAGAAGCTTTCCTGGATAAGGACTTGCTTCTAGATCTCTGCATTCTCTTCAGTGACAAGTGGATGGAAGTAGTCTTATGTCTGCCCCTAACCAGCTATTTGAACTCAGTTTTTTTTTTTTTTTGACTCAGTACCCCCACCTCCATTTGTCCCTGTAGTTCTGCTCTTATACTAGTGGTATCATCATTCACCTAGTTAATTGGCCAAACCACTTAGCTCATGAATTTTGAGTGTCAAACTTGACTTATCAGAGAAGGAAACATCTAATCAGGCAGGAGTTCTGAGCAATTCTATTGACTTTATCATTTTGAAAATTACTTTCTTCATATCTTTCTGTCACTTGCTTGTTTCATTGGCATCTTCAGTGGAATTTCACTACAATTGCACCCAGTCCTTTTAACCATGTGTTTCATCTGTCACCTCTTTTTTGCAGTTTTTTCCATGTCATAATCAACATGGTAGATTAAGTACATTAGATGCTTTTCATACTTTACTCCATTTTGGATCCTGTACCTTGTATAGCACTGGCTTGGGGAAAGGCTCTTAATAAGACTTAAATGCACACAGTTTCTTCTCCCTTCTGGTCTTTTTCTTTCTCTGCCTTGTTGCTTAACATTCTTTCTGTCAAATTCTATGATGCCATATTTTTAAACACCTTTTCATTTTACCAGAGTACCATACTTTCTTTCTTTTGGGTCCTTATATTTGTGACTTCTTTTATGTAAATGCCCTGCTTCTCACTCTCCACTCACTTGGAGGTCAAGCCTTATCATGCAACACTTGACTTAGATGGATAGTCCTTGAGTGTCTTCATTGATTGCTTAAGACTGGATTACATGTCCATTTTCTATGTTCATAATGGTCTTCACTAACTCTTATTTATAGCATTTATTTCTCCTTACTGCTACACTAGACTAATTGTTTCTCCCCATGCAGACTACAAATGCCATTTGGTAGGAAATGTCTCATCAAACAAATTTATCCAGAACACATCATGGCTTCTAACACATAGCTAGCCCTTAAATATGTGTTAAAAATGGTAGTTAGTAAGTTTTGCGATAAAAGGATATTGCATATTAGCTTGTCAAATAATGTATTTGGCCAAATAATAGCTTGTCTGCATATTTGAATGGTATTCAACAAGTTAAATGAATGTTGTGCCAATTCAGATTAGGCTAACTTCTGGTACAATAAAAGCTTCCCATTTTTCTTATTTTAGGATCCTTGAATTTTCTCATAAGATATTTTTGTCCATTTTTTAAGTATAAGTGAATCCTTGAAAAAAAACCTTTCTTGTTCTGTTTTTCAGTATGCTAATATATCAGAACTATAATGGAACTATAATGGATCTAATGTTTTTCTGAAGAATAAAGTTCCAAATTCATCTTTCTCATAAATGGCGAAGAAACAAAAATCAAACAAACCCTAGAATTCTAAGGAAAAGGGAAAGTGCTAGAGATAGACGGACAGACAGATAGATAATACATAGACAAAATCATGAGTACTTCTGGAACCCATCCAATGTGTACTGTATGAATTGAGATGAAATTAAAGGAGGGGCGCCTGGGTGGCTCAATTGGTTAAGTGTCTGACTTCGGCTCAGGTCATGATCTCACAGTCTGTGAGTTCAAGTCCTGTATCGGGTTCTGTGCTGACAGCTCAGAGCCTGGAGTCTGCTTTGGATTCTGTCTCCCTCTCTCTCCGCCCTTCCCCAGCTCACATTCTTCCTCTCTCTCTCTCAAAAATAAATAAACGTTAAAAAAATTGAAACTAAAGGAGCTAGAAAAGAAATATTTTGATTCACATTTGGGCCTATGAGAAACAAATAATATTGCATTCTCTATTTTGTGAAGAAATATGCATGGAAAAATTTCCCCAATAATTCAACAATAGTCCTCTGGTAACAAAAAATCTAGTCCCAGCATTAGGTAAATATCTCATTTGTAACAGGTAATGTAGACATTTCATATTTTCCATCTCTAATTTTCACACCATTTGGCAATTAAGAATAATATCTCCTTTTCCCAGTAGGGAATCTGAGAGTTAGTTTAATTAAATCTCAAAGTCTGAGGTAGAGCCTGGATATGGGCCCAATGAACTTTTTAGTTCTCTGCTATCCAATATACTGTACTTGACTGGCCATACTATAAGATCAGAAAAAAAAAAAATATATATATATATATAATTTTTGTAGGGCATGTATACTATGCTGTATATGTAATATATATATATTTATATTAAGTATATACATATAAATATATAAATACATAAAATATAATATATATCCATCATATATTATATATCCATGTTTAGAGTGTATATCCTGTCCATATAAATATATAAAATGTATGTAAAATTTAGAGGCACCTGGGTGACTTGGTTGAGCGTTCAACTCTTGATTTCTGCTCAGGTCATGATCCCAGGGATATGGGATTGAGCCCTGCATCCAGCTCTTCCCTGAACATGGAGCTTGCTTGAGGTTTTCTCTGTCTCTCTCTTTGTGTCTCTCTCTCTCTCTCTGCGCCTCTCCCCTACTCATGCTCTCAATCTCCCTAAAAAATAAAAAAAAGTATATAAAATTTAAAAATATTATATATACATATATATAACTTTGTTGAAATATTCAGAGGTAATAATAACACAGAAAAAAACCTTCAAAAATATCCCTTAAAAAAATCCAGGTACAGTTGAAAGCGGTAACAAATTACCACATCTCACATTAAAATTTTCTGCTTCTATAAGCCAATTAAAAAAAGAATAGGCAAATTTTGGTAAGCTATTGGGTACTTGGTGATTTAGTAATTTCACTGTTTTGCCTACTCAAGTTCAACAATGTAGATGTATCTAGCTGTACTGCATATTTTTTGTGAATACTAAATAAAATACGCCTAAATTACTATTTGCTTGGCAAAAATAGGCCCAAAGTTAGTTGTAGCTTCTCATTATAGATATAAAAGAACTTTGGGCTTCTCTCACAATTACTGGAATAAAATAACCTCAGTTTGGACCATATATTTGGGTGTGTATAAATAATTTGAATTTATGATATCATTGTTCATCTATTAAAATGAAAGACTCTAAAGGTGTATTTAACAGTATTTAATGTTTTTATACTAATATTAATGAACTCTATAGAAATTCATGAGTATATAATACTAAATTTAAGACAATCTAAATCTATGTATACATTTAAAAAGTAATATTACAAAATTATAATTGTTATGTTACAATGATGAGCTTATGGACTTTGTTTTCTTATTCCTTACATATTCAGTGTGTCATTTTTAGCAAATATTATACTTATGATTGAGAAAGAATATTTTAATTAAATTAAAAATTAAAGATTTTCAATTAAGGTTTGAGAGCTTGAGAGAATGATAAGAAAAATGTATTGTTGTATGATTCTGATAGTCATAAAAATTAATATAAACACAATTTTTAAGAAGTATTATAAAAATATCTTAGCCCATATTATTATAGCCATTGTAATTTCCTGGAATTATTAGCTATCTCATGGATGATTTGGCCCTGAAGTTAAAACTCTTAGTCTTCAGGCTTCTAAACAGTTAGTAATGAGTATCAAGAAGGTCAGGGGAAGTCAAGGAGATCTTTTAATGAAAGTAATTAAAAACCCAGTTAATGAGCAGATTTCTATTACATGAACATGTTAAAAAAAAAAAAAGATGCTATTGCCACTATCTTGTCTTCATTCTATATCTTTGAAGCAGAAAAATATAATAGGTGGAAAATGTGTTATTTATCATCCTAAGTCTCTAGAATATAGTTACTCCACACCTTGGGGAGAAAAGATGGATAAAGTTTAATAATTATGCAGAAATTACTGGAGTTTTCTTTATTAATAACTTTTACAGTAAAATATCTTGTATGTGGAAGAAAATTCTCAGTATGACACAGACTTTTTATTTTAAATGCCAGTATTAAATGTTTCAAATTAAAAACAATCTCTAGCAGTGATGACCAGTAGAAATATTATGCGTGTCACACATATGATTTCAAATTTTCTAATAGTCACATTTTAAAAAAGTAAAAAAGAATCATGTGAAATTATTTCAATACAATATTTTATTGAGTCCAGTATATTAAAAATGTAATTTGGCATGTAATCATTGTGCAGTTATTGGGATATTTTATATTTATGGAAGTATTTTGTACTAAGTCTTTGAAATTCAGTGTGTATTTTACACTTTTAACTTACCTTACTTTGGATTAGTCACATTTTATATACATAATAGCCACATGTGACTTATCACTACCATATTTGATCATATATAATGATAAAATAACTCTCAATCCATGTGTCCAACACCTAGGTTTAAAATATTATAATTATTTAGATAAAACTATGTGGAAAAAGATAAAGCTAAATGTTAACACAGTATCGGTAAAAGTGAAGCTCTCAACCATGTG
The DNA here is from genome assembly GCF_027475565.1 of Acinonyx jubatus. Classification (NCBI taxonomy): domain Eukaryota; kingdom Metazoa; phylum Chordata; class Mammalia; order Carnivora; family Felidae; genus Acinonyx; species Acinonyx jubatus. The sequence goes on along the minus strand of NC_069396.1, from coordinate 24,226,932 downwards.
CCTCTGGCAGAAACAAGTTCCATTTTTGTCTCACCTTCCCTGGTGTCAACCAGAGCATTGGCATTCATGTATCCTCTCCTTCATTTTTATAGTCAGGGTTTTTGTCTGCTTGTTTGTTTTATATTTTAAGTATATTGATGTTGTTATCTTTGTGACTCTTCCAATAAGAATGATTTCACTTGGAGAAATGGAAAGCTCCAATCTAATTGGCAGTATCAATAAAGGAATGCTGACCTAAAACAGTTGCTCACATAACTTGAAGGCATAAGATATGGCAAGTTTAAGTAGGTTCATTTAACAGCTCTATTTACGATTGAGCCTGCCATTTGTTTCCTCTTCTTTGAACTCCAAAATGGTGACTCAAGGCTAAAGTGTTGTTGGTTGCAATATGAGCCCAAAACATGGTGGTTGGTAGTAGCTGAGCCTACAGCATTCTCTGCTACAGTTGAAAAAGGCAGCTTCCTGGGACTTCATTTAGGGAGCAAGAACTCTTCCAGAACAGGTCAGCAAACCGTATCTCCAATTTCTTTTGCATTGATTTGTTCACATTCTTTTTCCTGAACTTATCACTGCTGAGGAGAAAGATTATACCCTGAGTCCAATCAGGCCCTTAATGAAGCTGGGCCAGTCCTTAAAACTGCTTTCACTGCCATTAATTGGGAGAGTGACAACCATAATACTGAGTAGTTAACCACAGTCACCAATACCATATTTGTCATGAGAGTCTGGCTTTCTACTCGTCAACCACCCCACCAAAATGGGTATGAGTTTTCATACCCATTTTCTAGTTATTAAAACAATAAAAATAAACGTTGTTTTCAGCTAATTCTCCGAAAAGAAACAAATTCCCTGCGAATCTATTCTGTAATTTAGAAGTAATAAGTTTTATAGGTAATAATAGCAGGTTAACACTCTATCACATGTGATAAGATTTAAAAAAACACCATTTCAATAACATGCTTAGCTGAACCGTCTAATACAATTTGTTGTGAATGTGTTTGTCTGCATGTATGCACTTCTGTTGTCCTGCCTTTGTTCAAGCTATTTGCACCCCTAGGATCCATCCCTGTTAGGTTTTATCATAATTCTACAAGTATTTTAAGACCCAGGTAAAGTGATGGCTCCCCTGTGAAGCTTTTTGAGTTTTAAACAATGACATCTTCTTTACAGAACACATCATTAATATCTCTTTTATGGTTCTTAACTGTAATTTCAGGCAGAATGAAAAGTTGGGCATCTGAACATTTTTTTTTTCCAACTAGACAAAACATGTCTTTTTCTAAGTTGCTGCCTGTGGGTTATTGATCTTTCTGTCCCTCATGTTTACATGAACATGGTAAAATTCTATCAAAATTCTATCTGAATAAGTAAGGTCCAGCATGAAGATGTTATGATCAATGGAAATATTTGTTCTTTTTATCTCTGGTAAATGAGAAGTGATCATATCCAAGTATGGCAACCAAACATGAACTGAGAGTTATAATTGCATTTGTATTTGGTGATGTTCCCTATGGATTATTTTCAAGAATCATTGAAAGCTATTAAATTATTAGAAATGTATAGATCTGATGGTATAAACTACTCATATCCAATATCAAGAAGGCCTGTTTTTATCTTCTAAATTGGTCATATTCAATGGATGAATGTGTTTGATCTGAGAACCAGTGGTAGAGTCCTGATAAATGATTATTTGAAGATTAAACTTTGAAATTGGGATTTATACCCTGTTACAATGGCAACCAGTGAGTGTGGTAACAAGTAGGGAGTAATGAACTACTACAATCCATGCTTAACCTGACAAGCTTTCAAAGTCACAGGAAAGAAGCAGGAGATGGTGTTACAAATTCTTTATTGTCTGAGGTTTCCATCCTTGGCAAATCCAATTTACATACAGCATTTCATTATTTCATTAATGAAGGCTTTGACGGGGAAAATTGGTTTTTGTCTGTTACTGTTTTTGTTTTTTTGAAAAGGCAATAGTCTAATCTTGTTCTCTGATCACAGAAGTTACAAAATGCAACATTTACATAATATCACTTTGTAGTGCTGTTATACCAATCCAGTTATCATTACATAAAAAAGAATGATCTTCCTTTACCTTGGTATTTTCCAAGTCACTTCTACTTGGTGTAACCTGGGACTTCACCATTTCGGATCTCTCTCTGTCTTTGTCTTTCTCTCTCATCCTGCCTAACTTCTAAAATGTTGAAAATTCCTTCCCAGTTCTCCTCATGGGCTCTGTCTTTTGGCAGTTTTTATGAGACTATATTTCCAATTATAAAGCCAAGTAGATAGTATTTACCTAATACCGTAAACAAAAACAGTCAATTAAGAAATAAGAAAGAAGAAGGAAAGAAATGAAGGAAGAAGAAGTAGGGAAAGGAGGAAGAAGAGTAGGATGTGGCAGAAGGAGGGGGAGGAGGAGGAAGAGAAGAAGAGGAAGAAGAAGAAGAAGAAGAAGAAGAAGAAGAAGAAGAGGAGGAGGAGGAGGAGGAGGAGGAGGAGGAGGAGGAGGAGGAGGAGGAGGAGGAGGAGGAAGAAGGAGAAGAAGAAAAAGGAAGAGAAAAAAATTTGTTTTTGTTTTTGACAGAGAATATATGTCTGCTGATGTAACTTGTCCTCTTATCTAAACTACCACCCTGGTATTGCATTGGACAAAAATACCACCCTGGTATTACAGTGGACAAAAGTTAAATGAAACAGTTTTCTTTTTACAACATTTTGTTGAAAAAAAATTAATATGTTTTTTCCCTAAAACTAATTTGCATTTTTTTTCTTCCACTGGCTCCTAAATATTAGAAATACTGAAGGAGAAAGAATCTTTTGAGATAGGTCCCAATCTTAATCAGCCAAATCTTAGGGGTTGGTTGAAATTAGCTTTTTTCACGATGAGTTTGATGTGGCATGCAATTACTTCATCTAGGACTTTTACTACACAATACTGTGTGCTCCTTTACCTTGAGATGCCATTTACTGAATACCTATCATTTGCTAAATAATATGGTGACTAAGATTTCTGGAGGACCTCATAGGATAGTGGAGGAACAGATATGCAAATACGTCAATCATATTAAACACAGTAAATGCCATGGCAGAGGACTGAATAGGGCTCATTGGGAGTCCAGAGAATGGAAGTCACAGTTCTTTCCTTAATACCACTTAAGAACTTGTGGGGGAGATGGGGATTAGACACATGAAAGCACAATCAGCCTCTGCATCTTTTGTGCTGAGATTATACTGTGATGCCATTATTTCTTTGTATCTTCATCCAAAGGCTTGTGGCTAATTTATATGCTTGATTGAAAGGCAGCAAGATCTTGTGCATGCATGCAGCGGATAAAAGTCTGGTCTTGCCAAAAACAAAACAAACAAACCAAATAAAATTTTAAAAAGAAAGAAATGAAGGGGAAAAAAAAAAACTGAGCCCTACAGTGGGCACAAAAAGCTTAGTTCTGCAAGAATGTTAAACCCTATTTTATTTCTCTGCCACTGAATTTAAAATGAGCTTCCCGAAGGACTGTAAGTGTTGAGAGGAGGGAAGCAATTTCAAGTGACAGAGTTCAAAGGAGGTGGTTATGCATTTCTAAATGGGTACTGAATCTCCTTTAGAGATATTTTTGCACTTAGAAATAAAGAGTTCAGTCAAGACCGTCACCTAACTTTCTGGAGAAAATGGCCTATGCAAATGGACCATATCTTTTACTGAAAGCCCCAGTCATAGTAATTCTAGGCTTCATTCATTTGACATTCCACAAATATTTATTGAATGCCTATAGTGTGCTAGGAGCTAGGGAAACAAAGTATAATATTTCAAAAGGATCTCTGTGCACTTTAAACTCCAAAATGGTGTTTCTTACTAAATAAATTTCACTGTAGGAAAAAACAAACAAGAAGCCCTATACAATCCTAAATGTGCTTAGCTGATTACCCTGCCTCACCCCTTCCTTCCCACAAAAAAACACAATCACGGCTCTTGCCTGTGCTTTGCCAATTGCTCCTTCTGCCTCCTGACCCACCCTGGTGCATTTCCATGTGGCCTTCTCTTGGGAATTCTCATAACAAACTGCTTTCCATGATTATCTCCTGATCTATTGCCTTCCCCAGACCCCAGTAAAACAGGTCCTGGGTATGTTTTAAAATAGCATCTGTGAACAAAGTCTCATACAGGACAGAGAGAGTAAATAAGTGAACAGACAATGTTACAAGGTTACAAATACTCTGAAGAAAATACAGCAGAATTCTGTGAGAGCTGCTGGTTGATAGGGCTAATTTAGAGCAGTGAGGGGAGGTTTGCTGGAGGAGGTTGCTTTTGAAAGGACTTCACAATGGTAAAAGGCTCTCAGCAGTGAGAATGCTCTAGAATGGTAGGGGTTCTTCATGTGAACCTAGACATTTGATCTACCACTATCTGTGTGCAACGTAATCAGATTTA